>NW_012267225.1:28339827-28374049 GCF_000151885.1 Dipodomys ordii
AAAGGAGGAGGCTGCAATGCTTGGTAAGAAATGTACGCATTATCCTGCCCATGCAATTGTAACTCCTCTGTACAGTTTGTTCACAAATAAAATAAAATTAAAAAAAAAAAAAAAAAAAAGAGGAGGATGGTAGACAAATGAAGAGAAGAAAGGAAGGGAAATGCAGTAAAAAAAAAAAATACCAACAAAACCCCCAAAACAGAAAACTCAATGAATATTCTATAAAATTAAGAAAAGTTAGGGAGTGGAGAGTTGGAAAGGAGGGATGAGAATGTTCAAGAGGCAACAGTGATCAAGATGCATTATATACGTAAGCTGTTTCGTTGAATGCTGACTTCTTTGTACAACTACTTAAAATGATTTTTAAAAAGTAGAACTGTGCCTGGGACTAAATTCAGTTTTTCAATCTATTTTAATAATAAACTGAAAAACTGTCAGTCAAGGATGTTTTCAGGATAAAGGCTGTAATAAAGCATATTACTGTGTGATTTTTAAATGAATTAATTAAACAAATACCTGGTATAGTGACGGTGGTGAACACCATTTCTGCCCTTCTCGAACTTTCAGAGTAGCAGAAAGTCTCACATCAAGCATCAATTTCAGTGGAGGATACATGTGTTAAAGAAAGGGAAAAGTCAGGTGATTCCAGGTCTGAGCCACTTTTCTTGACAGCACTCTGGAAGTTTCTGTACTTGGAAAGTGAGATTTCAAGTGAGCCCAGAAAATGAACAGGAGTTATCCAGGGGAAGGATGTGAAAGAAAGTACAGCAATTCACCCTGTTTCTTTCTGACCTTCAATGTTACCATCCAGGTATTCGAGAGTAAAGCTTTGGTGTTCTTTAAAGCCTTTTCCAGTTATAAAGCCCATTTCCTTTCATAATACACTTGTCCTTGTATCCTACCTTCCCCTCTTTACTTGATATTTCTTAGCCTTGACTGTCATTACATACTCAGCGCAAACAATCTTTAAGCTCCTGGAAAGTTTGAAATTACCTATTATTCTAGGTAGTGCTGGTTTCTCCTCCATTAGAGTCTTCTCTCTTTTACTGAAATTAATTTTTCTGCTTCCCTTGGTTTTGTGATCTCAGTAACTGAGTATTATTTACCTGTATACCTTTGGCGACCTGACATAGAGTTAGATATATGTTCATTGACTCATGGACGAATAAGTGCATGTTCGTAAAATTCCTTTAAGCACATTTAACTAGAACAGAAATACATACTTCTTGAATCTCTTCTACACTGCCGTATACAGAAAGAACTTAGTGGGAGACAAATATGATACTATTCTTTTGACTATTTAGAAAGTGTTAAGAGGTTTCCCAAAATCAGGGCAAAATTCAGAGTTGGATAAAAACTCATTAGACCTTTGAGGACCTAAATCTTTATCACATAGCACAGTAGTTACTTTTGGAGGATTAACATGCTCAAAATTATAATTATCTCTTTGGGACAGATTACTTTTCTTATCTCTTTACTTCACCTTCATTTTTGCCATGAAGCTACCTTATTATAGACAGTAGTTTTTAAATCAACCATACTACTACAAGAACAATCAGTCAGTAATTACAAGGGCAAACAAACTATTTCATAGACCACATAAGTAAAAACAAACACTAAAGAATGGTTTGAACCATGAATTTTGATAGTGAAATTAATATGTCAATGTTTTATGTGACTGATGAATGACTGAAACTTTGGTTATCGCATTTGTTTTTGATGATTAAAATGTTATCTTATAATATGTGAGTCATGAGTTTTATGAACTGAATTATCAGGTATTTTTATATTAAGCATGGATTTAATACTCTGGCTTTCCTTTTACCCGCTCCATGATATGCTTAGCATTATTTCTGAAAATCCTTTATCAACAGTAAGCAGGTTTTAACACTTGCAAGAGTCCTTCAAATACCTTGTCAGACTTGCTTTCCCATAAAGGCCAATGAAAAATTCAATTGTAAGGAAAATCACAACCTTCTAGTTTTAGCTCATTTAGAGACCCTTGAGTGTTCAATGACGTGAAAAGTGACATATATCTGTGAATTAAGGAACTTTAATTACAGCAAGAGTGCACTTCATTATATAATACATAATTCAGGAGACGATTTCCTATGTTGAAAATTCAATCTAACTTTAGTATTCAAATTTATCCTCCACTTTCAGTCACATCCAAAATATTATAAAACGTCAACAGAAATTTTGAGATCTCTTTTCGGTTGAAGCACATAGAAGGTGTGCTCTATAATAGATTTTTCTAAAATACTTTAAGATCCCAAGATGCAACCAGAAGGATTTTTTTTTTTTACTTTTGGCATCAAGAGTTCAAGGACAGTATTCTGAACTAGGCCTTTCTTTTTATGGAACTATCTTCTGCCAATTTTCCAGCATGCTAAGTACCTCATCAGGAAGTTCTTCCCCTAATGAGGGAAGAACTGTCTACAGGCAGCTATATATCATATCATCTCAGATATAAGGAGCACATTGCTTCAAGCTCAAAAGGCCATATAAGGAATCACCAGTGTAAATGGTTTATGGATTAGAGTCTACTACTCACTGTGGAAACACAATCGGGAAAACAACTATACAAGTACTCATCAAATATGCTCGTAGGTCCATAAGCCACAAATATGAAATGACTGATGACTGAGAATGAGCTAGGAATCCCACTTCCTCTAGCTTAGCCTCAGTACATGTTAAACAAAAACAGCTCCAAGCACATAATTGATCTCCATGCAGCAGTATCTTATGTTTGCATTTATTTCCTCAGTATGTGTGAGTCGTGGAAAGAACCAATGCACAAAATTCTGAGTCTGGCTGCCCACTACAAAACAGACCAATCAAGTTGAGAGACAAAATGTGTGGGCAAAGGGACAACTTTTTAAAATCCATTAAACAATAACAAAAGAAAAAAGTGGTGTAACATTGATAATAATGCAGCCTGGGGCTTGACATCAGGGCCTGGCTAGTACTCTACTACTTGTTGGTTCATAGGCAATAAGTCTTAGGAACTTTCTTGCCCAGGCTGGCTTCAAACTCTGATCCTTATATTTCAGCCTGAGTAGGTAGGATTACAGACATGAGCCACCAGAATGTAAGAACAGGAGAAGATAGGTGTTCCAAGGTAAATGGGAGGCTCTGATTCCCAGCAAGGTGAA
This sequence comes from Dipodomys ordii, assembly GCF_000151885.1. Classification (NCBI taxonomy): domain Eukaryota; kingdom Metazoa; phylum Chordata; class Mammalia; order Rodentia; family Heteromyidae; genus Dipodomys; species Dipodomys ordii. Next base: position 28,342,983 of record NW_012267225.1, read on the forward strand.
GGTGACTACTGAATGGAGGTGTCTTCTCACAGCACAGTGGTCAGATGATCTGCAACTTATCAATGTCATCACAAGCTGGCTTAAAAGCATGGCTTTTCATCTTTTTTTAAAAAAAAACTAATTTATTTATCTATATGCAGTTCCTGAGATATTATAGACTAGAGGGCATAGCTGTCTAGAGAAGAAAGACATGTTATAAGGACAAGGGAATAAGCTAGGCTCCCTTGCCATAACGTCCAGAGCCCAGATGCTGCACTTCCAGTGGATGCTGACTCAGCATATCCATGTCCCCCTGAGACTTGTACACATGCTTTTGTGTGTGTGGCCTGGGCACTGTCCTTCAGCTTTTCAGCTCAAAGCTAGTGCTCTACCACTTGAGCCACAGCGCCACTTCCCATTTTCTGGTGGTTTATTGGAGATAAGAGTCTCATGGACTTTTTTGCCTGGGCTGGCTTTGAACCATGATCCTCAGACCTTAGCGTCCTGAGTAGCTAGGATTACAGGCGTGAGCCACTGAAGCCAGGCTGGTACACATGCATTTGGAGGTCACATTTTGCCTGATGCCAGTTTTTATGGTGGGAGGATAAACAGGCACCACTGCTAGACAGTGTGTTGCTGGGGCTGTTTTTATTAGGCCTATGGACAGAGAACTTATAAATAAAGCACAACCACCCACCATGCCAAACATGATTTGGTGATTAGGTAGGTGCTCTTCATATAATGCCCTTCTACCTTGGTAAAAATAAATAAATAAAAATCTAGCTCCTCTCAGTTTATATGTTGGCAAAGTTGTAAGTTCTAATTTAAGACCCCATGACACCAGAAGAGTGGAGGGAATCCAATGGCATCTCAGGAAACTTCTCCTTTAATTATACATGAATCAACCACAGCCCTTGAGAAAGAAGGGATCCTTTAGAGGTGGAGCTCAGCTCATGTCTTTCCTAAATGCAGAATCTTTGAGAAACTTTACATCTTTCTCAGAGACACACAGTTATCCATACAACAAAGACTGAACTGTGAACAGAAGGCTGCTAAACCTCCCACTGTCTTCTTCCTCCCTGGTATTTTGTTCTGCTACACTTTCTTTCACCAACAGTTCAGGTACCTTCCTGTCTATGAGTTTTAGTACACCTTGGGCTACATAGTTACAGTTAACCTAAAAAAATGAGAAAAAAGAAAGAGTAATACAGAAAGAAGAAGAGAGGAATAAATGGAGAGAGGAAAAGAAGAAGGAGGAGGAAGAAGAGGAGGGGAGAAAAAGAGAAGGAAAGGAAAAGGAGAGGAAAAGGGAAGGGAAGATGAAAGAAAGGAAAGGAAAAGGGAAGGGGGGAGGGGAGGGGAGTGGAAGGGAAGAGAGGGGAAGGGGGAGAAAGAGGGAAGGAAGGGGAAGAGAAGAAGAAGAGGGAGAGGGAAGGGGAAGATGGGAGGGGAGGGGAGGGAATGGAGGAGCAGGAGAGGGAAGCGGAGGGGAGGAAAGGGGAAGGAAGGACAGGAGAGGGGAGGGAAAAGAAGGGGAGGGAAGAGAAGGGGAGGGGAGAGAAGGGCTAGGATACCAGGATAATTGTCCTAACTAACCCTGGTTTCCTGCAAATCAGGATATATTTGTTGAATTGTTTTATGCAGAAAATTAAGATGAAAATTGCTATGGTTTAAATATGTCCACCAAAAGTTCATAAGTTAGAAACCTTACCCCTCTAAAGCAGCAGTGTTGAGAGATGAAACCATTGGGTTGTGATGAGATCATGAGAACTCAACCATCAAGAAAATATTAATCCACTCATGGGCTAATTGGTTATTCAGGTATTGTTATAAAAGTGATCTCTGGAAAACTTGCTCTGTATAAACGTGTGAGTACTTACCACATTTGAGTACTAGGTTCTTTGACATCTCAGCTTCCAGAACTATGTGATAAAAATCACCCTTCAATTTTTTTTAAAACTATTGAGTTTCAGCTATTATACTATAATGACATAAAAGGGACTAAGACAAACGTTCCACAGTATTTTCCAGAATCTCTGTTATAATGACATTCAGTCACCAGGCTTCTTCATACTTCATCACTAGAGCAATATTTGGAACCTCTGGTAAAATCTTTTCAAGGGTTCCTTGCAGCGATATGTGTAAGTTATTGGTTCAAACATAGATTTATTATTCCTTCAAGTCTCTAGAGATAACTTTCTCTAGGTTGATATCTGAGTCATTTGACAAGTATCTATCATTCTAGTGGGCATTTAGCTCCCAGTAGATTTTGGCCTAAAAATGGAAACCACAAGTTCAGTGGAAATGTGGCAAGACACATATCCATTGAATTACAATGATTGTTGAAACTTTTCTGATTCCATCTCAGTGAAAAGTTACATGATACTAACTGAATTTTGAGGGATAAACTGCTGCACAGATGACCTTCACATTATAATTGACTGTCTTCAAGAACCCCAACAAGTTATATGTGGTAACAGCATGGAGAAAAAAAACAAAATCAATATAGAAATCTCAATGATAATTAAAATGACAAAATGTGCCCCGTATTTTCAATATCTTCCACATACTTTATTTAACCCTCTCAATTCCAGGTGAAAAAATGTTATTGGTATTTTTATCAATTAAGAATTTCTGTAATTTAGAGTTTCCTCAGGCTTCAGCAGGAGGGTGACACTTAGCTGCCCATTCTCTAACACACCTGTGTATGCAGTTACCCCATGGCACTACAAACATTGTTTTTCTCACCATCTTCTTCATAACTGTAATAAGGTAAGCACACACTGTGAGTTATGCACATAATATTGGTTAGACTTCATGGTAGCCCTTTGTCATAGATTTTTTTACATAGACAAAGAACAATATTTGAAATCTAAATGACTCTTTTAATTTCACCAGCTATGACAGATGTATGCAGTTTGTCATTATAAAATGTGTTCAAACCCACTGGGTTATATTGTCTCTTGCTGTTTTTATTCTCTGGCTGCTTCATGGAACTGTGCATGGATGGATAATACAAAGTATTTATTACTCAAGTTTAAAGCTTTATAATTGGTATCAAATGTGTGTTTAGTTATTAGAAACAAATTTCCATGCTTACTGTCTTCATGAGATTTACAAATTGACCTTGAGAAACTCTCCTGACTGATGAACTTTAAGGAGAGGATGAAAAAAGCTGAGATGGTAAAAGTGAGCTGGCATTTGGTAGACAAGGTAGCAAGGTCAGCATTTTTAACAGAGAAAATGTGGCATGATGCATGCAAACAGTTGCTAGAATTAAATAGGAATGGCTGATATAAAAAGAGGGTTAAGTGGAAGGAAATGAGATCAGAATTATGGAGAGAAATCAGATGATTTTCTATCTGGTATGTTAAGTCTGGATGTCTGAATTTTATTTTGAATAGGCTAAGGAACAAATAAAGAATATAAGGGGAGTAACATGGTCACGCTTTGCATGCTATAAAGATCACTCCAGTGTTGATGTAAAGAACCAATCAGAGGATAATGTTAGAATTGCCATGGAAATTTTCTATGGAACTAATGTAGTGACAGAGGGCATGGAAGAAAAGGATTCAGTAAGAGAGTAATCAGATAATGAGTAAGGCATCAGCAAAATCTCAGACTACACATGTGCTCTTCTTTGAACACTATGCTTGTACTGAGCAAGATCCTTAGTTATTGCTTTTTCAACTTTTCTAGTCCCAGAACCACAAACCAACTAGAGAAAAAAATGTATACAAGATGAAAGATAAAGACACACAATGAGCCAGACAGACAGATAGAGACAGAAAAACAATTAGCTACCAAAGTGTTTTCTAGTATTTTGCCTACCTACAACATATATTTAAATATATTCTGAAGTCAATTAAGTCGTATAGCTGCATAGTCCAGTAATTTAGAGAGAGAGAATAAATCTAAAGATTGCTTACCTATGAGGAAAAGGAAAGATTTGTCAAAATGGTTTCTGTCTTCCTAGTTGGAGACACAGGATAGTTGTTAGGGTATATTCACCTAAAGATAGAATATAGAAGAGTGGGTGCTGGGCAAAATAGTGAATTGCAATGCTTGGATACTAAATGAAACATGAACCTTGGCTCAAAATAGACAGGAGGCTGGGTACAAAGCCTGCCTTGCTGGAGGCTGGAAATGGTCTCTCAAACACTAGTAACTGTGGTTAAGAGAAAAGGAACCCCAAGATTAAGTTACCCAGAAATATGAGGAGAATCTTAAGAAGGAAGCCTGACAAGAGAATCAAAGATAAATTCCAATCGTTCCATGACCACGATTGTTGACACTCTGGCCTCAGAGATTTGACATTGTTTTGGCACAGACCATGTAGAAATATTTCTTTTTTTTTATAGCCCAGGCATATTTAGAGGTATGCAGCACATGAAGCAAACCAGACTTTTGTTCTCCTTCTGTAAAGGCTGAACATTTTACACAATGGAAATTTGTCAAAATGGACCTCGAAAGAAAGTTGATGACCTCACCCCAGTTAGAATGACTATAATCAAGAAATCTAATAACAACAGATGCTGGAGGGGATTTGGCCAACAGGGAACCTTACTGTATTGTTGGTGGGAATGTAAACTTGTTCAACCACTTTGGAAAGGAATATGGTGGTTTCTCAAAAGACTACACATAGAGCTCCCCTAGGACCCAGCAATCCCACTTCTGGGCATTTATCCAAATGATCACAAACAAGGCCATACTAAAGCTACCAGCACAACTATGTTTATTGCAGAATTATTCACCATAGCTAAGATATGGAACCAACCCAAGGATGCCCCTCAGTAGATGAATGGCTCAAGAACTGTGACATATATCTCTATCTATCTATCTATCTATCTATCTATCTATCTATCTATCTATCTATCTAATGGAATTCTTTGCCTCCATCGGAAAGAATGACACTATCCCGTTTGTAAGGAAATGGAAAGACTTGGAACAATTATATTAAGTGAGGTAAGCCAGACACAAAGAAACATAGGTCCTATGATTTCCCTTATTTTCAATAACTAGGATACATCCAGGATAATCTTACCAAACAAGCAGAAAATCTCAAAAGCTATGTATATATGACCATATAAGATGATGCTAAGCCAAATGAACTCCAAGATAGGAACACAAGAGGATTTTTCTTTGGTGCTGTTGTTTTTAATGTACTATGTGATTTTTTTTTTGTTTCTTTTGTATGTTCTTCCCCCATAGTATAACCCCTGTTTTCACTGTATTCGATGTCGGTGCCCTGCATCTTATGTATACATTTTTCTAATTTGGGAAGGGGAAGGGAAATTACAAGATACTGAAATAAGAATACAAGTTGACCCATTATAATAATGAAACATAAAAAGCACTATGTTGAAAAGGAACTTTACAACTTGGAGGATGGGAGGAGAGGAGTTAAGGAGGTGGGGAGAGAAGGGATAGTAGGGGAAAAACAAAGGAGATGGTAACAATGCTCAAGAGGAAACGTACTCATTACCTTGCTCATGTAACTGTAACCCCTCTGTACAGTATCTTTACAATAAAAATATTTAAAAAATTAAAATTTAAAAATGTTGATGGGAGAGGGAATAAAAAAATGAAAATGGGCTTTGGGGATGATGAGGTTGCAATGATAGTTTGCCTCTTTTGCATACATGAAGCAATTGAGAATCTTTTAAGAGAATACATGTATATGAACTTTGAACTTTAGCATCTCCTGATATTTCCCATATAGTAATAATCCTCTTCCCAAATGAAATGGCAATAGTTCTGACATATGAGAAGTGATTATTTGGCTCCTTTTTGTTTCTTCCTTCTTCTTTCCCCTTTCAAATATGTGCATGCATTTGAAAGTCCAACCATCCACTAAGAAAATAATTAGTCTCAAGAGTTAACTTGACTAACACACTAAACACATGCAAGAGAAAATACTAATTCTTCCGACCTCACAGTGAGATCTGTTATTTTTCTTCAAAGAATTCTGCCAGTGCAGATGACTATCACCTAAAAATGACAGCTGGACAAAAGCAGAATATTTTGCATCTGTTTACAGTGGCTATGTAGATTACCAACCCACTTGGAATAGTTAAGGGAAAGCTGAATTCATAAAAATGACTGAATTTTTCTGAAACTTTGAAAGATTTAGTTGGAGTAGGAAAACATGAGCTTAATTGTGTGACTCCTTTCATTGAAATGGTAATTAAGTGATGTGGCCTAAGTCACATAGAAAGTAAGTGATGAGGTTAGAACTAAAGCCAACAACCCTGTCTATAACCACTACTTTCAATATCTCCACACTTTCCATGTGTTTACATCTCTAAGGTGGGAAAACCCAAGTGAGAGAAGGAATCCACACAACATACTTGAAAAGTGTTAAAACTGCTAGCAACCTATTGAATTGTGTATAGTATCTGAAGACAACAATAAAGCTGAAGAGTAAAGGCAGTGGTGGGAAAATAGCTAAAATATCCATAAAGTCACTACTTCCTTCCTTTAGGTAAAGAAATTGGGAACCAATGGGTAGTAGAAAGCAGATAAAGCTAACCATTTAAACTGAGCAAGTGGGGTGGCTCATTCCTATAATCCTAAATACTCAAGAGGCTGACATCTAAGGATCAGGGTTTGAAGCCAGCCCAGGAAGTAAAGTCCAGGAGACTTTTATTTCCAGTTAATCACTAGAAAACCGGAAGTGGCACTCTGGCTCAAAGTGGTAAAGGCCTAGCCTGGAGCAGAAAAAGCTCATGGACACTGCTCAGGCCCCATGACTGATAAAAGCAAACAAACACAAACACAAACAAAATAACCGTTTAGAGTACTTGGAAAGAAAAAAAAAGAGTCCAAATTCTCAGGAAGTTATTTTTAGTATTTTAGTATTAAACCATAGGAGTATACTCCTAAGTGTTAAATATATAAACCCATTATAAATTGACAGTATCTTAAATAAAAAATGCAATAATATAACCAACAAACCATGATAACTTAGGAATATAGTACATTTTACAGTGTTTGATGTTTTTCTTCATGATCTACTGTCTGGGAGCTGTGTTGCAGCTCATGGCATTACTCATCATCATCATCATGAGAGATTATCATACAAAATATCTTATCATACATTGTCATTATATCATCACCATCATCATTAAAGATTATCAAACAACATTTCACTAACCCAGGAAAAGTACAGCATTCAAAATTCAAAGCATGAATTTGAAGTGAATTATGGCTCACACCATCATAAAGTTGAAAAATGAACAGAATCATTCCTAATATGTCAGGAACAACTTCTCCCTTAAAATGGCAGCTCAAAATGATACCTTATCTTTCTGCTGTAGTTTGAAATCGTAATACTTTCTCTCTAGGAGAATAAACAGCACAGGCATAAAGTCATTTCAAAAATCTCTAATGAAGTTTAAATAAGAGGTGAAATAAAACAAGGAAGCAAGAATGAGAAATAGAGTGAATTTGAATGACATCAACAGAAGTTACTAGGCAATTGCTTTTTTTTTCTTATAAAGGTGTAAAAGTGATTTAAAAAAACTAAACTGAATGTCAAGTTTGGATCTATACCTAAGAAAAGTCTGTCTAAACAAGCATACAGGATGACCTTTTGCAACAATGATACCCACAAAACAGTATATTCGAAATGAACTTTACAACTTCAGAGGGGAAGGAGTGAGGGAGGTGGGAGAGGGAAAGGATAGTGGAAGAGCAACCAAGGAGGGGGTAATGCATTCATTTCCTTACTCATGTAACTGTAATCCCTCTTACAGCATCTTTACAATAAAATAAAATTAAAAAAGAAAAGTTTTCTTTCCAGTTGCATTTGAGTGTCAATAAGATTTCTTGAATAAACTGAGCTTTCTTACTGTTATACCTCAATTAACTGTAACAATTCTCTGGCACCCTTGGCAAGTTGTTTTACCTTGTCTTCTGTCTTTAATTTCTAAGATAGGATTAAGAGACTAGCAATACATATTCTATTGTTAGATAGAAGAACTAGATGCATAAAAATTACTCAATAAATGTTGACCACATTATCATTACTATCTTTGACTCTCACAATTATTGTTAGAATTTTCTTCCAAAGAAAGATGGAGAATCTCTTCCAACAAATTAAGAAGTCGTGGAGTTTATGTTGTTAACATGCTTCCTAAACTAGATATGGGATATCTTTTTAATTACTTTTTGATTTCATTCCACATTCAAAGATACCATCAAATCTTACTGATATCTATCTTTAAATCAATTATTGACTATTGCCACAGAATTTACCTTTTCTCTGAATATTACATAGTAAATATTCTTAGCTTGTGAGTAACATTAACTGCCACCTTCTACTCTACGACTCTATTCTTCACAATAAACATTCTCCAAATGTCATTTGTCATCAGCAACTCTAATTACAGCCTTCAAATTTCTCTGGAACAAAGGAATTTTGTCTACTATCCCACCAAAGTAATTCTTCGGGAGACCACAGTAATCTTCTAAATACTATATCTGAGAAATTTTAGTCTTATTTGGGACACATAGAGGTGTTAAATAAACATTTTTTACCTGCTAGTATAATTGCTGTACTTGCATATGAACTTTTTGAAACTTCATGTTCCATCACACTTGCTCTCAACACACACACACACACACACACACACACACACACACACACACACACAGTACACAATTCTCCCAGGGCAAAGGCCTCTGAAAATCTTTCATTATATCCACATCTAAGGTGATATAATCTTTCATTATATCCACACACACTAACAAATTTATCACAGAGTAGGGTGTTTTGTAGAGGATAATCTAAATCTTTCAGTTACCCAGGTTCTGTCCTCAACATAATACAATGATAAATTACACAAAACAAGTTTTAGTTTCACATTCTAGTTCTAAATATCACTACTTATTATATAAGTATCTTTTTGACAAAAATTCAAGCATTATATCTCGCATAGAACTTTTGTTGCGACACATTGGAAAGAGTATGGAGGTTCCCTATGACCCAGCAGTCCCACTTTTGGGCATTTACCCAAATGTTTACAAACAAGACCACACTAAAGCTACCAGCACAACTATGTTTATTGCAGCATTATTTACCATAGCCTCAGTAGATGAATGGATCAAGAAAATGTGGTATATATACACAATGGAATTCTATGCCTCCATCAGAAAGAATGACAGTGCCCCATTTGTTAGGAAATGGAAAGACTTGGAAAAAATTATATTAAGTGAAGTAAGCCAAGCCCAAAGAAACATAGGTCCCATGATTTCCCTTATTTGCAATATCTAGTATATGTATGAGTCAAGCAGAAAAGGTCAGATAAGGTGATGTTAGGAAAATGAACCCTAAGATATGTATTTTAAATGTTTTTTTCTTTCATGCATTTGTTTCTAACGCAATTATAAGATTATTTTTTGTTGCTTTGTATGTCCCTCCCCCACAGTATAACCCCTGCTCTCACTGTATTTGATGTTGGTATAATTTGTGGAGGGGAAGGGGAAAAACAAGTCGTTTAAATAAGGATACAGGTGGACCTGTTGCAACAATGAGAAGTACAAGTTGTCATGTCGAAAACGAACTTTACAACTTGGGGGAGGGGAGGATTGGGTTGGGGAAGGAGGATGGGAAGGGTAAACAAAGGAGGAGGCTACAATGCTTGATAAGAAATGTAGTCACTATCTTGCCCGTGTAATTGTAACCCTTCTGTACAGTATTTTCACTATATATATATATATATATATTATATATATATTTTTTTTTAAATTTTAAAAAAGAACTTTTGTTGGGAAAACAATAAAATAATAATTTCATCAATATTACAGGTGTAATGATTTGGGAACCAATATAAAAGATAAGTAATGTGACATTTTTCTTCTAAGCACAGTGTATGGCACAAAAATATATTCAATAAATATAGCTAGGATAATCCAGTTTTTGTAATAAAACTTCATTTCATTCATATACTAAATGCCATGTTTTAGCATATAGTTGCTATCAAAATTACTTCCTTCCTCTTTACAAGTCTCTTCATTAAAATACTTGAAAAAGAATTACAGGTCTTCAGGGACCATGAACACTCTTTCAAATGACACCTCAAATAGCTCAGGCTCCCCTAGTACTTGGTCTATGGCAATTTTACATGAATGGCATGTTCTTCTTTGCAGATTCAAACACTAAGCTGATCATACTCAGGTCATGTTATCTTCTCCCCCTGCTTCACTTCCCTTTTCTCTTCTGGATTAAGTACCAAGGCACATGAAGAAAAAACTATGGGGTTAAAAACAAGGTAGAAAAGGGAGCTGGCATCTATCCTACAGGACCCCAATTTTAAATTCCTATAAGGTCTGCAATATTTTCCAAGCAGAGCTAATGCTTTGACAAGAACAGTCTCATTTCTGAAGCAACCTATGATCAATCTTCCTTTCCTCTATTTTATCAACAGACAGAAGCAAGTCTTCTGGGTTCAAGTGAGTAAAACAAAATCAAGGAGCCTAGATAAAAGTCTACAAAGCAAGCATAATCTAGAACTAGGCATAGTAAAGAAGATTATTTTAAAGACATACTTGAGGAATTTCCTATCTTTTGTTTTTTGTTCTTTCTGCAAATAGGTTTCTTTGAACTAAAGGTTATTGATCATATTGGACTTAAGCTAGTGAATAAAAATCTAACTTAACTAGAAGATTTAAACAAAATACCTCATTACCTTGTCATTCTCTACAATGAATCTGCATTTCTCAAATTACCAAAGAAGAACATTTGAGGCACTATAAATCTAGTACATGGCTACAGCAAAATTACAAAAGTGCATGCAAAACACAGCAAGCTTTCCCTCTTTCTTCTTCCTGAAAAAAAGGGACCTTGGATGGAAGGCAAAATCAATTTATTCAACTTCTCAGTCAGCTTTACAACTACAGCCATAGCTACTCTGTCCCACAAGACCTGCCAGGGAGCCAGTTGAGTGTGGGAGATGCAAGATGAGTGCAGAATTGTGAGACAGGCTAAATTCCATAATTTTGTACTTGGATGCAAGAATTTGATGCATCAATCCAGCATTGCCTCCACCTGGATAACCATGAGCGACATCATTATGACACTATAGATGGGACTTATAGGATGGGAATAGCACTGAGTCCCCACTGACTCTACTGAGCAACTGAGCTGCTTTATGGCCTAATTTGTATGATGTAGAGAAAAATACTTCTTCACCCTTTATGTCCCCCAAAGTTCAGATATTTTGTTACACTGAATAGTCCAGTGACACACAACTAAAATTTATTTGAACTATGCACTCAAAATGTATTTCCAACTGTCAAGTTCCAATGAGAATTTCTTTTAGTGTTTACATACTCATTTTAATCTCAAGAAAACTGATTTTTATCTCATTATTTTCCAATATTTTAAACTAATACCTACTAATATTGCCAAAATCTAAGTGAATTTATAGGTAATTTATAGATAAGTCACTCTGAGCTCTGAATATTACAGTTAGAAATGGTTACCAGTTGTGTCAGAAAGTCCCTTTTGTGTCCTTGTTACTTAGAAGTAATTTTAACAGATACACCTTTGTGTTATTCAGCTTTCTATGCCAGGTATAACAAATGCTTGAAGTAAAGAAATCATAAAGAAAAAAGATGTATTTGGGGTGAGCATTCTGGAAGTTCCATTCCATGATTAGTTAGACACATTGTTTTTAGGTGTCTGATAGAGATGATAGATGTCTTATTTTGGAGAGTGCATACTATTTTCACCTCATGGCCAGGAAACAAAAAAGAGAAAAAGAAGAAGGAGCCCAAGTGTTACAATCTTCTTTTTTGGAACATCTCCCAAGGGCCTAAAGATCTCCCAAGAGGCTCCATCTTTCAAAGATTCCATCTCCTCCCAAGTATGACACATAGCCCTATAGGAGACATTTAAGATCCAAACTACGAAACCTCTGCTCTTCTGGAAGGTTTGGATGACACACATAGTTTTCGAAAAGTGCATGTTTCATTACTTGCTCTCAACATTCACACACACACACACAAACACACCCCCACCAACCCGCTCCCCACACACACTGTACACAATTCACCCAAGACAAAGGTCTCTGAAAATTTTTCATTATGTATATGTTTGAGGTGATAGGAACACACACACTAACATATTTATCACAGAGTAAGGTATTTTGTAGAGGACAATCTAATTCTTTCAGTCACCAGGCTCTGTCTCCAACATAATACAATGATAAATTATGCAAAACAAGTTTTAGTTTCACATTCTAGTTCTAAATATAACTATCCATTATGTATTATATTTTTATAACTGTTTCATTGACAAAATACAAGCATTATATAGCACATAGAATTTTTGTTGGGAAAACAATAAAATATAATCAATTGTACCAATATTACAGTTTATTATTTTGAGGAATGGTCCATGAATTCTTGGTTTCTCCAGAGCTTTCATCATAAAGAGGTGTTGGATCTTGTGGAATGCTTTTTCTGCATCTATTGAGATAATCATGTGATTCTTATCCTTGTTCTTGTTGAGGTGATGTATTACATTAATTGATTTGTGTATATTGTACCAGCTTTGCACCCCAGAATACCACATTGTTTTAAATATATATCTACAGACATCAGCTGAATATTATATTAGTTCCTAAAGGACAAGGGCCATAGGTGCTTACAGAGACTTGATTTCAAAAGAACTCCTAAGAAATTGATCCAGATTTAATCTAAAGTACCAGACTGCATTGAAAAGACATATAGTCAGACTCCTACTGATTCAACTAGAAAAAGGGTGTAGATGGAGATGGTTTAAAATTTGATAGGAATTAGACTATGCTACCTCAGCAAATACTACAAAAATTCATATCTGAATATCATCGGAATTTTCTTTTTTTCTCCCTCATGGTTGTTAGGCAAAACACTGCTAATTGAACCAGGCTCTCAACTTCTTGCTTTGTTTATTTTTCAGGTATGGTGTCATACTTTTTGTCTAAGGCCAGCCTCAAACATGATCCTCCCTCTCTACTTCCTGATTAGCAGAGATGACAGTCATGGTCCACTATGCCGAGTCCTCCACAGTAATTTTCTAAAGAAAAACAAAATGAAACTCCTCAATACCTTTACCTATAGCTATTCCAAGTGATTAAAGAGATGGAGAACTGAGGATAGAGTTCAGAATCAGCCTAGCAGAAAAATCACAAGACATCTCTTAATTAACCAGCTGAAAGCTGGAAATGGAAATGTTGCTCAAGTGGCTCATCTGCTGAGCTGAGTGAAAAAAATGACTGAAAATGTGAGGGCTTGAGTTCAAGCCCCAATACTTGTACCACTATAATTTTTTAACTGAGCCCAAGAGTTGTAAATAGTGTTAGCAGAAGCTCATTATTTTTGCAATATGTTTGAATGTAATCTTTCTCTAAACAACCAAGAAAATTTTTCTCTTGACCCTTAAAGAAAAGAATGATAGCCAAATTGCCAGTCTAGTAACAGATGTTTGTTTGTATTTTTAAGTGCCCAGGATATTTTAACCAATTTGTTACATAATATAGCAATAAACCGGTAAAGCAAATTAAGTTTCAGATGCTTATCAAAACTTTACTTATTAATGAGAAGCTTGGGGGTTGTCCCAAGGCACCACAGTTGCAACATCTAGATCATTTTCCTCCCTCCATAGCTTTCAGCTGCACAGTAGTAAATTAAAATGTTTCAGCTTTACTGACAAATATATTAAAACAATGAGAGAACCAAGACTATTCAAATAGAGTAGAATCAAAATTGTCCACACACCAACCTCTTCAGTTGCAAGTATAATAAAGCAGGTAGCAGCCATACCCTCCCCTGAACTTCTGCCCCTAACCACCACTAGAAATATGTTTGCTGGCTAATTTGTCACTATTGTCCTCAAACAAAGAGGCCCTTTCTATCGGCAGGTACAGACAAAGCCTGGGAAAGCTATACACACATACACACACAAGAAAAAGACTCAATAAAAAAAAAAAAGAAAGAAAGATGGCCTTGCTGAGAAGGGAGTTCTTTCTGATTTTCTGTAATAGACTTCATTTTGCCATGAAATTAAATTTATAGTCTATCTACTAGACACTAGGACTCCAGCAAGGCTTCCCTGTTCCCTGCCTTGACATTAAAGTAGGCATTTTCATGGGGAGGCCATTTCAAGCCAAATAACTGGTTATGTGAGCCGTTTACAGAAAGCCTTTATTTAAAAAGAAAATAGATAGGCACTACCATTTCCAGAAACTGTTAGTATACAGGCACACATTCAAATTTTGTTTTCCTTTGAGAATACACCTAAAAAGACAGCTGTAACATTAGACAATGGGAAGCTTTCTGGACTACCACAACACCTCCGTGTTTATTATTCTGATTCATAATCTAGCATTTATCAGGTGGCAGGCTGCAAATGGAACAGCAAAATCCTACTTCAATAGTGGGCGAACTCATCATATTAAAAACTCTGGCTGTGATTTCAGGTCTGGAGAAGATATTGCATCAGGTGGTACAAATGCTGAGCATAAGCCTTGAAGGAATGTACACTAGGAAAATACTCCAACCTCAGCCCCAGCATCTCACCACCTATACACATAGACTAGTGGAAAAGGAAGCTGATGGACCACTGTCTTATGTTCTTACTTTGACTTCAGGTTTTTTTATCCAACTAATTTGTAAGTTAAAAGAAATAGAATTGAGAGCTGGGAAGGTGGCTCGGTGGTAGAGTGTTTACCTCACAGGCATGAGGCCCTGGGTTCTATTCCTCAACACCACATAAACAGAAAAAAATCAGATGTGGTGCTGTGGCTCAAGTGATAGAGTGCTCGCCTTGACCTGAAGAGCTGAGGGCAGCACCCAAGCCCAGTGTTCAAGCCCCATGAGACAAAAAAAAAATAGAATTGTAATTTAGACAACTTAAATGAAAATGCTCTGGGGTCAGGTTGGGGCAACGTGGAAGAAGACTGCTTATTTATTGCAAGCATGATTTTGTATATTCATCAGAGGAAATTCTAGATCTTATTCAGAATTTTTATATGACAACATCAGACAGTTAATTTGTGCCATGAAATACAAAGAAAATGGAAATAAGGTAGTTTATTAAAGATTATTTGTAAGACTCTTCAAAATGTAAACAATTTCTATTGGGTCCCCAGTTCAACTGTCCTTCCACCAAAATGTACAGCTTCTGAAATGGACCGGAAATAAGGACACTTAACTCAAATTCTATGACCTGAACATTCTCCATTAAGCATAGAAAACAATGAGTTTAAATATTGCATTTGTATGTGTGCATGATGTATACGTCTACTACATTTATCCACTCACAACTTTCTCTTGTACCCGCTCTCTTCCTACTGTCCACCCCTACCATCTCCCTTACTCTTTCATATTTCTTTAAAAGAATCTAGATTCTGCATATGAGAGAAAACATGCTATTTAACTTTCAGAGACGGACTTATTTCTCTCAATGTAATGATCTTCTAGTTCCATCCCATTTACCCACAAATGAAGTGATTTTTTTCCTTTATGTTCGAATGTGTATATTCATGCATACACAACCACATCTACACATACACACACAAACACACACACTTGTACAATACATATATACATATAATGAAATATATATGAAATAAAAATATATTATGTATATTTATAGTATATAATTTATATAAATATGTTTTATATATTTTATATTTATATATTTATAATATACTATATATATTATGTATTCATTTTATTTATCCAGTCACCTGTTGATGAGCATCTAACCTGTTCTGTGACTTATCTATTATGGATAGTACCCATTAATCATAGCTATCCAGATAGTATATGGATTTAGATTTCTTTGGATATAGGCCCAGGAGTAATGTAGCTAGCTCACAAGACAGTTTTAGTTTTTACTTTTGTGGAACTTCTATACTAATTCCCTAGCAACTGAATGAAACTACATTCCCAGCCACACTATGTAAGGTTATATTTACCCTTACCCCACCTTTCTTGATAGCATTTGTTGGTGCTTATTTTCTTGATGGTGGCCACTTTGATTGA
The DNA here is from genome assembly GCF_000151885.1 of Dipodomys ordii. Classification (NCBI taxonomy): domain Eukaryota; kingdom Metazoa; phylum Chordata; class Mammalia; order Rodentia; family Heteromyidae; genus Dipodomys; species Dipodomys ordii. The sequence continues at coordinate 28,358,997 of NW_012267225.1, forward strand.
GACCAGACAGAATCTCAACATAGTTTTGATTCGAATTCTTTTATTACTAAGGATGTTGAATATTTCTCTATGTGTTTATTGGTAATGTTTACTTCTTGAAAGAACTGTTGAATTTACCTAGGGCTTGAAACCTTAATCAAGTTAGTTCATAATATAATTTGTTAAGTTGAAAGTCATTTGTTTTGAGACTTAACGTCACCTAATCACCATTCTTGATGGTTTACCAACTCTATATCATATGGTAATAAAATGAAATTGAGAAACCATCTCAGAACCTAGACAGTCCAACAGTACTGAAGCAATGATAATAACAATGCCTTCAGATAAGATACCATTGAAAAGAATAATGGAAGCCTGCCAGGCAAACTGTTTTTGCAAGATTAACCAATGTGGGGTGTCCAAAATAGAAAGAAACCCTTTAAGGATCCTTAATATATGGCCTAGAGCCTGGTGGTACAACTGTGGGGGTGGGGATCTGGCCCACTCACCTATAGAATACAAATGTAATGAATGGATTCAGTCATCTGAAGGGCAGCTTTGGGCCACACTTTGACAAAGATGCATGAGATGGGGGAGCTGGAAAGTTCCTGAGTATACTTTGGGCTTATTGCCTCATTTTACATGTGAGAAAACCAAGAGGTTTTGTACCTCAAGAGGTGGTATATTGTCTTTGAATTCATAGTTTGTTCTGCACAGGATTGTAGTATAAAGCATAGGCATCTTTTCTCAAAAAGAAACTGAAAATAATCAAAGGAAAGTTGGTTAAGGGCTTTAACAGATCTGAATTGCTGATGTGAATTCATGTTTGTGAGTTCTAGGGAGGAAGGCTAGGTGCAGGAGAACATAGGTTCCTCCTTCTAAAACAAAAGGAAATTACATTTTTTGTTTTACAAATATTAAGGATTACATGAAGGATTATATTTACAAGTCTTTTTAAACTACAAAGTGATGTAAAAACATAGTCTTTATTTTACATAATTTATTTTGGGAGAATCTTTGTATTTTTCTTCTTTTGTGCAGGTCCTCCAGCTTGAACTCAGGGCCCAGGCTCTATACCTGATCTTCTATTGCTCAAAGCTACAGCTCTACCAATTGAGCCAAAGCTCAACTTCTGGCTTTTGAGTAGTTTATTAGAGATAAGAATTTCAGAGACTTTCCTGCCTGAGCTAGCTTCTGACCAAAATCCTTAGATCTCAGCCTCCCGAGTAGCTAAGATTACAACAGTGAGCCATCAGTGCCAGGAGGGGGAATCCATTAAAAAATATATAATAGTATTTATTGCAATGATGACAGGGTACAATGAAAGACATATGACAAATTATGCTCATGGCTTTGGAGACTTTGCATGGTTGCACGGATTTCTAGCAAGAAGGTTGTACTGAAGGATTTGCAGCCTCTCATGGGAATACAGCCTCTCTTGAATGTTTAATCAATCTTCTGGAGTCCATTCTTAGGAAAAAATACAGCATATATACATAAATGCAAGATTTCACTTAAAATCCCCAAAATTCGCAAGAACGTTGTACAAAATAAAGTTCTTTTTAAAAGGAAAATCAACTGCACAGTTTAGAAGTCCTTTGTTGTTGCTGTTGTTGTTATTGCTTATATTTATAGGATTAAGCACTCCAAGCCATGAATGAGGTCACATTCTAGAAGTCACATTCTAATAGTCAAACTTAACTCCTAACTACCCTCACCTACATAGAGTAAAAAGACTCATGAAATGTGTGCTGTTATTCTAGATCCACTGAATGAAACAAATATAAATCTTTTTGACTTTCTGAATGAGAGATCATAGGTCAAAGCTTGAAGTAATTAGAATTAAAATTAATCTGTATAAACTAAAAACATTTTTTTAAGTCCTGAAACATTGAGCTTCAGTAATGCATTAATTAATATAAGAAAAGATGAAATTAGGAAATCTCGCTTGTTGAATCTGCAAATATCATTACTAAGTTATTTCTAAGAAGCAATGAATTCCAGTACTCTTTCTAATCTACACTTATAACTCAAATAAGTAATCATTTATGTGTGAATAATCTAGGATTTGTTGAAAATGTACTACTTATTTCTGTCTAAAATCATCTTGTAGATGAATCCTAATTATTGCTACATTCACTATAACTGAATATGTCAGAGCAGTCAACCCAGAGAACAAGGCAATTCTTAAGATCTCTTCAAGCTTTGCTTTAAAAAAAACAACTTTATTTGATGCTGAAGAGCCTGAAATCCAGTTTATATGATGAGTACCTTGAAGAACTCTACTCACATAATAGTATTGTGAGTACCTCTATTAGTACCTCTTCTTACACTCATTTGTTTACACATCTATCTCCCCATCTACACTAAGATTTTCCAAAAAGGATTGTGTTTTATTCATTCCGGCATCCACACCTCTGAAAATACAATCTATATATGGTTAAAGCTCAGAAAACTATTATAATAAAAGAAAGGAGGTTCATTAGTGAACAAACTAATTATAAAGAGATAGATTTTTTTTGTCGGTCTTGGCCCTCAACTCTGGGCTTGGGCGCTGTTCCTCAGCACTTCAGCTCAAGGTTAGTGCCCTACCACTTGAGTCACAGTGCCACTTCCCACTTTTGTTCTACTTATGTGGTGCTGAGGAATCGAACCCAGGGACTCATGAATGTGAGACAAGCACTCTACCATTGAGCCAAATTCCCAGCCTCAAGAAATAGATTTTGACTTAGTAAAGGAGAAAATTCTTTAAAATTTTTCTATGTCATAAGATTAAAAGTCTAGATAATCTTTTTTTATTATTGTGAAAATACCACAAAGAGGGGTTACAATTACATGGGCAAGGTAATGAGTACATTTCTTATCAAGCATTGTTGCCTCCTCCTTTGTTTCCCCTTCCCATCCCTTCCCATTATTGGGCAGTTGTTTCTTTGAGGATTTGTTGTTGGAGGATTTAATTTTTTGAGTTCCAGGTATATTTTCTTCAAAGAAATAAAAGAGGCAATCCAAAAATTCATATGGAACAATAAAAGACCCCAAATAGCAAAACGATCCTTAACAGAAAGAATAGTGCTGGAGGAATATCAATACCAAATTTCAAATTCTACTATAAAGCCATAGTAATCAAAACAGCTTGGTACTGGCACAAGAACAGGCCTCAGGGCCAATGGAAATAGAATTGAAAACCCAGAAATGAACCTACAGACCTATAGCCATCTAATCTTTGATAAGGGAGCTAAAAAAATAGAATGGAAGAAAGACAGCCTCTTCAGTAAATGGTGCTAGCAAAATTGATTAACTACTTGTAGAAAACTAAAGCTAGATCCTTATATATCACCCTGCACCAGAATCAACTCCAAAATGATCAAAGACCTCGGAGTCAAAGAAGACACTCTGAAAACAGTACAGGATAGAATAGAAGAAACCCTAGGTTTCCTTGGCACAGGCCAAAATTTTCTTAATAGAGACCCAGAAACACAACAAATCAAAGAAAAGTTGGACAAATGGGATTGCATGAAGTTGCAGAGCTTCTGCATGACAAAGGACATAGCTAGCAAGATCAATAGAAAGCCCATGGATTGGGAGAAGATCTTCACTAGCCGTACAATGGACAAGGGTCTCATATCTAAAATATATCTAGATAATCTTGTATTTGATAAGTAGCCGCATAACTAATAAGGGAAAGACAGGAGACTCTGCTTCTGTATGAGGATGTTTGAGAAGTTTTCTTGGTGAAGAATAACACTAATGGTCTATCAGTTCATTAAAAACATGGGTAAACTCTATTCTGAATCCCCCGCCTTACTACCTACCTGATATACTGTTTTTCCATGTATTATTTTGTATGTATTTCTAAATCAATATCTTCTCTACAAATTACCTTTTCTTTTCTCTTTTTTAAAAAAGAAAAACATTGCTAAACTATGTAAGAATGAAAAACAGAAAATTAAGTGAATACCGAAACAGTAGAAATGGATATCTTGTAAATATACAATTTAGAAAGGAACTCCAAATCCAGGAATATAGAAGGTTTTTCCATTTCCTTAATTCTCTTACAATTTCTTTTTTCAAAATTTTAAAGTCTTCACAATAGAGGTCCTTCCCATCTTTGATTAAGTTAACCCTTAGGATTTTTTTTTGAAGCTATTACAAATTGGGTTGCTTTCCGGATTTCAGTCTCAATTTTCCCCATTGCTGGCATACAGAAAAGTTGTTGATTTGTGGGTTGACTTTATACTCTGCTACTTTATCAAAGTTTAGAATAATCTCTAGTAACTTTGGAGATGAATCTAAATACAGGGTCATGCCATCTGCAAAAGTAGATACTTTTTACTTCTTTTTTCTCTTGCCTATTGCTCTAGCTAGGAATCCCAGTACTATATTAAAGGTGAGTGAAGAAAGTGGATATCCTTTGTCTTATTTCTGAATTTAGAAGGAATTAGATTTTACCATTAACTATAATGCTGTTATGTAGGTTTGTTATATATATAGCCTTCATGTATTCTTATATATAGCCTATGTATTCTTCTCTTCTCCAGAACTTTTATCATAAAGGGTGTTGAACTTTGTCAAAAACCTTTTCTATTGGGATGATCATATCATTCTTGTCCTTTGTTCTGTTGATGGCTTGTATTATATTTCTTGATTTATGTATATTGTACTAGATTTACATCCCTGGGATGAATCCTGTCTGATCAAATCTCAACAACATTCTTCAGTGAAGTAGAGAAAGTAATCCTAAAATTCATATGGAAAAGAGACCCCAAATGGCAAGACCCCCAAATATCAAAGGCAATCATCAGCAGAAAGAATAGTGCTGGAGGAATAGCAACACCAAATTTCAAACTCTATTACAAAACCATAGTAATAAAAGCAGCTTGGTACTGGCACAAGAATAGAACTGAGGACCAACCGAAGACAAAAGATGACCTAGAAATTGTTGCAAGATGGGAAATCAAAGAAGCTACATTTTGAGAGGGTGAATCTTGGAGTCTTTATTAAAAGGCCAGTGACTGCATGGTGGACTCTTTGTCTCAGAAAATACACTTAATACAGGAAACAATCCAGAGAAGAAAGATACAATACTAACAAACCAATTCAGCTCTAATAGAAAGCTGAAGTGGGACTCCATGGTGATACTAGAACAGCCAAGAGACAGAAGACAGGAAGTGAACAGGGAGACATAAGGGCATACTTGCTCCTGAGCTGTCCAGCTTAATAGAGTCAAGCCAGGGGGCAGGGTCACAGAACACTCCCAGTCCTAGGCATTGGACTGACAGGTTCAGTGCTCTATCACCCCTGCCTCCAGGGATTCAGGCACACCCTTCACCTGGAGGGAGCTTCAACTTCCCCCACCATGAGGACAAGATGCTGGAAACCTTAAATGGACATGTTCAGGTGCCAACAGAACTTTTCCATCTAAGGAAGACAGGCCTCAACCTTCCATACAGGGTATACTTAGAGACTACTCAGAGGCTAGTGACTCAAGCCATTTAGGGAGTTAATCAAGCAGAATCTCTATATTCAAAGCTTTCCTAAGACTATTACATCTGCCTCTGAAGTAGAGCTCTCTTAGCTCACTTTGAGCTAGGTATCTGCATTCAATGAATAGCCTCTCTTACCTCTAAGCTTTTCAGCAGTGGGTGAAGGATTCCCTCTACCCTTCAAGAGGTACCAGGATGACTGCAAGAAGTTCCTTACACTCAGCCTCCCTACTTCAAAATGAACTTGTAGACCTATAGTCATCTAATATTTGATAAGGGAGCCAAAAACACAGATTGGAAGAACGACAACCTTTTCAGCAAATGGTGCTGTCAAAATTGGCTCTGCACATATTGAAAACTGAAGCTGGATCTTTATATATCACCATGCACCAGAATTAATTAAAAATGGATCATATATCTACTGTAATGTCAGAAACCATGAAAATATTGTAGGGGAAACTAGGGTTCCTAAGTATAGGTCAAATCTTTCTAAATAAAGATTCAGAATCAGAACAAATAAAAGAAAGACTGGATAAATGGGATTGCCTCTAACTTAAAAGTTTCTGTATAGCAAAGGTCATAGCTAACTAGATAAATAGAACCCCATAGAATGGGAAAAGATTTTTTTTACCAAATATATATCAGACAAGGGCAGAAATATACTTAGAACTCAAAAATTTAATTCCCCTAAAAAAACCCTGAAAGAAACAACAGCCCAATGTATAAATTAGCTAATGACTTAAATAAAGATTTTTTTCAGAGGAAGAAGTAAGAATTGCTAATAGACACATGAAGAAATGTTCAACATATCTGGCCATAAAGGAAATGTAAATCAAAACAATATTGAGGTTCTACCTCACCCCAGTTAGAACAACCAATATCAAGAAAACAAACAATAACAAGTGCTGGTGTGATGTGCCCAAAATGAGCACTTTTACACTTGGTGGGAATGGAAACTTGTTCAACCACTCTGGAACATAGGATGGAGGTTCCTCAAAAAATTAAACATAGAGCTTCCCTATGACTCATCAGTTCTACTCCTGGTCATTTATCCGATAGATCCTAAGCAAGGCCCCACTAAAACTATCAGTACAACCTTGTACACTGCAGCATTATTTACCATTGCCACCAATATGGAATCAGCCTAGATGTCATTCAATGGATGAAGAAAATGTGATATATTTATATATGTATGTATGTATACACACACACACACACACAATGGGATTGTAACTCATCCATCATAAAGAATGATATTGTACCATTCGTAAGGAAATGGAAAGACTTGGAAAAATTATATTAAATGAAGTAAGCTAGACCCAGAGAAACATAGGTTGCATGTTTTCCCTCATTTGTGGTAGCTAGAATGTATCTATAAATCTACAAGTAAATATAATGGGTGGTAAGTAAGGGGTTATAAGTGAATTAACTGAAGGATAATAGACTCTATGGAGAGCATAAATAGTATAATTCTTTAAAAAGACTAAGTCAAAGCCTAATAAAATAAGTACTAGGAAATGGGTACATGCAAGTAGGTAGGGTGGGGCCAAGGGGAGATGGTAGAAGAATGAAGCAGAGAATGGGGGAGAATGAATGCAAGGATTCATTGTATATACCACCAAATTGAAAAATATCAGGGACAGCATAGGTTGAAGGGGGGGGGCTGTAGAAGTTGAAGTGATGACACAGATCAAGATGCATAAATAACTGTTTGTTATTAGTCATGGGGCTTGAACTCTGGGCCTAGGTGCTATCCCTGAGCTCTTCAGCTCAAGGTGAAAGCTCCACCACTTGAGCCACAGTGCCACTTCAGATTTTCTGATAGTGAATTGGAGATAAGAGTCTCAAGGACTTTTCTGCCAGGGCTGGCTTTAAACAGCCATCCTCATATCTCAGCTTCCTGAGTAGCTAGGATGACAGGCATGAGCCATTGGTGCCTGCCCTAAACTGCTTTTGTTTTTAAGGAAAAAAAAATAAATATGTAACCTATCATTAAGATAAGTAAAGGAAAGGGTAGGTTGGGAGGGGTGAGAATGTTCAAAGGGCTAACAGTGATCAAGGCACACTGTATGTATAAACTGCTTTAGTGAATGGCAGATCCTTTGTATAATTACTTAAGAAAATAAAGAAATTCAAAAAAGAAACTTGTACTTCTAATAGCAAATGGTTTCTTTATCCAAGCAACTCAAATATACTTTATGATAATTTCACACATTAAATAGATTAAAAAATATAAAGCCTAAAAAAATCACAGTGATACCATTTCTAAGTCAGATTCGAAAGTCAATTTTTTTTTGCTTCATATAAGTGCATTTATTAGTAAAGCTTTCTTGCTTGTTCTCTGTTATGTGAGTGTTTTATATATTTTATTCCAAGCCCAAAAATGAGTACTGATTATTTTTTCTTACCAAAGCTATGAGGGGAAAGATGCTCTGAGCCCCTCCAAGTTTGGTATATACTACAGACTCTACTCCTAGGCAGAGGAAGAAAGGGTATGTTGTCTGGTGAATATTTGGTTCTTGGGAGAGATGGTGTTGTGTAAATTGATCCCAAAAAAAGGATCTGATACCCACCTATCAGTTGAAATGATACTCAAAATAGTCAAAGGCTCCATCAACACAATCATGTGTTAATCAAAATATACTTCAAAACTCAGAGCAGAAATCATTTATGAATGACCAATATCATTGCACAGGACATCACCTCTGTAATTAGCCCATGACAAAAGTTCTGTATATGATGAGGTTCTCTTCTTTCACTCAGTTTCCTACAGTCAAGCTGCCAACTGCTTGCTAGACTCTTTTTTTAAAAAACTGTTCCAGATTGTTTCCTTATGTTCATTTTGGCATCTTGCCAGGAAATGAGAAAGGCAGATCATACAAGGTAGGTAAACAGAAGATTGTTTGCCTCAAATTCCACAAGAGAAAGAATTATAGATGACAAAATCATAAACACAAAAATAGAAATATGGTTTTATCTGCAAAACCAATATAATTAGGACAAAGAAATTGCCAATTGTTTATTTTATTGCTCTACTTTTCTTAATGGACTTACCTTTAAGTTAGTGAATGTATTAGAACAAGAATCATATCCATTTTACTTAGAAATTCTTGTACACTAATGCTTACAACTCAGTAAAAGCACAACAAAATTTCTGTTCTCTCTGTTCTAGCCACTAACACATACACATACACACACACAAATTTTGACTGAATTCTAATTCTATAGGTATGATAGATTAAATTCTTTTATGAATCCTATCACTGGAAATAAAAGTCAAACATCTTTTTGATTAAAATATATTTTCCAAATTTGGTAACTGTATTAATAAACTAGTCAAAAACATACTAAATAATAATGAGTGAAAGTTAAGTGAAAGCTAGAACCCCGAGAACAGAGCCCATTTTATAAAATTCTGGAAATGTTAATTCTTTTCTCTCCTTTTTTTTCTCTTTCACATTTGATTTAGTATAAATTTGTAACATTTGTAATATTGCCTCACATGCACTTGATGGAGATGTCCAAGCTTTGTTGAGAACATGGATGAGACAAGGAAGGCAGCATACGTTCTATTCAAAAACCAGAACTTAGCAGAGGCATTTACTCTGTCTTCATAAATTTGGCTCCAATTATTACAAATTCAAGATAATGTTTATCTTAAGAAATTCCAGGTTTTTAAAGTGAAAACTTGTATCTTGATATGGGAGGTAGATTAAATTTTTAGCCACAAACTAGCTAACTTGGCTAATTCCTAAAAAATTGAGAGGTAGAATAAAACAAAACAACTTTAGAATCAAATATTAAGTCGAAATAAAACAGGTTTGATAAAATTACCACATATCTAGAAAAATTAAACATTTTTCTGAAGAATATAAACAAGAATTCTCATACGGTCTCAAGAAATATGATCATTCAGTTTCAAAATTTCAAAATAATTTGTTTCATTGTCTTCACTTTTACAGAACACATATATTTTTTTAGTTAAGGAGTTTTACAAAGGAGCTGCCATCCAACAGTTAATGAATACAGTGCCTGTTCATCAGTATCACCCCTTTTTATATTCTCACCAACCACTCCCACCACACCTCTTTCCTCACTTCTCTTAATTTTGAATTCTTTGCCATTAAGCAATGTATATATACAATGCTTCTTGATCTGTGTCATCCCTTCAACATCTTCACAGCCCCACCCTTTGACCAACTCCTTCCCTTATTTCTCTCAGTTCTTTGGCATGTGCAATGTTTTCTTGCTGGCCTTTTACGCATTTCCCCCATTCATTCTTCTACCCCTGGTCTCTTGTCCTTCCCGCCCCCAAGTACCCATTTCCTGGTGCCTATTTTGTTAGGCCTTGACTTAGTCTTTGTAAAGAATTTTTTAAATAACATCAAATTTTTAAAACTAAAAATGTTTTGTATTGAAAGAGAGGGGAAACAGTTGATTTAAAAAAAAAACAGAACTAAGTTACAAGAAAAATCTTCGATTTGAGGGCTATCAGATGCTAAAAGAAACAAAACTAAGAAGGAAAAGTTTAGGAATTAGTTCATTAACTGAAACCAGAAACCCAGTGGAAAAAGAACATATTCAATGCAAGCAAAAAGAGATTAGTTATTAGAATATAGAACAGAAAATATTATCTAGAATGTAACAAAAAATGATTAGACAGCAGATACAAAAAGAGGTTAAGAGACAGGGTGGATAAAGAAAGTGACTTTTAAATACATACAGTCCAAGACCAAAAAGAAAAGATGGAAAAGGGATGAGAGAGGGGAAATATCTGACAAGATAATAGTAAAGCATTTTTCAAAGCTGAAATATCTTTGACCTCTGGACCCAAAAACCCTACAAATCCCAAACAGTACATATAAAAGGAACCTCATATCTAAAGAAAAGAGAATGTCAAAGCCAAAAAATAATAATTTCTTTACAACAGAGAACAAAGATAAATCACCTACAAAGGAACAAGCATAGACTAAAAGTTGAGTTTTTCACAATAGCAACAGAAACTGGAGGTCTATGGGATAATGTGGCAGTGGAATTCTAATATTCTATCCTCCTGGTAGACACATGCCTTGTCTCAATTAACCAATCAAATGTTCATTATATTGAAGAAATTTTTGCAGATATAACTGAGGTCCATAAATAGTCAACCTAAATTTAGAGAAATTATGCAGGTATGCCTGGACTAATCATATAAACTCTTGGATCTCTGGCTGGAGGTCAGCTATTGGAAAGCCCAAGGTGGCTGGTTTTAGATTAGGGATGTTTCATGGCTGGAGTGTGGATCCCCTCTAAAACACCCAGAGCAGCAACTCTGGCAGCAGGTAAGGAAGAACATGAAACATCCAGGAACTCCAATCTGTGTCCACAAGAACAAAAATGAGCTTAGATGCAGAAATTTCTTTAAAATACTCAGAGGTAAACTGAAACATACACACACACACACACATATATATGATATAACTGGAAAGGGTACAGTTACATAAGTAAGGTAATGAGTACATTTCATTTTGAACATTGTTAGCCCTTCCCTTATTTTATCCCACCTTTCCATCCCCTCACTCCCCTTCCCCCCAAATTGGAAAGTTAATTTCCAACATAGTGTCTAGTGAATATCACTGTTGCATTAGTCCTGCTGTTTCTGTGATTCCCTTTCCCTTCCATGGATCAGATAAATTTATATACAAGACAAAGGGTACAAAAAAACTAAAACAAAAAACAGAAATAACTGCATACAGAACACAATAAGAACCTCTTGTTTCTAATTCTTGAAGTTCATTTTGATACACTTTATATATGGTCCTATGCACTTAGCAATTGGACTATTGTGATCCCCTCTAAGAATATCATAGACATATTCTAGTTACATCTCTTGATCAAAAGAACCAGCAACACCAGAACAGATTTCTAACCTGTAGGAGTATGACTAGGGTGTACTTGTGGCTTTTAATTTTTTTTTTGCAAACTGCTGTACGTGTGGTAATACGTTATACAGCAATATAAAATTAGCATGAATAAAACTATGACAAAAGAATTGTAAACCTACATCTCTGGAACAAGCAAAAGTGTATTTTAGAAATTATGTGAAAGACTGCAGATCTAGCTAAATAGAAGAACACTCACCTAGCATGTGCAAAGGAGAGTTTTCAGTGAATAAACTCTTACTACGGGGCTGGGAAGGTGGCTAAGTGGTAGAATGCTTGCCTTGCATGCATGAGGTCCTTGGTTCGATTCCTCAGCACCACAAAAGCAGAAAAAAGCCAGAAGTGGTGCTGTGACTCGAGTGGTAGAGCACTAGCCTTGAGCTGAAGAGCTGAGGGACAGCGCTCAAGCCCAGAGTTCAGGCCCTACAATTAACCAAAAATAAAATTCAACTCTTACTAATAGAAGTTATTTAAAATTATATTTTAGGAAGATGGAAGGGCATGTAGATAGTTGTGTGACATGCAAATAAGATGAATAATAGTGAATGGGGAAAAATTGTGAATATATTTAAAGTGACACTAACTGTAGAAAAATTTAACATGCAATTATAAATGATAGAATTAACATATAAGATACCATTAATATATAAAACAGAAAACTGAAGATGACAATAAAGGGCTTTGTATAATTTTACTTCAAAATTATACATATATATATGTATATATATATATATATATATATATAACTTATATAAGACTCTCAAAAACATACAGTTACTATATGAGCTAGGTGCTGGTGGTTCACACTTGTAATCCTAGCTACTCAGAAACTGAGATATAAGGAGTTTAGTTTGAAGCCAGTCTGAGCAACAGAGTCCATGAGATTCTTATCTCTAATTAGCCAGCAAAAAAGGCAGAGGAGGAGATATAGCTCAAGTGGTATAGTGCCATCCTTGAGTGAAAAAGTTAATGGACATTGTTCAGGCCCAGAGATCAAAGCCTTAGCAGTGGGAGAAAAAAAAGAATATACAATATATGTATAAGAAAAAGGACATTTTGGATGAGAAATAATCACTGTAAAAAGAGGCAAAGTAAGAAAAGACAATCGGGAAACTCAGAAAGTAAAAAAAGGAAGAGATAAAAGCAAATAAATATTGACCCAAAGAAATGGACTAAATACCTTGGGTAAAGGAAAAATATAGTGACATTGAATTCCTAAAAAATTATACATATATTATTTTCTAGACATATAATCAAAAACCTGGGAATATAGGAAGACTGAAAATAAATTGGTAAAATAATTACTTATCAAAAGAAAATATTTTTATCAACATTTTTATAAAGATTTTTATCAACAATAAAAAGAGAGTTGAAATAGAGTTGAAAGTAGAAAGTGTTACTAGAGATAAAGTTCAGTAAATAATATTAAAATCTTTACTTCATATAAAGGCATATTTTAAATATATATCTGCTGATTAAAAATACTCTAAAATAATTAAGTAAAATTTATTATAGTTTCAGTAAGAAATGAATAAATCTGCAATCATTTTGGAATATTATAATGAATTTTTTTAGGAATTTCTATATTAGATGAGGCAATTAAAGGGAAAGATGATTTTTGCACAAAATAGCTATCATCATTAGACATTGGTTTTGGGGGGAAAAAACACAAAGATACAAAAACATGCTTCTTTTTGGAGCTCACAAGGAAACAAAAGGTTTTATCTGTTTCCTTCACTTAGGGTTAGACCTTTGCTTAATTCTACATATAGGCATGTTAATCTTCTGTGAAACATCTTTCACAAGGATATAACTTAATTCACTCTAACAAAAATTCCAAAAGTATTATTAATGGGTAAGCTGACCATTGTGAAACATACATGCCTATAATCCCAGCACTTGTAATGTTAAGGGAGGAGGACCCCAGGTTCAACTGAGGCCAGGATAGACTACATAGCAAGACATTTTCTGGGGAAAAAAAAGTAGTAAATAAGTAGATTTTAATAAGAATTTCAGCAAGTTTTCTGATGTGCCATTTTCAGTCTTTTAAAAGTATACTTATTATAAGTGTAATAGTTTGACCTTAATGACCTTCATCAGCTACCAGTGCTGTGATTTGTTTTTAAAGATTTTTACATTTCTTGTTGAAATATATATGCATATAAATATATCTATATATCTATAAAAAAGTAGATTTTAAATAAAATAATAATATTATTAGGACTCTGAGAAAATGTGAGAAGACAAGTTATAATATATCAATAACTTACAATCACCACTGTGAATAGACTGATGGGAAGAATGAATTAGGAAATCCAGACCTCCAATGCAGTTTGGTATTAACAAAAGTGATACAATTGATGCAGAAAAAAATGTGTTATTCAACAAATTATATCAGTTGGTCAACTGGTTAAGATAAAATTAGAGTCATACCTTAGGATGAATTTTAAATAGTTTAGTTATTTACAATTTAGGGAGGGAAAGAAACTGGGAGGAATTTGTTTATGAATTGGAAGTAGAAAATGTCATTTTAATTAAGACTCAAAATCTAGAATTTGTCAAAGGAAATTCAGGTGAATGCTACTACATAAAAAAGTTTTAGCATAAGAAAAAATTATAAAAATATACACAAAATTTAAACCTAGTTGTGGAGATGGGAGAGCAGAGATGGTAGGGGAAAAACAAAAGAGGAGGCAACAATGCTTGATAAGAAATGTACTCATTATTTACCATAGCTAAGATATGGAACCAACCCAGATAGCCTTCAGTAGATGAATGGATCAAGAAAATGTGGTATATATACACAATGGACTTCTATGCCTCCATCAGAAAGAATGACATTGCCCCATTTGTTAGGAAATGGAAAGACTTGGAAAAAATTATATTAAGTAAGTAAGCCAGGCCCAAAGAAACATAGGTCCCATGGTTTCCCTTATTTGCAATAACTAGTATATGTCTGAGACAAGCAAAAAGGTCAGATAAGTTGATGTTAGGTGAAATGAGCCCCAAGATAAGAATTCAAATGTTTTTTTTTCTTTCATGCGATTGTTTCTAACATATTTATAAGATGATTTCTTTGTTGCTTTGTATGTCCCTCCCCCATGGTATAACCCCTACTCTCATTGTATTTGATGTTGGTATAATTTGTGGAAGGGAAGGGAAAAAACAAATTGTTTAAATAGGGATACAGGTAGACTCATCGCAACAATGGGATACACAAGTCGTTATGTCAAAAAACAAACTTTACAACCTTGGTAGGGAGGGAGGGGGGAGATGGGAAGGAATGGGAAGGGGAAACAAAGGAGGAGGCAACAATGCTTGATAAGAAATGTACTCATTACCTTGCAACCCCTTTGAACGGTATTTTCATGATAGAAATCTTTAAAAACAACTTAAACCTACAAAGCATAATAGCAGCCTATATAAAGATTCATTTTGATAATGTATAGGGTTCTTCAATATCAGTAAGCAAACACATGTACCCATTGGTGTATTTAAATGGACAGCACCCAATGAAGATAGAAAAACTTGTTGTAAACATGTAACAATAACCACAACTAATAGGTAATATAAACTAGCCATTTTGGAAATTAGTATGGAAGGTGCACCACTAATTTAAAACAGAGCTATCAAGTAATCCAGAAACCTCATTTCTTTTTTTTTTTAATTT
>NW_012267225.1:28375744-28405253 GCF_000151885.1 Dipodomys ordii
ATTGCCATTTTCACGATGTTAATCTTTCCAATCCAGGAGCATGGGAGGCTTTGCCATTTTTTTAGTTCTGTGTTGATTTCCTTTTTCAAGATTTTAAAGTCAGAAACCTCATTTCTGAACATACATCTACAGAAAATGAATGAGTATGTTTGAGAGTTATTTGCACTCCCATATTTGTTCTGCTTTATTTATCATAGTCAAAATATGGAAATAACCAGTGTCTATCAGTGAGCACATCCATAAACAAAATGTTATTTTGTCTATGCCTCTATCTATCTATCTATCTATCTATCTATCTATCTGTCTATCTATCTATCTATCTACATACTCATAGTAGAATACTACTGGAGCATGTAAAAGAAGAAATTCTGTCATTTGCAACATCATGGATGAATCTAGAAAACATTATGCTAAATGAAATAAACCAGATACAGAAAGGCAAATACTGTTTGTGATCTCATACATGTGGAATCTAAAAAACATAATAAAACAGGACATACCAGAGACCAGAATTGGGCAGTTGAAGGAGATGTTAATTGAGGCACACAAAATTTTAGTTAAATAGGAAGAATAAGTTCAGGACAGTTATTGTTCAATGTGATGAACTATGGTTAATAACAAACATCATTTAAAAATACTATAATTTTTTTGTGTTCTCAAGAAAAGGTTTGTGGGGTATTGCATGTTGAGGTGAATTGATTTCGTCATTTACTATGTATATATATATATATATATTTATATATATATATACATAATATACATATATATTTCCAGAATGTCATATTCTAGCTATATAATAGACACATTTTTTCAATAATAATAGTGAAAACTGTTACTGATAGAGTACAGTAGGTCCTCAATAAAAGAAGGCAAGTTGAATGTGTTCTAACAGAGCAACCAAGAAACATGCCATGATGAAATTGGATTTTAGATGATAAGGAATTCTATGTGTTCCAGTGTTCCAAATATCATGAACAATGATGCTCTGGTTCTGAGCGTATTAGAAATAGTATGAGTTGTTAGGTAAGGTATCCTGCATACTAGGTAGAAGACTGGTGACGATGCTGGGAAGGTAGGTTACAGTCTATCCAAGAAGTGCTTTGAGGGCTCTGTGGAAAATAATAGAGCCAAAAGGGAGAAATTGATTTTTCCTCCCCACAAAATGAACAGATTGGACAGTAGAGTCTAAACAAATTCCTACTGAGCCTAGTATAATCATAGTTAGATCTTTGGACAGATAATGCATGAATAAAATGTTCATTGTTACTAAACAGAATGTGGAAATTTGAAGAACAACTGTCACTATAGATGCCCATCACAGGATAATGAGGCTATGGGACAGTGCTCCACCTATAGCATACTGGAAAAAGATCACCTTACCATCTTCCCCAAAACTGTGCTTGTATTTCATGGCATGTACAAGCATATGTCCATGTATGAAACAGGTAAAACATGAGACAATAAGCCTGGGGATGATCAAGCAGGATATGGGGACCAAAAGCACTTGGTATAGAAAATGTCAGAGAACTTAAAGAACATAAAATATCAATTTGGCCACATATCATGGCCACAACATCTATTCTTTTTAAAACAGTTATAATTTATGTATCATATTAAATAAATCTCTTTTAGAATTGGGTTGGAAACATAGCTCAAGTGGAATACTGCAATAGTATGCCCGAAGCCCTGGGTCCAGTCTAATATATACATATATGTGCATAGATGATATCTATCATATATATCTGTCTATGTTTCTGGAGCACTCAGTGAAGGATTCTGGGAATACTCACTTTAAACCTGTTCTTAGCCATTCAGAGGAAGGAAGATTTTCCCAGAAATGAAATAGAGTTTTAAATGAGCTGTTTTGCTTAATTTATAAAGTTTAAACAATGTTTGGCTTCTACTTGTACTCCTCCCCTAGGCCCTGCAGAGAACAGGCCGGCTCCAAGAGGGAGCACCTCAGTGGGGAATTAGATGAAAGTTGATATGAATGTTCTGTGTGGCAAATGAACATATTGACCACATTACTAAAATAAAATATAATAAAAAAACATAGAAGAGTGAATAACTCACAATAAGAAATCTAAGTATTTTTACTTCTCGGGACCTATCCAACCTATTCAAAAACATTGACAAACTTAAATATAGTTGAGTAATCACACATAATTATTATGAATTGTCTATAAGAGCTTTCATTTTATATTAGACATTGTGTTGCAAATTTTTCATATTCAACTGCAAAGTATAAAATCTGAGCAATTAGCTCAACTGAAAGGATGTGGAAGAGTCTAGAAATTAATATTTACTAATTGACTTTTAATTTTTAATTTTAATTTGAGTTTTAATTTTCTAAAATTGTGTCTTTAAAAATTACTTGGTCCAGGGCTGGGAAGGTGGCTCAGTGGTAGAGTGCTTGCCTTGCATGCATGAGGCCCTGGGTTCGATTCCTCAGCACCACTTAAGCAAAAATAAAAAAGCCAGAAGTGGCGCTGTGGCTCAGGTGGTAGAGCGCTAGCCTTGAGCTGAAGAGCTGAGGGACAGCGCCCAGACCCAGAGTTCAGGCCCCATGACTGGATCCAAAAAAAAAAATTACTTGGTCCATAAAAAATGATCACTTTTAATGTTCAACATCTCCCTTATCTGTTTTTGTTTGCCACTATTTTTGTTACAACAGCCTTTTTGGTTAAGAGATAAAAGGTAAGTGTATTTTAACTTTGATATACCTTGTGTCATCCTAAACTTTGAATTATAGTATAGATTTAAAAAAAACTGAAAAAGTATTCTCCAGGTTCTAAGAATATGAAAATAATCAACCAATCTAAAAGATAGGAGATACCAGGCTGCAAAAACATAGAAAATATGGTAGAGATTTTGCCAAAACAAATCCAAGAGGAAACAAAAGAAAATTAATATACATTTCAGCATTGAAAAAATTTCGAAAATCATCCATTTCCTAATCCAGTGCCTGGTATTCACTTATTGTCTATCTCTTTTCCTGATACGTGCTAGGTGCTCAATAGTTGATTCATGTTCATTGAACAAGCCTATTAATCAATGAGCCAAAGAATGAGTTAGTACATTTCTGCATAAGCTCACATGCTGGTACTTATTTGTCATCTTTTATATTTACTGTAGGTCATTAGCTTGTGAATGCTTCCTACTATGCCAGATTTTCCTTCTTAATTCTTGTTTTGGAGCTTCCCTTCCTGTTTATGTTTTGTTTTGTTTTTTAATTTGGGGCATTTGGTATAGAAAATTTCAGAGAGCTTAAAGAAAATGAAATATCAATTTGGCCACATATCATGGCCAAAACATCTGTTCTTTTTTAGAACACTGTTATAATTTATGTATCATATAACATCTTAAATAAATCTTGCTTAGAATTTTCTTGCTTGAGGGTTGGAAGCATAGCTCAAGTGGTGTACTGCAATAGCATGCCTGAAGCCCTGGGTCCAATCTAATGTGTATATATATATATATATATATATATATATATATATATATATATACACATACACACACACATATATATGTATAGATGATATATATGTGTATCATATATATGTAATGTATATATATATTGTATGGTGTATATTACATGTGTGTATGTATATATATGTAGTATTTATTTGTGTGTTTATATACATATGTATAGATGAATGTATCTCTATTCATACATGTATACATAGGTACATTTATCTCTTAAAATTGTGTTGTAATCATGATGCTTTTGTATATATGCATAGAAGTCTACTGCTATTAATATGTTAATATATCTTAATGTATTATATGATACACAATATGCTAATTTATTATGTATTAATGTATAGAAATATATACATACATGTCTGTGTCTAATGGATTCTCTTGTTCTATCTCTTGTCCCAGGGATTTTGCTTAGAATGTTAAATCTGCAACAAGCTGCATTCTAAAGACACATTACCACTTTCTTGGATGTTTATAGTAGGGCAACATACTAGTATATCTGGACATGGATACCATTAATATGTACTTTGCTTAAGTTTTTAATTGCTTTTATTCTGGGTTGAATGTTCTTCTGCAGTGTTATGCTTGTTGCCAACGACTGAAGGTGAGGAGGCAAAATAGCAAGAGGCTCATTGAGAAGAAACAGAGGAGATAATTAGCTGAATCAGAAATCAAAATTAAGAATCGCATAGGAAAAGAAAATTTATCATGAAGTTATTAGTATTGCCAGCTATGAATCAGTATTTAAAGTGGAGTGAATATTTCATACTTGTTAAATAAATGCATAGCAGTATCCCATCTTGGCAGACCCAAAATAGGGGATAAGTAATTAACCTTCAGGTTGTCAGAACTAATACTCAGTCATCATCCCTGTGTCGCCAGTGCTATAAACCCCAAAGGAAAACTTAATTCTTGTTGCTGTCACTCTTATTTGTGTCCCCAAATCACAAGGGAAAGATAGTTTTTTTCTGCTTCTTTTTTCCATGCAGAATGCTGCCTATGAAATTTATTTTTGCAGACTAATAAGCTAGCAGGATTGTCTTCTGAATGATACATTTTCAAAGTCCATACTTAGGCACCATATTATTACATCTCAAAATTCAAGTCAGATATTTCAGTGATCTGTTGAGAAATTTTCTAAAGTTTTGTGGTTGACTGAAAATTATTCAAAAGTTATATTATGAGGTTCTTATACAAACTGATAATTGACACATACTGAAATTATGTATTTCTAAGCATCATTCTAAGCATCACGAGAATATTTTTTAATGTCGTAAGTCCTCAAATTATCTTTGTAAATTTCCTCTCCCCACCCTCCCTATCCTTACAGAGGATTAGGATAGACAAAATCTCTCTACTTACTCGGTATGAAGCACTAGTTATGGGAAAGAGGTATTCCTCTTTTTTTTTTATAATATATACATATATATGCAAAATGAGGTGAATATTTTTCTCTACAAACTTTGACTTATCTCTATATTAATTAATATTTTGTTCTAGCCATGATACTTTTGAAGTATATGGTTATTATTTATATTAAAATTACTGGTATAATCTTTTTGACTTGTCTTACCTGCTAATATATTCATAATGGTTAAACTAGAATAAATCAGTATAAGAAAGCCATCCATTTTAGGACCAATGCATCTACCTCACAGAATCAATAATGTATTATTAATGTTTAGCAAGCTTTCTGTCTAAGCACTGTTTCGGTTATTTCTTTTCAAAAGCAGCACAGGAATGATTCGTTTGTTCATTTTTCACTAAAATATTTAGATCTGGCATTGTTTCTTTTATCAAGTTACATTTTATAACACTTCAGACAAAACAGCCCCACCAAAAGAAACAGAACCACAAGAGGAAGTGAAGATACAATAATAAATGCAATATGATTTTTTAAGATTTTTAGATAACAAATGACATTTTAAATTTTTTATTTATTCATTTGGAGGATAACAAGAGCCACATATTCCATTAGAAATGATTTGAGGGCTAGAAAAAGGCTTGTTTTATCCTGCCTGAGTAATAGATTTTTTTTTCTTTTGCTGAATTCTCTGCGTGAATAACAAGAGTGGCAGCCATTTTCTCCCAGCTCAACATCAAAACGCCTTTCATCTGCTGTCTAAATGCAAACAAAGCAAACCTTGCACCAGGCCTTTCTTTCCAGATAAATTAAAACTCTCATGTCCTGGGGCCTAAATCAAGCCTACGGGCCTTCCCTAGATAAATCCGCTCTCAACCTGAAATCTTCTTGCCACACGTGCTCCTTGTAAGATAATTTTGCAGTAGCTAATCAATAATGCAACAGTAAATTGCATTTAAATAAACATTAGCAGCCCCTCTTAATGAATAAAACCTCATCTGCAATTTGTCAAAGTCAGAAATACTGGACGCTTTTGATATTCATTAGAATATTGGAAATTGGAGCTTTGACTGGTTTTACGTACATTGCAATTACCGTTTTGTGTGTGTGTGTGTGTGTGTGTGTGTATGAAAAAAATGGCTTGCTTTTATATATTTCGACTGAATATAGTAGAATATACAGCAGATTTTGAGTATGGAATTCATATGTCTGCTACCACCCTTGTTAAAAATATATGGAGATAATCCTGCTTTCCATTGCAAATTATGAGGCAACCAAGTTGTATGTATCTCATTTGAATTTTCTTACTTTAGACAGAAAAAGTAGAAGTCTTTATTCTGAAATGATGAGGAAAAAGAAAATTACTTGATTTGATATTGCATATATCATTATTTTTGTATTTCACCGTTTCACTAAAGTAATTTTGTTGAGGAATTCAGAAATAATTATAGAAATTAAGAAAAATCAGTGACTTTCAGGTCTAATATTTTGAATTTTTGAAAACATTTTTCCAAAACATAATCTTTACTATAGATGACAAATGTTAGATTAGACTTAATAAGAACAACTCCTTAATGTGATGTTCACTTCTATTATTTTACAGAATGCTTGCTTTAGAAAAGTGGATGACTATTATTCAAAAGTACTTTAAATAGGACTAAACAAAATATAAAGATGTAAGTTTGAGCTATCCTGCATGAGAAAGAACCTAAAATTGTATCCATTTCTTGTCATATTTCAAGATATCTTGTAATTTTTAATCCTATATTTTATAAGTCTGTATTAAAATACTTATTTATAATCAAAATTAACACTACTGTAAAATTATAAAAATACATAATCTTTTCTATTTTATAAGAATATCAGAGCAATTAATATGAGAACAAAATGAAATGATATCATGATATACAGATTTGCTTGGAGAAAGCTCTTCTTTTGAAATATCATTAAAATGATGTCATGTGTAATTTATATATCCTGTGTCAGTTCATCTGAATTTTAGAAAAAAGGAATTACCACCATTTTACAAATGGCAATGAATGAATGAATGTCACAAGACAGTAATCAGCTAGGGCTAAACTCAAATACCAGTCTTCAAAGTGCACACTCAAAGTCCAATGGCATTTTCCCAATTCATGTACCAAATGGACATCCAAACAGGCGACCAAAGCAGGCTGAAAAAAAAATTAAATCCAGAAACACAAAAAATAAATCAGCATATTTTAATCCCTTAAAAGCAACATAATTTGGAACATTGACACTTTCATACAACTGATCATTGGTAAGGCCAACTCTAGGTGACATTTCCAAAAGATTTAATGTAAACATGAGAAAATGATTAGTATTCTAATTTGTTAACCTTCTATCTGGAATCATAGTGACAGGTATTCTAATGTATACCCTGGAGACCCCAGTAGCATGAAATATCAAGAGACATGCTTGTTGCAAATATCAGACATCAGGAATCATCTGCTCATGTAAAACTACTAATGTAAAACTGCTAATGTAATGTAAAACTTAAAAGTAGATAAGATAGAAAACTAAACCCTTAGAAAACTAAAAACCTTTACAATGGGAAAAGGTTATAAGACAATTAAAAGTTTGTGCCTCATTCCAATTGGTGATAGCCTTCTGTGCCCTATACAGAAAAAAAGTGGATGGGACATACTGAATTGTATACTTTTGAAGCTGCTTTCAGTCTACATTTAAATAGCTTAGGCCACATCACTATAATAATGAACAAAATGATGGTGCTCAATAACCTAGCCATTGATTATTGACAATGAGAATGCGTTAAAAGGTGTTTCTGTTAAGAAATGTAAAACTTAATGTTGAAAACAACCACAGGTATTAAATATAGAGCTAAGACACTTAGTAGAAAACACTGAAGTAAATCTTTGTGACCTCGAACTAGACAATAGCATTTTAGATATGATTAAGAAACTAGATAAATTGAATTTATCAAAATAAAATGGTACCATCAAGAAAAGGAAATAGGTAGCTCATGAAATGCAAGAAAATATTTATCAGATATCCCACGGTAGACTAGGAATAACTCAAAATGGACTAGGGACTATAGCTCATTGGTAGAGTACTTGTCTCCTATGCATGCAGCACTGAATTCGAGCTCCAGTACTAGAAGAAAAATGTTCTGGAGCAAGAGGTATTCACAAAGAGAATGTATAAGAAGTTCTTCAAATTCAAGAAATAAAATCACAAATAGCATAATTAAAACATGAGTAAAATATTTGAATGTCATTTCTAAAGAGAATATAAATAAATCGCAAGCACTTAAAATAATCCTCCATAGTTTCAATGGAAAAGTGCACAGCATAACAATGCAATAAATACCTCTTCATACTCAGCATTCAGTCTATAATTTAAGGAATATAAGTAATTACAAATATTGGCAAGTATGTAGCAAAACCATAACCTTCATCCACTTGGTATTGTTTCTATGGATTTTAAAATAATTACTCTAAAAAGTATACACAAATTTACTAAATGGCCCCAGAAATTCTACTCTTAAACCCCCCACCCACACACACACATTCTACTCCTACATACATATATATGTATATACATATATATGTATATATATATATACTTATATATATTTAATAAAACTGTGTTCATATAAAATTTATACATAATGTTTTATATATAAACATTTTTCAGGATAGTCAAAAAGTAGAAGCTAGAATTAATTTATAAATATATAAGTAAATACTTTGGAAGGTATGTAAGTATAAACAAATCTATTAACCGAATATGGTAGATTCAGGGAAGAACTCATATGTTAAAAAAATAAACACCTGAAAAAGGCAGGATAGGGTATAGGGGAGGGGTTAAATTAAGGAAGAGGTGAAAAGGGGGAACATGCAGTTAAAAATTTAATGTAGCCCAGGGACCATGGGTCACACCTGTTTTCATAGCTACTCAGGAGATGATTTGAAGTCAGCCCAGGCAGGAAAGTCTATGAGACTGTTGTTTTATTTTTTTTACACTTTGTGAAAGTCTTTTCTTGTTTTTTAATTTTATTTTATTGTAAAGATGCTGTACAGAGGCGTTACAGTTACATGAGTAAGGTAATGAGTACATTGCTTGTCAAACATCGTTACCCCCTCCTTTTTTTTTTTTTCTACTATCTCCAGGAAACTACTCAGGCCAGAAGTTGAGCTTAGAAAGCTAGCTTTGTGCAATAGAAGCTCAGGGACAGTACCCAAGCCCTGAGTTCAAGACCCATGGCTGGCAAAACAAAACAAAAATCATGCACATTCTATCAAATTTAGCAAAGTGAGAAAAGGGGATCTGGGAGATAGGGGTGAATATATTCAAAAGGGTGACATTGACCGAGACACATTGTATTCATAAGTGTTTTGTTGAATGGCTACTATTTTTACAATTACTTAAAGATAATTTCTTAAGGTAGAATTAACCTTAAGTATATCAAGTAATGAATAGATTATAAAGTGTGGTATAGTGATTTTATGGAATATCAGTTGACAATAAGAACTATGTAGTAATACATGCTACATATAACATGAATGAATCTTGAATATATTATACTAAAATGAAGTCAATTGCAGACATAAAAATACATATTGTATGATACCATTCCTGTGAACCATGAAAAATAAGCAAATGGTTACAGATAGCAAATAAGCTTGTTGTTTTCAAAGGCTGAGTGGTTTTCAAGAACTGATAAAGCTGGGTGCTAGTGGCTCACACCTATAATCCTAGCTACTCAAGAAGCTGAGATCTGAGGGTTGCAGTTCGAAGTCAACTTGGGAAGGACAGAAGGTGAGACTCTTATCTCCAATTAACCACCAGAAAACTGAAATTGGTGCAATGGCTTAAAGTGATAGAGCATTACCTTGAGCAAAAGGACCCAGGGACAGACACTGCCCAAATTTGGAGTTCAAGCCCCATGATTGACCAAAAAATAAAAAAAAATGCTGATGGAAAGGGAATGATAACTAATGGATTCCAATTTTATTTTGGAGATAAAGAATATATTCTAAAATTAGACCACTGATCACTGAGAAACTTGTGAATATCCTAAAACCCACTGAATTGTAGATTTGCCAAAGATAGATTTATCATATATGTGATAAATGAATAATGATGATACTAAGCTCACACACATATAGAGGTGTTACTAAAGGTAGACAGAAGTTGAGTAGACACTTAGCTCTTCCATTCACAAGCTAAGATATTTTGGGGATGTGGGCTTAGTTTATTAACGAATATAGAGCCCCTAGAAACCTAGGACCCTGACAATTATAACCATTCACTACATAGGGACATTGCAGTTAAGAGCAAGGACTCAGTGACCAAACTGAAGAATGAACCCCTGTCTGTATAATGTAGGAGCAGTCTGTCCTTAGGCAAGTCATCCACCTCTTTGTGTGAAAGTTTTCTAATCTATAGGAAAGGGATATTAATGCTACCCTTGTGTAAGGTGCCATGAGTTCTAATTGAATAAACTCGACTAAAGTATTGAGCATTTGAGATATTTAAGATATCAGAATCTGAATGCCCCCAAATGGCAATACATCCTCAAAATTCTGTCCCAGGATTATGAATTCCAATGTTAGTTACATTGCCTATTTTCAGCCATGAAAGCTTTAAAGAAAGTAAACAATTGTATTTACTTCACATTATCAGTAGATCCTATCAGTTGTCAACAAGTGATATGAGTGGGAAGAAACCAGTTCCTGACAATATCTGTTTCTCCATGGATGGCATGGCTATATGCAAAATATCCAGGACGCCCAGTGTATGGCCAAGGAAAGGTTTGATTTAAGCATTAAAAGCAAACCTGACGGCTGGAAGGGTGGCTTTGTGGTAGAGTGCTTGCCTACCATGCATGAAGCCCTGGGTTTGATTCCTCAGTACCACACAAAAAGAAAAAGCCAGAAGTGGAGCTGTGACTCAAGTGGTGAAGTGCTAGACTTGAGCAAAAGAAGCTCAGGGACAGTGCCCAGCCCAAGTTCAAACCCCAGGACTGGCAAAAAACAAAAAATCCCCCACAAAAAAACACCTGAATTGAAATAATTACTTTGTAATTAGTATTAAAATACTAGAATTCTATGAAAGTTGCAATTTGACTCTGAAGCTAGCTCTGAATTCATGATGCTTCATAAAAATGTCTTCTACATGTTAAATAATTATACACAAGTAATTTTCCAAGCAGACAACTTGCTTGCTTCATTTCTCGGCACCAAGTAAAAACTTGTTGCTATGGTTGAGCCAGACATTTCTATAATTTCTTTATAGACTACAAAATGTTTTCATATTCTATGTATATACTCCCACAAACAGATATATATATATATATATATATATATATATGTAGAGAGAGAGATGCATACATACGTACAAAGGTAGATGATATATGATAGTGACACACATGAATTGAGCATTCTTGTTTACTCAGTCTACCCAATGACGAGTAAAATTGCAGAACGGAAAGTTGATGACAAGATCAGCACTCAAACTGGCATCTCCAATATGCTAGACTGAATGTCTCTGTTACAACAGTGGGTCCCACATTC
This sequence comes from Dipodomys ordii, assembly GCF_000151885.1. Lineage (NCBI taxonomy): Eukaryota > Metazoa > Chordata > Mammalia > Rodentia > Heteromyidae > Dipodomys > Dipodomys ordii. The sequence goes on from NW_012267225.1 coordinate 28,387,154, forward strand.
TTGTAACAAAGCTACATCAGTACCTGAGTGTAATTGTCCTTTTAGTATCCATTAAGATGAAACAGGTACCAAATGGTACACAAGTTATCAAAACTTGAAATTCTTCAAGTAGCAATAAACGTATTTCAGAATAAACAATTAAATTTGAATACATATACCATAGTTGAGACAAAGGAAAGTCTTTGTAGGTGAAAATGTAGAATATTACAGAAATTATTTTGAAATAATAATCCTTAGCTGTAAGGATCTAGAACAAGAGTGGCATCAGACCATGACTGAACAGTTAATGAATAAATTTTCTTGGAAGATTATAGGTATGGTTATAATGGCTCTTAATCTAATTTCATCTTTAAAACATTCATTTATAATGGCTTTTGTTAGCAGGCACAACTGTACGCATGAGATCCCACCCAAGATTTATTTTTATTATATTTGTTGGAGTTTGACAAAGTAACTCTATTTTAATCTTGACTTTTTTTTTTTTTTGGTCAGTCCTGGGGCCTGAACTCTGGGCCTAGGCATTGTCCCTCAGCTCTTCAGCTCAAGGCTAGCACTCTACCACTTGAGCCACAGAGCCACTTCTAGCTTTTTCTGTTTATGTGGTGCTGAGGAATCAAACCCACAGCCTCACGCATGTGAGGCAAGCACTCTGCCACTGATAGCATCTTCCCAGCCCTAATCTTGACAATTTTTACAAAGTTCAGTCACCAAATCAAAGTGCATTTTAGTAATCACATATGAATCTACATTTGAAAAAGGTAACACACAGTTAGTTGAACAAAGTAGGCTACTATTGCTGTAGCTCATGCAAAATATTCTTCAGAATTCTGTTGACAGAGCATCCATCTTCCATGTCATAAAACATGGTTTACTTCATTGGAGGGACTATAAGCAGTTACCTTAAAATAGCACAAACAGAAAGGTAGCTTCCAATACTACTTTTATCTACCAAATGTCAATGCTTTCAAAATTTTCTTTACATTATCATACAAAGGGGTTTAAATCCAAATCAATTTTATATTACAATATCGCTTAATCAATGTCATCGGTTCCATCACCCTATCCCCAACCATCTCAACTCCATTCCCCCAGTTAGCTGGTTTCCTTATTATATATGTACATTGTACATTATGTTTCAGGGCCATCTGCACACAACCAAATATCAGTTCTTAATGTTCCAGAGAGTGATTCACAGGTTCAAAGGCCCAGTTAAACACCCGAGCAAAGCCTAAAATGAGGTCAGATAGAATATTTACCTGGGATTTCAGTTAAACGTATTCACTGGTGGCTCCGATAGGACTTGTAGCTTACAGAATGACCTATGGTTTGCTCTGAGAAGTTCAAGGGAGAATGAAAGAAACTTACTGAGCAGTCACCAAAGTAGGTGAACCATACACCCTTTACAGGAGGAGTTTGGCAGGGATATTTTTTTTTCTTTCATTTCTATTTTTTTTATTGTGAAAATACCATAAAGAGGGGTTACAATTACATGGGCAAGATAGTGAGTATATTTCTTATCAAGCATTGTTGCCTCCTCCTTTGTTTACCTATACCATCCCTTCCCGGAAAACAGCAGTTCTGTAGTTGTCCCTTAATGACACAGCCATAAAATATAGAACCAGAGCTCCAGCCAACTCAGGCATGCCTGACTTGAATTACCATTATCTTTCTAATATTCATGCTGGTCTTCAACAATTCCTCACATAAGGGGGGAAAAAAACAACAGGTAACTCTTTCAGTCTACCCATTGTTTTCCAATAACAAAGCCTATCTAAAGTCATAGTTGGATCATTTTGACACAGATTTGTAACAAATAAAAAATAAAATAATTCCTTCAGTATTATTTTTATTTATTTTTATTTTTTAATAATTTTTATCTTTTTTTTAATTGTGAAAAATACCGTACAGAGGGATTACAATTACATGGGCAAGGTAATGAGTACATTTCTTTTTTTTTATTTTTTTTATTTTATTTGTGAAGATACTGTACAGAGGGGTTACAATTACATGGGCAGGATAATGTGTACATTTCTTAACAAGCATTGCAGACTCCTCCTTTGGTTTACCCTTCACATCCCTTCCCAGCCTCCCCCCTCCCTCCCAATCCCAATCTTTCTCCTTCCCCCCTCCCCCCCACCAACGTTGTAAAACTCGTTTTGGACATGACAACTTGTACTTCTCATTGTTGCAACAGGTCCACCTGTATCTTTAAACAACCCCAGTTAGAATGGCTATAATCAAGAACTCTAAAAACAACAGATGCTGGAGGGGATGTGGCCAGAAGGGAACCTTACTGCATTGTTGGTGGGAGTGTAAGTTATACTGACATCGAATATAGTGAAAGCAGGGGTTATACTGTGGGGAGGGACATACAAAGCAACAAAGAGATAATCTTATAAGTGCATTAGAAACACATGCATGAAAGAAAAAAACATTAAGATACATATCTAAGGGTTCAATTTCCTGACATCACATTATCTGACCTTTTCTGCTTGACTCATAGATATACTAGATATTGCAAATAAGGGAAACCATGGGACCTATGTTTCTTTGGGCCTGGCTTACTTCACTTAATATAATTTTTTCCAAGTTTTTCCATTTCCTAACAAATGGGGCAATGTCATTCTTTCTGATGGAGGCATAGAATTTCATTGTGTATATACACCACATTTTCTTGATCCATTCAAATACTGAGGGGCATCTGGGTTGGTTCCATATCTTAGCTATGGTAAATTATGCTGCAATATACATAGTTGTACTGGTAGCTTTAGTATGGTCTTTTTTGTGAACATTTGGGTAAATGCCCAAAAGTGAGATTGCTGGGTCATAAGGGAGCTCTATGTGGAATCTTTTGAGGAACATCCTTACTGCTTTCCAAAGTGCTTGAACAAGTTTACACTCCCACCAACAATGCAGTAAGGTTCCCTGCTGGCCACATCCCCTCCAGCATCTGTTGTTTTTAGAGTTCTTGATTATAGCCATTCTAACTGGGGTGAGTTGGTATCTCAGTGTTGTTTTGATTTGCATTTCTTTTATGGCTAGGGAGGTTGAGCATTTTTTCATATGTCTATTGGCCATCCTTCTTTCCTCTTCAGAGAAGTTTCTCTGTAAGTCTTTAGCCCACATATTTATTGGGCAGTTGTTTCTTTCAGGATTTGTTGTTTGGGGATTTAATTTTTTGAGTTCCAGGTATATTTTAATTCTGTTGAGAGTCAGACTTGGCCTCTTACACCACGTTCCAGTAACTGAATGCCTTCAATGAATTGTTTAACTTTTGTAGACTGTTAACTTTTAGTTAAAGCACACTGAAAATTACAAAATGAAAATGTGGGCCTTAAAATCTAAATAGGTAATATAGAGGAGTGTGTCCATATGAAACTTCATGAATATCTGTAAGAACCATAAAGACACCAAAAAGATGATTAAAATGACCCTCATATTATCTAAGGGCAGAATTTTAATTTGGGGCTTAAAGGAAAAGTATTTCTCTTGAAGGTATTCTGATTAACTTCTCATTTTGACTAAGCTCCTTTGTTTTTCTAATCCAAATTAAAGCACTGACTTGTTTGAGATAGTTAAAGTTCTATTAAAAAAAACCTTGATCCAGAAAGACTATATATATTTATCATCCTTTGGTCAATAAATAATTATTTCTGAAAATAGTTATATCAGTCCAAGATATACACATTTTGCAGTTTAAAATCTATAATGGCAACAACTTGAAGATAACTGTAAAGTGTATATAATTGATTAACTTGGCACTTTACAATATTGGTTTCTATAGAAATTGAATCAATAACAAATAATCTCAGACTACTAAGTATATAGGTGACTCCAAAAGAGAAGTCTGTGTAATTATTTATATTAGATTAAGTTGATCATCCTTCCAAGTCTTCTTGTGGGATAAAAGAGACTATTTTTAATAAGATTTTTAATGTAAAAATACTGTACAAAGTGGTTAGAGTTGCATGAGTAATGAGTACATTTCCTATTAAGCATTGTTGCCTCCTCCTTTGTTTTCCCCCTACCATCCCTTCCCTCCCACCTCCACTACTACACTGCCCCCCACCTCCCACAGCCTAAATTGGAAAGTTCGTTTTTCCACAGTGTCTTGTACATCTCATTGTTACAATGGGTCAACCTGTATCCCTATAGAAACATTTTGTTTTTTACCTTCCCCTCCCCAAATAAGACTGACATCAAATCCAGTAAAAACAGGGGTTATATGGGGGGGGGGTAGGAACATACAAAGCAACAAAACAATCATATGGTACATTATAAATACATTAGAAACAATAGCAAGCAAGAAAAAAAACACTTGTGTACCTCTCTTGGGGTTCATTTCATTTAACATCATCTTATCTGGTCATATGTACATTCCTTTTGATCTTTTCTGTTTGTCCCAGACATATACTAGTTATTGCAAATAAGGGAAACCATGGGACTTATGTTTCTTTGGGCCTGGCTTACTTCACTTAATATATTTTTTCCAAGTCTTTCCATTTCCTAACAAATGGGGCAATTCCATTCTTTCTCATGGAGGCATAGAATTCATATATATACATATATATATATATATATATATATATATATATATAATTTTCTTGATCCATTCATCTACTGAGGGGCATCTGGGTTGGTTCCATATCTTAGCTATGGTAAATAATGCTGCAATAAACATAGTTGTGCTGGTAGCTTTAGTATGGTCTTGTTTGTGATCATTTGGGTAAATGCCCAAAAGTGGGATTGCTAAATCATAGGGGAGCTCTATGTGAAGTCTTTTAAGTAACCTCCATCCTGCTTTCCAAAGTGGTTGAACAAGTTTACATTCTCACCAACAACGAAGTAGGGTTCCCTGCTGACTACATCCCTTCCAGCATCTGTTGTTGTCAGAGTTCTTGATTATAGCCATTCTAACTGGGGTGAGGTGGAATCTCAATGTTGTTTTGATTTGCATTTCTTTTATGACTAGAGAGGTTGAACATTGCCTCATATGTTTATTGGCCATTCTTATTTCATCTTCAGAGAAGTTTCTCTGTAAGTCTTTTGTCTACTTATTTATTGGGCAGTTGTTTCTTTGAGGATTTGTTGTTGGGGGATTCAATTTTTTGAGTTCCAAGTATATTTTAGATATGAGACCCTTATCTGTTTTATGGTTAGTTAAGATCTCCCAATCGATGGGATTTCTGTTGATCTTGCTACCTAAGTCCTTTGCCATGCAGAAGCTCTGTAGTTTCATGAAATTCCATTTGTCCAACCTTTCTTTGATACGTTGTGTTTCTAGGTCTCTATGAAGAATATTTTGGTGCCCAAGCCCAGAGTTCAAGTCCCACGATCGCCAAAAAAAAAAAACAAGAAAAAGAAAGAAAACAATTTGGCCTGTGCCAAGAAGACCTAGGGTTTCTCCTATTCCGTCCTGTAATGTCTTCAGGGTGTTTGCTTTGACTCCGAGGTCTTTGATCCATTTGGAGTTGATTCTGGTGCAGGATGATATATAAGGATCTAGCTTTAGTTTTCTACAGGTGATTAACCAATTTTTCCAGTACCATTTACTTAAGAGGCTGCTTTTCTTCCATTCTATTTTTTTAGCTCCCTTGTCAAAAATTATGGGGCTATACATCTGTGGGTTCATTTCTGGGTTTTCAGTTCTATTCCATTGGTCCTGAGGTCTGTTCTGTTGCCAGTACCAAGCTGTTTTTATTACTACAGCTTTGTAGTAGAGTTTGAAATTTGGCATTGATATTCCTCCAGTACTGTTCTTTCTGTTAAGGATTATTTTTGCTATTCAGGGTCTTTTATTGTTCCTATGAATTTTTGGATTGGTTCTTCTATTTCATTGAAGAATGAGGTTGGAATATTGATAGGTATTGCATTGAATTTGTAGATAGCCTTGGGAAGTATTGGCATTTTCACGATATTGATTCTTCCAATCCAGGAGCATGGAAGGTTTATCCACTTCATAAATTCTGCTTTGATTTCCTTTTTGAGGTTTTTATAGTTTTCATTGTAGAGGTCCTTTAGTTATTTCCTAGGTATTTTATTTTTTGTAGGGCTATTACCAAAGGAGTAGCCTTCCTGATTTCAGCCACACTCTTTTCATTGGCATACAGAAAAGCCATTTATTTTTGAGAGTTAATTTTATACCCTGCTACTTTGCCAAAGTTTCGAATTAGCTCCAGTAATTTAGGAGTGGAGTCCATGGTATTCTTTAAATACAAGATCATGTCATCTGCAAAGAGGGAGAGTTTTACTTCTTCTTTCCCTATTTGGATCCCCTTTATGTTTGCATCCTTTCTTATTGATCTAGCTAGGCATTCTAATACTAAATTGAAGAGATGTGGAGAGAGTGGACATCCTTGTCCTGGTCCTGAGTTTAGAGGAAATGGCTTTAGTTTTTCACCATTAAGTATATTGCTGGCTATAGGTTTGGCATATACAGCCTTTATTGTATTGAGGAATGTTCCATTGATTCCTAGTTTTTCCAGAGCCTTTATTATAAAGAATTGTTGGATCTTGTCAAACACTTTTTCTGCATCTATTGAGATAACCATGTGGTTCATATTCTTGCTCTTGTTGATATGATTAATTATATTAATTGATTTTCATATATTGAATCAGCTTTGTATCCCTGAAATGTATCCTGTTTGATGGTGGTGTATGATTTTTTGGATGAATTGTTGAATTCCATTGGCCAAAATTTTGTTGAGTCTTTTGCATCGATGTTCATCAAAGAAATGGGTCTATAGTTCTCTTTTTTTGGTGAGTCCCTGCCTGATTTCGGGATGAGGGTTACAATGGCTTCATAGAGTTTGGTAGTGAACATTCTCTTTCAGTTTCATTGAAGAATTGGAGGAGTATTGGTGTGAGTTCTGCTTTGAAGGCCTTGTAGAATTCCACTGTAAAGCCATCCAGTCCTGTTTTTTTTCTTTTTTATTATTATTTTTAAGTAGTTGTACAACGAAGTTCCCATTCTAAAAAACAGTATATGAGTACAAAGTATCTGACAAAATTGTCACCTACTGCTCTTAACCCATCCCTTCTCTCACTTTTTTTCTTTGAGGGTAGTTAATTACATAAATTTCACATATTTCACGGTATTGTGGTGATAGTGATACTTAATTAGAGTCACAGCACATTTTAATTTTCACAAGGCAAATTATCATTATCATGGTCTATACAGTTTATGAATTCTATGAGCTTTGACAATACAAGTTATTTTTTTCCATCAGGTGATGTTTACATTTCTTTCCTTTTGCTTAGTGTAGGCTGTTCCCACTTATTCTGCTCTTCCTCCTGGCTTCCCTCAGTTGCGTGCATATATCTACCATATATATGGTCTAGAAAATGGAGTCATTTAGCAATGATATGACAAAATGGGTGTTTCTTTGAGTCCCTTGTTTCTTGAGTCCTGTTTGCCATATCTTCTTGTATTTTTGCTTTAGCATCCACATATCAGGGAGACCATGTGCTGTTTGTCTCTTTGTTCTTGGCTTACTTCGCTCAAAATAATTTGCTCTAGTTCCATCATTTCTCTGCAAATGCCATTATTTTGCCCTTTCTAATGGCTGCATAATATTCTATTGCATATAGGTACCTCAATTTTTGGATCCAGTCATCAGTAGTGGGCATCTGGATTGTTTCCAAATGTTGGCCATTGTGAACAGTGCTGCAATAAACATGAAGGTGCATATGTCTTTGCATGGTCCTGAGCTTTTCTTAGATGGGAGGTCTCTTATTGTTGTTTCTATTTCGATGCTTGATATGGGTCTGTTAAGTTTGTTAAACTCATCTTGGTTCAGTTTTGGCAATTCGATATTTGCTAGGAAATCGTCTATTTCTTCCAGATTCTCAAACTTATTAGCATAAAGGTTTGAAAAGTATTCCCTTATAATGTTCTGAGGCTTGGTTGTTTCTCATCTCTGAGTTTGTTTATTTAGGTGTGTTCTCTTCTTTTTTTTTTTTTTATAAAATTTGCTAGGGGTCTGTCAATTTTGTTAATTTTTTCAAAGAACCAATTCTTTGTTTTGTTTATTCTTTCTATGGTTTTCTTTGGATTCTGATTCATTTAATTCTGATTTAATTATTTCTTTCCATCTACAGATTGGGGTTTAGCTTGCTGCTCTTTTTCAAGGAGGTTCAGATGTCTCATTAAATTACTGGCTTCAGATCTCTCCAATTTGTTGATGTAGGAACTCAGAGCTATAAACTTGCCTCTGAGTACTGCCTTTGCTGTGTCCCAGAGCAGCTGGTAATTTGTGTGTTCATTTTTGTTGAATATCATGATCATTTGAATTTCCTTTCTAATCTCTTCCATGACCCACTGCTGATTCAACAGTGTAGTTTTCAGCCTCCATGTGTTACAGGGCTTTCTTTGGTGGCTTTTGGTGTTGAGTTCTAATTTTATTCCCTTGTGGTCTGAGAGAGTGCAGGGCATGATTTCAATGTTTTTCAATTTGGACAAGTTTTCTTTGTGACCTAAAATATGGTCTTTTTGGAAAATGGTCCATGTGTTGCTAAGAAGAACATATATTCTGATGTTGCTGGGTGAAATATGCTGTAGATGTCTGTTAAGTCTAGTTGATCTATGCAGTTGTTTAGATCTGCAGTTTCTCTGTTGAGTTTTTGCTGAATTGATCTATCTAGTGGGGTGGTGTGTTAAAATACCCAACAATTAATGTCTTTGGCTATATGTGAGATTTGAGGGAAAGTAGTGTTTCTCCATTGTTTGGTGAATAGATATTTAGAATTGTAATATCCTCCTGAATGAGTGATCCCTTCATTAGTATGTAGTGACCTTCTTTATCTCTTCTCACTAATTTTAATTTGAAGTTTATTTTATCAGATATTAGGATTGCAACTCTTGCCTGTTTATGGGGACCGTTTGCTTGGTAGATTTTATTCCAGCCTTTCACTTTCAGAATATGTTTGTTTTTATGGGCAAGGTATGATTCTTGAAGGTGGCAGATAAAAGGATCTTACTTTTTTTTAATAAGTATTTTTATTGTGAAAATACTGTACAGAGGGGTTACAGTTACATGAGCAAGGTAATGAGTACATTACTTATCAAGCATTGTTGCTTCCTCCTTTTTTCCCCCTATCATCCCTTCCCTCCCACCTCCTCAACTACACCCCCCTTCCCCACCTAAATTGTAGACTTCATTTTTCAACATAGCATTTTATAATCCCACTAGGCAGTCTATGCTGCTTAATTGGAGAGTTAAGTCCATTAATATTGAGAGCTAGGACTGAGAGGTGTTTGGTAGTTACTACCATGTTATCCACCTTCTTGGGGGAGAGACTACATTTTTTATCTTTTTTAAGGACACATTCACCAATTGCTTGTGTCTAGAAATTATTAGATATAATAATTTCCATTTCTACTGAAAGTGACCATTGGCACGAAATGACAAAACAAATATGTTATCCTTAGAAAAGTTTCATTTTCAAATAAATTATTTTCAAACATAATACTAGCATATTTCCCACAAAACAGCATTATGTACAATAATAGGAACTCGTTTGGCTTCAGGTAACTCTTCAAATACAGTTTCAAAGAATACCAAGTATTTACATAAATATCAGTTTGTTGTAATTTCTCAAGGATTTTGGTAAAGCCACTTAAATCACCTAAAGTGCATGATACAAGTTCTTGTCTGAGTTATTTATTCTAAATGTTACCATTTTTTGAGGAGATGCAGGTATTTGGCTAGGATACTTGGAAGATAGTGAAATCACCTTTGGGAATTTTCCCTGGAGCCTTCAGGGAAAAGCTGGAATGAGGGCCATGAAGGGACACAGGACAGCTGGCAGGCTGTCATGCCCTTTGTCAATTTTGTTTTTCTTGCAGGGTGACACTCCCCAACCCCACATCAATTTCTTCTTGAAATCCTTTCTAATCCTCTTTTATAATACCAGCTTCTGTGGTAGGTCAAAACTTTTCTTCTTTTTTAAATTTATATTTTTATTATCTCCAAGTACATATACATAGGGGATACCATTCAACCACTCAGTTTATAAGTGTTTTTCTACTTCTCCATGAGCAGGAATCTACACCAGGAAGGCTGCTACCAACACTTTCAAAAGTCCAAACCCTCAGGTTTATGTAAGTAGATTGCTGTGGATAAGCTGACAGTTATGACAGCTTTAGGTTTCATTCCTTGCTCCTGACTTTCTTTTTCCATTCCATCTATCTTTAAAATTTCCAGGCAGATAAATACGGAATGTGGAAAGTGAAAAAGGATGAGAGAAATCACGTTTTTAAATAATAAATCAAGTATGCTTCTTGGAAAACATTCTAAGTCAACTTAACCATCAGTTACAAGTGAAAACGCAAATGGTAATTTAGGTGAAAGTTATTTTTCTATTATTTAATACAAAATTTTATGTGACTTGGGGTCATATTTCATCGTTGCTTTTGCTTGTAAATCATATACTAGCCAAATGTCTTTCTAAGAAAGTATGTTTGTAACAATATACATTCTTTTGTGGGGTGATGGCTGCTTACTTATTGATGCAGAGTCTTTCTCTGCAGAGTCTTTCTCTGCAGATGGATTTTCCTTTTCTTTTCTTTTTTCTTTCTTTCTTTTTTTTGTCTGTCGTGGGGCCTGAACTCTGTGCCTGGGTACTGTCCCTCAGCTCTTCAGTTCAAGGCTAGCACTCTACCATTGAGCCACAGTGCCACTTCCAGCTTTTTCTGCTTATGTGGTGATGAGGAATCAAACTCAGGGCCCCATGCATGCAAGGCAAGCACTCTACACTGAGCCACCTTTCCAGCCTGGGATCACCCTTTTCTAAGACTGTTTTGCATAATAATGATTAAAAACAAAAGTAAAAATAATCAGCAAATGGATTGATGGTCTTTCATTTTCTAAACAAAGGCAAAGCTTATATATCTGTCCTCTAAAACAGCAGTGGGAATATAAAAAAAAGCACAAAGAAAGAAAATATCCCACAAGAAAAGGTTAAACTTTATCAAATTGTTTCTCTTTGCTGGATCTGTCTCTTAATGAGGGAAATAAGAAGGTCAGATAAAACAATCTGCAATGCCCATTTCTCATCCTAAGTATCAGAAATGATTCTGTTATTTGGATTTGAGTTGATATAAATAAGACATTGTATGTTTGCCTAATTAAAATAGCATTTCAGATAATCTTTCACAGAACTTGGGTGATAATATAATAAAGTCATAAAAGAAATTCAGTGCAGTTTAAGGAAGTTTGCAGTTTAAGGAAGTCTCTGTAAAATTCTAAGAAGAAGTTGGGGGGTTTGTTTCCCCTGGCTATTAAGGACACAGATTTTCCTGTGCTCATCTCAGGCAGTACAGTCTCACACACATGAGAGATATAGATTCACAGATCTGCATTACAGTGTCTTGCACAAGACCTTTCACATCCTATTAGGATTAGATGTCTTTTGAATTAGGTTCTTAGAACAATAATATGTTCCCTAATTTATTCATTGCTTTTTCAGAAAAGGAAGGAAGGAAAAAAGATAAACCATTAGATGGTAGAGAGGGTTAGTAGAAATTATTTCAAATTAGATGCCTCTTTATATATTTAATAATGTTTTCTCCTTGAACCATAAGCTTTAGTGAATCTAGGGTATCCTGAGGTTACTAGGGTGCAAAATTTCCTATAAGCCAATTAGAACTCCCAGTCCTGATTAACTAAAAGAGGTTAGGTAATAACAACCTTCTTTAGCCAATCCTACAATCACCTGAAAGATTAACCAATAAATATGTTCTCTTTTACAAAATGATGAGCTTATTTTATTGAGTCTATCATTAAACTTGTTATAGGAAATGGATTGTAAAATGACAAATTTATCAAAATAAAAATGAAATGCTACAAAATGTCTGTAGAATGTTTTTTTGTTTTGTCAAGATTTAATGTGTTTGGTACTACTATAAAGGCATAAATGGGAAATGTCCTTTCATAAGCTGTAAATACTGCTCTTAAATTCTCACCAGACCTAAATATAATGATAAATCTGCATAATTTTACTCAAGTTATTAAGGTCAGAACACTTCATACAGTAAATACAGCACATGTAAATTATTAATATGCTTACAGACCCACCACACTTTAAAGAGCACTTTCACAAACATACAAGATGATGAAATCTCACTTTCTGAACCTGTCAGCCCTCCTGCTTCAGGGTTTTACTAAGCTAACTTACACACATCCTAATTTTGTCCTCAAATGCTTCCTTTAAGGAAAAGGAAAAAATTAGTGAACTCCTATCTCCTTTCTTTAACAGTTTCTTTGAAGATCAGCCAGATTCTTTTTGGAAGTATTCAAAATATTATTACTACCTGCACATCCCAAGACTAGGGAACATCAATAAAGGGGGAAAACAAATACTAGCTTAAAATATACAAATTAGGTATAGAAGCTAGACATTTTGTATGAATCAACTAAGATTATGAATGATGTGTTTTGGCCTATAAGCAGAAGCCAAGTGATGAAAACTATTTATTGTCTCTGTGCTTGCTATGATGTCACATAGAAAGGAAAGAGCCCCACCAGCTCTCCTGCAGTCTCAGGGTTCATGACGTCAGCATAAGGCCTCGGGTAATTTATAGCACTGTGTTTACTCTGGAGCCCTCTGCTATGTATTAATACATGCAACAGCAGCTGTCTCTTTTACAAGAGAAGTGTGCTCACATGAGCTCTCTCACCCAAACTGAGAACATAAGCACACTCTAATAGCAAAAGAGGCGGCTGCTCTTGCATGAATTAATACATTATAACTTACTCTTGAGTTTGTTATTCATGTTTAAATCCTACACTTTTAAAAATAAAAATACTTCAGAATTTAAAAGAAGTAAACTTCTACAGATAAGTCATAAATTGGCAGATAGCATGGAGTAAATTGTGTCAGTTTTGTGATATTTTTAGAGATCAATTCATTTGCATACCAAAATAAAAGATTTAAGTCTTTATTATTTTCAGAACAGAGGCATCTGGTGTCTTTGCAATGCTCAAAGAAGTGAAAGAGGAAAAAGGGGGTTTCCTATTTCAAGTTCTGACACCAATAGGCTTGTTTTACAGATGACATAAAATAACAGAAATTTAAGTTAATATTAGTATTTTATTCATTCCAACAAGTTTTTACACAAAAAACTGTTTTGCAAATTATATTAACATAGATTTTAATCAACCTGTTAGCTGCAAATACTTACATTTAATATCCATCCTTACAAATATCCTAGGAATCTACATGATTTGGGAACTTCTGGCATTGTCTAATACAGTGTAGTCAAAAGGTTGAAAAATTATTTTTATATTAAACCAATACGTAGTTTCATCTGTATATACATACAAATACATATATACATATGTATTCAGGAATATGAAAAATAACAAAATTTACAGCTTCAAAATCATTGAGATACTTGAAATGACATAAAATTTTATTTTGTATGGGGTTGGTTTATTTTAGTTTATTGTTGGTTCATGTATTGTTTTAATAAACAGTGTATTTAAATGCTGAAAGATAAATTCTTTTCAGTCAAATGGAAACGTGGTTCCATTTCCTTGGTTCCTTTCAATTTCATTTTATAATTTCCTGTCTTCTCAATGCTAAGGTTACATTTCCATTTTGTAAATATTGTACTGTATAAATCTTATACTTCTAATTTTATGCATTATTTTATCATTGTAAAATATCTGCAAATTAGTTTTCTGTTTATCTATGAAGCTTAAGTATTTAATATCTTTTTTAATGTTATGCTAGCCCTGTTAACAATATGGCTCATTATATAATGCAGAAAGAATTTAAAAGGTGTGAGGTTTGTAGTGGAAAGTGCTATCATGATTTGCATTGACCTAATTAGTTCATTTACATGTTGACCTTTAAAAGCAGTGGAGTTTTGTAAACCCAACTTGTGGTTGGAACTATTTCATAAAAAAATAAAAAAGCCTAAGAAAAGATATGAAAAGTAGGGTAAGGTTAATAAAGAAATATTGATCATAAATTGAGGGAAAAATAAAATTAAAATCATGTACTGCTGTCTCAACAAGCTGTATAAATCTGTGTTAGGAAGTGATACATATTTAAAGTTAACTGGCTGGATATTTCAAATTGCTTGTTTTTAAGAAGTAGTAGAAAAAAATGTGTTTAAAAACTTGGACGCCTGTAATCCAGACTACTCAGGAGGCTGCAGTTCATAGCCAGCACAAGCAGAAAAGTCCCCATGAGACTCTTATCTCAAATTAACCACTCAAAACCCAGAAGTGGTTCTATGAGTAAAGTAGTAGAGCAGTAGCCTTGAGCACAAAGAGGCTCAGGGACAGTACCCAGGCCCTGAGTTCAAGCCCCATAACTGACAAAAAAAAATTCAATTATGATATAACTGAATTATAGCAACTTCCTGTTTCTAAGATCATATTTAAATTTCTTTAACTCTCTGAATCTACTGTACTCCCATTTATTCTTCAGTGGCATTATACAAATTCAAACTCTTAAAATTTAAATGCTTATATCTTTAGAAACAATGGGAAAACCAATGAAAAAATGGAAAATTTGCTGTGGCTTGTGCTGAAAGCAGGATACAGAAAGTTTAAATGATTTCTAATGCTTGAAGTACCAGTAATAGTAAGTACCCTCTCAAAATACATACCTTTCCACTCACTCTCTCTATCAACCATGTATTTAAATACAACACTTATTCTCCATATTCATCTTCTCACTCAAGTCATTTTTGTGTATCTTTTTACTAGGACACTTAATCCAAAGAATTACCCTTAGACCTCCAACTGCAGACTTTTCACAATATCTTCTTCTAGCTTCCCAAAGTCATTCACATCAATCTTGCTCCTTTATGCCTATCTCAAAGACAGCTTTTCACCTTCTTCCCTTCTTGCACAAGATAAGCTACATGAAGGGTAGCCTGGGAAACACTACTCAGAGTTTTTCTTACTGTCTCTGGGCAATTACACTGCCTCCTTCATATAAAAGAAAGAAAGAAATACAAAATGCATCTATGATTATGTGAATTTGACCTTCTTCTCCTTGTAAATACCATGGGGTATCTCATTGGTCACTTTTCAGAATTCATTGAAGACTTTAACAACTTTCTGAGTATAAACTCTTGAACTCTTTTTTTTTTTTTTTGGTTGGTCATGGGGGCTGAACTCTGGGCCTGGGCACTGTCCCTCAGCTCTTCAGCTCAAGGCTAGCACTCTAGCCCTTGAGGCACAGTGCCACTTCAGGCTTTTTCTGCTTATGTGGTGCTGAGGAATCGAACCCAGAGCCTCATGCATGCAAGACAAGCACTCTACCGCTGAGCCACCTTCCTAGCTCCTTGAACTCTTTTTAGACATTTTAAGAGTAGATGTGGATGACCTAAAAACCTCAATCAGCTTTGAGGATTTCCTCAATTTCAATGTTTTTATTTCTTACTCCATTTTATTCATCTACTCCCATGGTCTTATGCTGAAATTTGTCAACACTTGGAATAGCTTCATGCCTGAAATCTTAACCTTTAGTATTAAAAAACTATATATAGCCGGGCGCAGGTAGCTCACACCTATAATCCTAGCTACTCAGGAGACTGAGATCTGAGGATCACAGTTCAAAGCCAGCCGAGCAATAAAGTCAGTGAGACTCTTATCTCCACTTAACCACCTGAAAACTGGAAGTGGCACTGTGGCTCAAGTGGTACAGCACTCACCTTGAGCTGAAACGCTGAGAGACAGCGCTAAGCCCAGAGTTCAAGCCCCAGAACCAACAAAACAACAACAACAATATGTACTACAAAACTCTTCAAGTTCTAGGTATTTGTATTTATTCTTATTGTAAGCATCCATAACTCAGAGGAACCAGGCTTATTTTTTTTCTTTCATTCTTGCTGTTCGGAATATATTTTAGCCTAAAGATCCCAGGAGTGTCAAAATTTGTCAGAACATGGAAGAAATTCTATTTGACACAGTATTTTGAAGCATAAATTTTCTTCCAGAAGCTAATTCCTGTTCATATTTTTACTAATGGCCAGCCATTTTGCCCATTACAAGACTATGTGTTCATCTTAATTCCTTCCTTTGAAATGGCCCTTGAACTCGTTTTTGTTTTTTTTTGCAAAGACATGATCACGGCTGATTTCTAATTCTCACTATTGAACTGAAGTGCAACTATCAGAATAAACTTTATGGTAGTCACTTTCTATTGTTATAATGTCTGAAATAGTTACAAAGAGACAGGTTTTATGTTTGGGAAACAGCAATCTACAACAGGACACATTCATGCTATACTCTTCCCATAAATGTGTCAGATAGGAATGGTGGCAAACTTGAAGTAGCCCTCAGCCATTCACCTCAGAACTCAGAGGTAAGGAAAGTGCGGAAGTGTCTGGCATCCCTCAATCATCTTCAGCATCATACCCAAGTATCTAAGGAACTCTGGGAGATGTTCTACCACTTAAAACACACTGGACCTCCCCTATAAAGACTAAGGTTATTTTTTGTATTGTCCTTTAAAGAACATTCAACATTCAAACTAGCCATCAACTAAAAGTTTTCTCCATCTTGGACCATAATTTGTTCAGTCTAATAAATTATTGTGTAGTAACTTTATACAGGTATGCATGAATGACTCTTTCCTAGAACTAATTCATAAAACCATGAGAGAAAAATATGAGTTGTATCATTGCTCAGAAATTTGTTAGGTCCATTTTAAAAAGAACAAAAATGATCAAAATCACATATCCAAGCTTTTCTCTTATCAGACTCCAGTGTTTTTCCCTTAGTACTATTTCATACATGCCCCATTTTCACTTAAATTTGTCCTTAGGTCAGTGATTCTAACAGTATGGTCCTCAGGTGCCTGACAGACATTTTACCTGTTCTCTATTGATTATCTCAGCATGATAAATTATAGGCATCTCAAAATTTCATAAAGTTCACTCATAACTGTTGATACCCTTCCATATTCCAGAAACCATGAATTTATTATTAACATCCTCTAATTGATCACCACCAGGCCCAATTTGAAAAATCTTCCAAGCTCAGTTAATGAAACTTTCAGGCAAGCATTCTTGTACCTAAAATCCCACTACTCAGTGAGATGTATACATACATATATATATATATATATATATGTATATATATACATATATATATGTATAATATAAAGTATATATATGTGAGTATATAAAGTGCAGGAATACTGCACTTTATGGCCAGCCTACACATGAGATCTTTCAAAAAAAGAGGAAAAGGAAAAATAAAATAAAGCAAGAAAGAGAAAGGGAAAGGGAAGGGAAAGGAAAGGAAATCAAGTGTAAGTGGCTCATTCCTGTTATCCTAGCTACTCGGGATGCTGAGATTCAGACAATTTCAATACAAACACAGCCCAGGCAAAAAGTCCAGGAGATTACATCTCCACAATAGCCTACAAAATCTAGATTGAAGGTGTAGCTCAAATGGTAGAGCCCCAGCCAAGCAAAAAAAAACCAATGGCACGTGACGATAATCCTAGCAACTAAAAAAACTGAGAACTGGAGATTTAGGTTCAGAGCTAGCTAAGAAAGACAAACACTTCAGAGTGTTATCTCTAATTAATCAGCAGCACAAGCTACAAGCAAGAAAGCCAGTGGAGAGGCATAAGGCCTGAAGGAAAGGGAAAGGAAAGGAAAGGGGAAAGGAAGGGAGAAGGGAAGGAGGAAGAGACTAGAAAGGAAGGGGGAAGGGAAGGGGGAAAAGAAAGGGGAAGGAAAAGGAAGGAGGAAGGAAGGGAAGGGAAAGGAAGAGAAAGAAGGAAGAGAAAGAATGAGAGAAAAAGAATGAGAGAAAAAGGAAGAAAGAGGGTTGAGAAGGTGGCTCAGTGGTAGAGCGCTTGCCTTGCATGCATGAGGCCCTGGTTCAATTCCTCAGCACCACGTAAGAAGAAAAAAATAAAAGCCGGAAGTGGCGCTGTGGCTCAAGTGGTAGAGCACTAGCCTTGAGCTGAAGAGCTGAGGGACAGTGCCCAGGCCCCAGAGTTCAGGCCCCACAACCAGACCCAAAAAAAGAAAGAAAGAAAGAAAGAAAGAAAGAAAGAAAGAAAGAAAGAAAGAAAGAAAGAAAGAAAGAAAGAAAGAAAGAAAGAAAGAAAGAAAGAA
>NW_012267225.1:28405303-28411764 GCF_000151885.1 Dipodomys ordii
AAAGAAAGAAAGAAAGAAAGAAAGAAAGAAAGAAAGAAAGAAAGAAAGAAAGAAAGAAAGAAAGAAAGAAAGAAAGAAAGAAAGAAAGAAAGAAAGAAGGAAGGAAGGAAGGAAAGAAAGAAGGAAGGAAGGGTTTCGTCACGAATGTCTGTCCCTACCCAATCACCAGCAATGAGTATAATTCATCAATTAATCTCTATCACTTGCACTTGGAACAAGACTCCAGATTAAATAAATAAAATTTAACCAATATTTATAAAGCATATACTATGTGCCATATTTTTGTTGGCTCCTGAAAATTGAGCAGGGAAAAGTGTTACCTACAAACATAACCTTCATTAGAACATGAAAAAGTGAACTTAATCTAGTTCATGTAATATACTCCATTGGTTTCCTAGATATTTATATAACTACTTCTCCATCAACTAGCTGGGCTATAGATCAGATCAACCTGGAAGGGAAGAACATTTTAATTCTTTACCACTACAACTATAACAAAGATCTTGCTGTTTTTCATGCTTTGTAGATACTTTCCCCACAGCTTCTATAATCTTAACAAGACCTAAGCTTGGGTTTTCTTATTTTATTTAAGAAATAATAATTATATACATACTCCCCTACTAGATAGTGTTCTCTCCTTATCAGATTTAAAGGTAAGTAGCAAACAGCAATGAACCTAGTAGTGAAAAATAGGTTCAATTGGACCAACATTATTGTTATCAAGGTTAAGATTTTCTTAGTTTATAGTGAGGATGAAAAGATTCCGCTTTGTTGTTGAAATCTCTAGGGTATAGTCCAGAGACATATCTTCTAACTCGATATAATATCTTGCCAGGCTTTCAATTACAGAAAACATACAATGGAAACATACCAATTGAACATATCCATTCCTAGCTCACTCTGAGCCTAGAGAAGAATGGCAGTGATTGCCAAAAGCCAAACTGAGGGGTACAGGTAAGCATAAGAATGAGAAAGAAAATTGTCCTGGGGAGTGGGGAAGGGAGAGAACATAGCAATAGTGTCTACAAAAATCACTATTAGGTAAGTGAATACCAATCATAGCATGTCAACACATTGTACCAAAAATATCTCTTCTAATTTCATCCAATTTTGATTTGATTTAAGAACTCTTTAGCATCCTCTTTTGTTGTGGTAGCTTTGTTAGGAGAATAAATAAAATGAATGGGAACCCCATTTCCCAAATAATTTATCTTTATATGGCATTTATGCTTCAGGAACTTTGCATACTGCTTCTATTTAATGACCCACTGTCTGTAAGACATACATGTCCTGCTGTTTTTCCAATGGAAATGGACTTGTACAGTTTCAGTCATACCAAGAAAACACCTGATGTACTTAGCAATGGGCTTCTGATGTGTTCAGCTAGATAACAGATACATTTGTCCTCCACAGAGCAAGGCAAAACTGGCTTATACAGGGATATTGGATCCAGGACTTTAATCTCATTAACCTGAGCTAAGTAGCCTTATTTCCTCAAATAAATTTCCTCTAAATGTTTTACATGCTTCAAAGAGCAGTAAGACCATGATAAATGCATATAATTCAAGTCAACCTAATGTAAATTTGATATATAATATTCAGAGGCAACAAAGCTCATGCTTTAAGATATCATGAAACAATAAATAAATGTGGTTTGTTACTTACCTCTACTCATTTTTCTCACTCTAGCATTAGTCATAACTTCCATCTCACCTGTCCTATATGGTTCCATATTTTCTAGGAATAGAGGAATCATACTTCAATATAATAAACGTACATATGACAAACCTACAGCCACTGTATGGGGAAAAATATAAATCATTTCCTCTAAAATCAGAAACCAGACAAACATGTACACTCTCTTCATTCTGATTTCATATAGTAACTAAATTTCTAGCTAGATCAATGAGGCAAGAAATAAAAAGGATATGAAAAAAGAAAAGACTCAAATTATCTCTGTTTTCACATAACAACAAAGAAAAATTCTAAAGACTCCACCAGAAAACTCATAGACACGTTAAACACTGTCCGGAAAGTAGCAGGTTGCAAAATCAACATGCAAAAAAATAATAGCTTTTCTGAATACCAATAATTAATATACTGAAAAATCAGAATAAAAATCTCATTTCCAATAGCCTCGATAAATAAATAAATAAACTATCTACAAATCAATCTAACCAAAGAGATAAAACACTTCTATAGTGAAAGCTGTAAAAAGATACTAGAAGATAGAAAGACATTCCATACTTAAGGATCTGGATCAACAGATTAATAGTATGAAAATGCCCATATTTCCAGAAATAATCTAGATTCATTCTGATTCCATTCAAAATTTCAATGACATATTTCACAGAGATAGGAAAATAAATCCTGAAACTTATATGGGAGATAGAATACTCTGAATAGCCAAAGGGAAAGGAGAGACCAGTAATGGATGTATCACAAGCCTTAATTTTATATCAGTAAAGGACAAAAGCAAAAACACCATGGTACTGCCAGAAAACATAGATAAAGACCAGTAGAACACAATAAAAGATTCCCACATAGCTATAGACACCAGACTTCTGATTAAAGTGCCAAAAATATAGTTTGATTAAAAAAAAAACTAACTTCAACAAATATTGTTAGGGAGACTGGATATCTATAAGTAAAAGACTAAAATTAAATTCTGTTCTCTAACCTTCACAAAAGTTAATTCAAATGGATAAAAGACTTAAGCCACCATGTTCTTAATAGATCAAGAAAGAATAGCAAGTACTGACAAATGCGGTTGCATCAAATTAAGAGTTATCGGTACATCAAAGAAAATAATAACCATAATGAAGACAAAGCCTACAGAATGGGAGAGTATCTTTGCCAGATATTCATCTGAAAGAACAGATGAAGAACTTAAGAGTCAATGCTAAAAATGCCAAATAATCCAATGGGCAAATGAGTTGAACTGACAGTGGTCAAAAGAAAATGTACAACTGGCAATGAAATACATGCAAAAAGGTCCAACATCTCTAGCTATAAAGGAAATGCAAATTAAAACAATACAAAAGTTTTATCTCAGTCTATTCAGAATATCCATTCTCAAGAAAATTAAAAACATAAAATAATCAGCTCTTATACACTGTTGACAGAAATATAAACTGGAAGGGGGGCGGGGGAAGGATAGGAAGGGAATGGGAAGGGGAAACAAAGGAGGAGGCTACAATGCTTGATAAGAAATGTACTCATTATCTTGCCCATGTAATTGTAACCCCTCTGTACAGTATTTTCACAATTAAAAAAATAAAAAAAGAAATGTAAACTAGGCAATCCCCTAGAAAATTAGTTTTAATTGTTCAGAAAACTACGAATGATCCCACTATACTACTCTGGGACACATGCCTGAAGGAATGTAACTCAATATGCAATAGAGAAACCCACACACCTATGTTTACTACAGCCTTATTCTCAGTAGTCAAGTTGTAGAATCAGCCTAAGTCTCTATCAAAACAATGTTGGACATTCCTATAAAGAAGAATACAATTATATCATTTACAGGAAAACAAACATCATTTTGTTAAATAAAGTCTAAGTCATACTTAGAAAGACAAACACTCCAAGTTTTCTTCTATATGCAAAACATAGATTAAAAAAAGCAAAGACATAAAATAGATGAGGTACTATTTAGAAAGGGAAAACAGATCAATAGGATAGATAGGGGGATAAAAGAAGTTGATGCGGAGGTGAGTGTGATCAAAGGACATCCCATACATGTATGAAAATCTTATAATTAAACCTTAGTAAAATTGATATATACTAATGGAAAGGATATAAGACATATTATCTTTGGTTCCTCTAGCTATCTACTCTAATGTCTCCCTTCCTTTTTCTATATATTTTTACTGCAAAAATACTGTACAGAGGGGTTCCAGTTATATGAGCAAGGTAATGAGTACATTTTCTATCAAGCATTGTTACCTCCTCCTTTGTTTTTCCCCTATCATCCCTTACCCCCTCACTTCCCCAACTCCTCCCTCCCCACCCCCAAAGTTGTAAAGTTCCTTTTCAATGTAGTGTCTTGTACATCTCATTGTTACAATGGGTCAACCTATATCCTTATTTCAGCGTTTTGTTATTTCCCTTCCCCTCTCCAAATTAAAAAAAAAATGTATATACAAGATTCAGGGCACCATAATCAAATACAGTGAAAACAGGGGTTATTTTTTTAGATTTGATCTCATTATATTTTTAAATTAATGAATATTCTTTCTCTTTCAAAATACACCTATCTGGAATCTCCTTACTCCTCCAATTAGGTTTCCAGGCATGAGCCTCCTGTACTTGGCTCTGTTTCTCTTTCTTTCTTTCTTTTTTTTTATTGTGAAACTATCGTATAGAGGGGTTACAATTACATGGGCAAGATAATGAGTACATTTCTTATCAAGCATTGTTGCCTCCTCCTTTGTTTCCCCTTCCCATCTCCCATTCTCCAACCCCCCCCCACTCCTCCCACCCCGACCAAAGTTGTAAAGTTCGTTTTTCGACATAACGACTTGTATATCTCATTGTTACAATGGGTCCACCTGTATCCCTATTTAAATGATTTGTTATACCATGGGTGGAAAGAACATACAAAAGAAACAAAAATATCACATAGTTCATTATAAGTACATTAAAAACAACAGCAAGAAAGATTAAAACACTTGTGTCTCTATCTTGAGGTTCATTTCACTTAGCATCATCTTATATGTTCATATGTACATAACTTTTGACCTTTTCTGCTTGTCCTAGGCACACACTATTTATTGCAAATAAAGAAAACCATGGGACCTATGTTTCTTTGGGCCTGGCTTACTTCACTTAGTATAATTTTTTCCAAGTCTTTCCATTTCCTAACAAATGACCCAGCAATCCCACTTTTGGGCATTTACCCAAATGATCACAAACAAGGCTATACTAAAGCTACCAGCACAACTATGTTTTTCACAGCATTATTTATCATAGCTAAGATACGGAACCAACCCATATATATATATATATATAATGGAATTCTATGCCTCCATCAGAAAGAATGACACCGCCCCATTTGTTAGGAACTGGAAAAACATCTCCCTTCTTGTCATGAGGAGGTCTTCTGAAAAACCCAAAAGAAATAAATAATGTAGTGACATAATATTAAGAACACAACAGTAACAGAACTATGATGTGAAATGAAAGACTTTTTTAAAAGAAAAGAAAAGAAATAGTAGCTCTAGTTCTAGATTTATGTAAGCCAAAATTGAAGAAGAACATTAAAATAAAATGTTACACCTAATGAACATTATGTATGAAAGAGAATTCAAGTACACATTACATTAGTTTACACTATAAGGGGGAAAAAGCAAGAGAGAAATGTATCACAAAAGCAAAAAGCTCACTTTAAGTAACTGAAAAAAATTGATAAAAGTAATTTATAATTCTTGTAATTCCATTCCTCAGTTGGCGAGCATACCTTGGTGGCCCATTGTGTTTAATGCCAGATTGATATTTAATACTGCTATAGTACAATGGGATTGTCCAAAGTCTGTTCAAATTACAAACCTTTAAAAAATTAAGGCATTCTCTTAATCTATACATTCTCCAGAGAAAATTACTATCTAAATGTTGCTATTACATTCTGTCAACATGTGTGTATGTGAGTGTGTGTGTGTGTGTGTGTGTGTGTATGTATTAAAGAATCATGGGATAAGTCTGCTGAAAAGGAATTTTTTATGAAAAGGTTTGGAATTCCTACACACCCATCTAACTCAAGCTTTAAAATTGCTGTTTGATAGTTTGCTTTTTGACTCAAGGAACAGTTCTCTAATATCTTTCAGGAACTTTTAATTTCCTATATTTTCACAATTCTCCAGCCAACAGCCCAGATAATAAAATGCATGTTCATTAAATTTATGGCACCAAGTTGAATATAATGTCTAATACTTTGAGAGATAGCATTATCATTTCAAATGATCTCTGCACCCTGAAGATATCAAAAACAAACGAGAGGTAAAAAGACAATGGAAACCTTGAAAGCAAACCAAATATCACAGAACCAGAGCTGAGCCTGGGGAATAAGTAATAGGTGATGAATATGGTAGAAATTTATATTTGGGGTAAAATGTTAGAGAATTTAAAATTGAATGAATAAAATAATGAACAGAAATCTCATTGCTTCTGGTCAGGTTTGGGATTCTAAATTTTAGGGTCTATCCTTGTCTGTACAGACAGACAGGTAGATAGATAGATAAATAGATGGATAGATAGAACAATAGATAGATAGGTAGACAGACAGACAGACAGAAAGACAGACAGACAGACAGACAGACAGACAGACAGACAGACAGACAGACAGACAGACAGACAGACAGACAGATAGATAGATAGATAGATAGATAGATGGATAGATAGATAGATAGATAGATAGATAGATAGATAGATAAACATTGCCATTTATCAGTATGTACTTT
>NW_012267225.1:28411814-28469421 GCF_000151885.1 Dipodomys ordii
ACAGAAAGACAGACAGACAGACAGACAGACAGACAGACAGACAGACAGACAGACAGACAGACAGACAGATAGATAGATAGATAGATAGATGGATAGATAGATAGATAGATAGATAGATAGATAGATAGATAAACATTGCCATTTATCAGTATGTACTTTTACCATTTTATCCAGTCTCTCTCATTTTAAGTCTAATGCCAACTTATTCCTATTCTTTATTCGTTATAACTATGGTCTACTAAGTACAGAACCACATCTTTAAATTTAATACTGGTTTACATTGGGTATGCTCTAAATACAGTAGACATACAGAGCACATATTCTGTACACTCCATCTTCTAATACAATCTGTTAGATTTGAGCAACCCTGCAAACAAGGCAGTCAGTAATTTCTTATAAGTTTCTTGAGCTTCTCAACTCAAAGGGTTCACAATCTCAGTACTCTCATTCACTTCTGTACTTATTACTAGTCTCTTTTCTACCTCTAAAGTATCTTACTTTAATATCCTTAGCATTGATCACAACCCCTCCATTTTCTCAATTCTATCTTTTCACATCACTTACTCACAATTCAGGAGCATATAAAGTAAACAGATCTGTTTTTCTCCCCTGTTTCTTGCCCTATACAATCTCTAGGCTTCGTGCCTTTTTCATTTTAGGACTGTCATTCTATTCCATTATCATATGTTTACTACCAAATATCATTTTAACACATTGGCCACAAATCTGCATTCTAGAATCAGTCCAATGTCTGCCTACTAGGTAAGGACAGCAAACAGATCTATATGAGAAAACCCACGGATTCTATGAATAATGGACAAATTGTTTTTCTCTTTTGTAATATATATTTTTATTTTAAAGATACTGTACCGAGGGTTACAGTTACATGAGTAAGGTAATGAGTCCATTTCCTATTAAGCATTGTTACCCCCTCCTTTGTTTTTCCCCTACCATCCTTTCCCTCCCCACCTCTTTAACTCCCACACACACACAAAGTTGTTTTCAACGTAGTGTCTTGTGCATCTCATTGTTACAATGGGTCATCCTGCATCTTTATTTCAGTATTTTGTTATTTCCCTTCCCCTCCCCAAATTAGAAAAATGTATATATAAGATGCAGGACACTGGAATCGAATACTGTGACAACAGGAGTTATACCATGGGGGCATATTGTTTTTCTATAACCAACTCACTCTACTAGCTCTTGAGTGTGTTAATGGTGGGTTCATTATGCTGATTAAATAGATGTAAACTTTTATTCAGTTGATTCTTCCCATACTGTAACCTACCCAAGTAATTACACAGTACTATCAATGTATACATTGATTTATTCCTTTGGATTTTTCCCTGTATGATTGAAAGATTTTATCATTTAACATTTAAATCATTGTATCTCCAAGTCATTATTTTTTCCTTGTCTTCTATTCAACATTGACGAATTAAATTCCTTAAAGGAATTCTTTGATCATATGTCTTTAAGAGTTAACAGTCAAAATGTGTTTTGCATTTAGTATTTCATAATCTTTAGCCTCATATGAAGAAGCTCTGCAATCTGCTCAACATCTACATTCTGGCTTTTAATTACACACCATGTCCTACATGTTGCCTATACTTGTGTCACTCTTAAACATTTATTCATTCTACAACATAATTTTCATTAATTCTCTGACCTTCATGCTTTTCTGCTACATGAAATGCTTGCTCAACTTCCTTCTCATTTTTTAACCTTGTGAAGTTCCTCCACCCCTAAATATCATTTATCTTACAGGCACTCACTACTACTAAACTGTTCTCTCGACTCTGTGTTCCAATAGCCTCTTGCTACACTAATATGGCTCCTGAAGCAACACCATTAGCATTGTTTTGGAGCTTCATAGGTCTCAGGCCTCCTCACAGACCTACTGAGTCCATTTCTGGATTAAAAAAACAATCTTGAACAGCTTCATATTCACATGAACTTAATAAATGATACATCATTATGTGGAGATATTAACATGATGGCTTGTATTTCTGTATGCACACAATTTTAGAAAAAAAGTGTCTGGATAAGAAAAGAAGAAAGGAGAAAATTCTTGTTCTGATTTGATTTACCATGTCATATTTAGAAAAACACTGTAAAGAACCAAATTTGAGTTCCTTAAACTAAAATGTGAAGAAAGTAACACAAAATTGAAGGATACTTGATAACTAAATGATTATTATTTCTGTGCAAACATACTGCATACACCTGATATACATGTTCACTGAGCCTTGATTTTAACTTCTCCTTCTGCAAAAACAAACTTTCCTAGAAAGGGAAATCTAGAGAATTTTCAGATTGCCCAGGATGTAGGACCACATAGGCAAAAGCAAACTCCAAGATATTAGGAAGTTTGGCTGCTGGCTTATTATGCTAATTGCACATAGAAATTGCCCAGTAAGTATATGTAGTATTGGGGGAAGGTATCTTACAATGAATGATTGATTAGGTGTTTTTTAACCCATTGCAATATAGGCCTGTATAAAAGTTTAAATGCATGTACTACTTAGTGTAGGAAAGAAAAGTAGGGTGTGACTAATAACTGAGCTCTAACCTACATTTTCACACAGGAGATACCTGTGCCCCACCCCATTTTACTATTTTTACAAACTCTTGAGGTATATATGAAAAAGTGCACCCAGCACTTTGACCACACAAATATATAATTTAAGGACGGTATACACAAAAGTACAGCTACATAATTTTTATTGTAGGAAATGGAGCTGAATTAAGTTATCTATGAGGTCAAGAAAATAGGGGAGCTGATTCTTCACAGGAAGAATTGCCTTAAGAGAAGAAGGAACAATTGCCTAATTCTAAGATTCCCAGGCCTAATTCAATGGGAGAAAAAATACATATATAACTTCCATAATATTTGCCAAGAAGAACAGCGATAAGCTTGTATCATATATAGAATAATTGTTTTCTACTAGAGCCTTGTTAGAAAAATATTGTTACAGCAAAAAGTTGTAATTCTTTCCCCTCAGGATTCTTGTGAATGATTTCAATGATCACAGGTGATGCTGGAGTTAAATTACTTCTAACCTTCAACCCCACAATCTTGTGCTTATATAGGTCAGTCTGACTGAGCTGCACACTTCCTGCAGTGTAAAATAAATAAGTTGTTTATTTTTGCTTTTATGTTCTATTTAAGTAGCATTGGCAATTAACTCCATGTTCTCCAAAGTCTACCGGATTTCAAAGTGGTGAGAGTCCTAACTACACTCATAACCTCAAATTTATCTTTAACGGATTGAGACTTATGTCACTTTATGAAATGTAATTTCACATCAACTATAGATTGACTTTAATTCATCAGTAACCTTAAAGTTATGGTAACTCTTCAAATGGTTGAATAATTTGGGGACAATTAGGAATGTGAAATACTAAAAAGAAGTCTGGGGAGTATAACGTTTTAGCAAAAATGATTTTGAAAATTCTTTTTGCATCTGTGATATCCATTCAAAACATAGCACAAAACAAAAGGCAGGCAAATGCAGTCATAATATTCAGTGTCCATAATCAAAGTGGAACTAAGTAAACTGAGAGGAGAAGTGAAGCAGGCAGAGATAGGAGAGAATAATAGTGACATTGATCAAGATGCATTACACTTATAAGTTGACATATTGAATTGAAACCCCTTTGTACAACTAAAAAATAAATAAATAACAAAAAACTAGATGCCTATGCCTCTCAAACATCTATTGTTCATCTTATTTTCAGGCTTTAGCATCAGCAACTACATCCCAAACAGATTCAATACATAAAGAATAATCTAGACTCCTAAGTACAAACTTTCCTGTAGGGAAAAGCAGGGTTCATGTAAAGCATTGCTCCAGACTGAGCGAAACATGCTGTATGTCTCCAGTCCAATCCCCAAGATCCCCACAGACTGCTCAGAAACCATCCTGTTCAGTGCAGCTTCTCCAGCTTCACCTGCTTTTTTGGCTGTTTTGTATGTCCCACTTCTTCACCTGTGCTTTCACATCATCACTCTGCCAAAATCACTCATTGACCACGGTAGCCATGATTCACATTCTAGCTCTTCTCGAACAAGAGTTGTACTTCTGTAGATCTCAGAAAAACTCTTACCTACAACTAAATATTGTTAAAGAAAGCATAGAAAGACAATAGTAAAGCATAGATAATTTGCATTTCAGCACAGGTCCTACATACTAGGAAAATCAGGTATAGTGCTAAGGGCATTTGCAAAATTTTGGCTACAAGCAAGAAAAATGGTTAAAGCAAAAGGACAAAAAGACAAGAAAGAGGTGAGGCTGTGCGTTAGCTCAGTAGATATAGCTTAGCATAGCATGTTCAGGCCCAGATATTAATTCCAAGAGAAAGACAGAGACAAGAGAGACAAAAAGACAGAAAGGGAGAAAGAAACACAAAGGAAAAGAACAGAGAAGAGAGGACAGGAGAGGGAAATGCAGAGAGGTAAGGAGGGAGAGATAGAATGTATTAAAGAAAGATATATTTAAGTATGTCAAAGTGCTGAGAAACAAACAATTTTAGTGAAGATGTTAGAAACAACTAATTTTCAGTGGAGCGATGAGGAAATGAGTATCAGAGAACAAAACATTGAAGCTCTGGGTATAATTTCAATAAGCATAAAGTGCATTTCACACTGAAGGAAGATGACAAATCTAGTCAGATAAATTTGAAAGCACATCATGTATTTGGGGGAACATCACATTAAAATAACTGGAAAATAAAGAGCACAGGGAAATGGAAAGATGGTGAAAAATGAAATTGGAGAGTGAGTTTGAGTAAATCCATTCATTTGTGTGTCAGTAGTATGTCAAGTATTGTATACTGTTTGTTGATGGGTATAAATAGATTAAGGTATACACATAATTCTGCTTGCATCTAATTACATCACAATATAGCATCATAAATAAGCAGAAGAGTGAACTGTGGCAAGCAAGTGAAAAGCCTATTGCAAAGAGTTTGATAAATGCTTCAGGAAGGGATACCAGGGAAATCCATAGGACCATGTCTCCCTAGCAAACAAATGAGAGGACAAGAATATTGCATACAGAGTGACAATCTAGAGAACTGTGGAGAAGTAAGCAGGAAAAAATAATTATTCATGGCCAAAATCCATCACCAGAGACCTGGAAAACTATTGGAGACAATTGGTGGTATTGGTATGGAAATACACTTTCTTCCTGAATCTGAGAAGCCTATCAGTCCAAGAATTCAGTATATGAAGGGGACACCTGGATATTCCATTCAGCAAAGTGGATGCATTTTAAAAAGGAAAAAGCAGAATCCACAATAACTGAATGGTCCCTTCAGAAAGACAAGTACACTCAGCATCTTCAAGAAACAGAAATAGTATTCGTTCTTTCATGGTTTTCTAGCCTCCTGAAATTGTATATATGTAGTATTGGGTTCTTTTTCTTTTTACTGGTCCTGGGGGTTTGAACTCAGGGCCTGGCCACTGTCCCTGAGACCAAGACTAGCACTCTACCACTAGAGCCACAACACCACTTCCAGCTTTTTCTGAGTGGTTTATTGGAGATAAGACACTTACAGACTTTTCTTCCCAGAGTTGGCTTGGAACCACAATCCTTAGGTCTTAGCCTACTGAAAACTAGGATTACAAGTGTGAGTCAACACATTGGGTTTTTGAAACTGTAATTTATAGAATGACAAGGCAGTATATCCATGCCATACTGATATTTTTAATATATATTTTTATTGTAAACATACTGTACAAAGGGGTTACACTTACATGAGTAAGGTAATGAGTACATTTCCTATCGAGCATTATTACCCCCTCCTTTGTTTTTCCCCTACCATTCCTTCCCATCCCATACTACCAACTCCTCCCTCCCCCCACAAAGTTATAAAGTTTGTTTTCAACGTAGTGCTATTTTTGATGCCAGGTATAAACCGAAAGCACTAATTGCTGGCAATCCTCAGAAGCTATTCCTCCTACTTCATTAGGCCATGTCAGCCACATGCAGGAATTAATTTTTATGTTTGGTAAAATTAGTCTTTGGTTGTGTTTTGGGTAATAAGCAGATTCATTATATTTAAAACCAAGACAACATGCAATACTGAGAGAAAAGAGACCAAATTGAGAGTATTTGCAGGATAGAACCCTTACACTCATTAGTGGAAAGAGCAGACAGAATGCCATCCTAGCTCTCTTTGGCTGAGAAATTCTGCTAGCACAGGAACATGGCAGTTTTATCTAGAGAGCTCTTGGCTGTATTATATATGAGCATGCAATAAAGGTTATTTTTTAGAACTATTTAGAGACAAATGACATTGAAACATGGTAAGGCATAAAAATTGAGACAATTATATTGAGCTTATGTACCTGTTTCGATGGCTAGTTTGAAATAACATTACAAGTGTTTATGCTTGACATTATATTTTCCAATTTTAATAAAATTATACTAACTTGGTACATTTGGGACAAAATACCATTTGGTATAAAAATGCATGAAGGCAGTAGGAAAATAAGTCAGAATATGAGCATTATGTCATGTTTCATTCACTAAAATTCCAGATCTAAGTTTGGAGATGTTCTCTGCTCACAGAGAAAGTATAGTCACTTCTGACAACTCTAGTTACAAGATATGTGTGCCGAGTTAATAAATTATAATGAGCAAACACAGATGCAGTAGATTATCTACTAATAAGAACTACAGTAACACATGGTCTTATGAGATTTACAATGGGAGGGAGAAAAGTAGAATATAAGAGCTCTGAGTAGAAAAAGGACAAAAAGTGCTATTACAGGAAGGGGAATGACTTGGAGTCCAATACACAGGAATCCATACACACTGGGGTCTTGGGAACTCAGCTCTTTGTGAAGAACATTAGCTTGTTCATTTCAACTAAATGAACAGATCCTAGACAGGTCGACAATGGGATTCATTCACTTGGTAGCTTTTGTTAACTGACTTGGACGACAGCAACTGCGCCCTTTTGTCCTTTGAATACTCCTCTTGCCAATTGATGCTTTCAAGGAAATCTGGGCCAAGCTAAGAAAATTAGGGAAAGAGAGTCAAGGGAAGAGTATTAGGGTTATATTTTTTTCAAAAAGAAGAAATAATAAATTTCTGGATGCAATAACATTCTAGGAGGAACAAGAATGAATAGACAGAGCCAACACAGAGATGACAGTAGTAGACTAACCTAGATTGACTTATGCTTATTCTATATCTCTGACCACCTACACACAATAAAGTTCTACTACACAACAAAACGAGAACAATTTCTTCTTGAGCTAGTGTACATTCAAGAAGAAACTTCTGCTGCTTTTCCATCCTCCATATTACTCCAGTCTGTTGCCCTCAGACAGCCCCAAATGTTTGTATGATCACATATATTTCTAGCCCTATAATTTCACCACTGCTTAGCTAGCAGCTCTCCAGTTCTTTTGCTAGGATGCAAGGTTCCAACTTCATATGTAGATCTGGTCATCAGGTGAAAGCTCTGCTAGTCAGATGACAGGCAATAAACAAAGATAAAAATGCTTCTGGCTGGGAATATAGCTTAGTGGTAGAGTGCTTGCTTAGCATGCTTGAAGCCCTGGGTTCGATTCCTCAGTACCACATAAACAGAAAAAGCCCAAAGTGGTACTGTGGCTCAAGTAGTAGAGTGCTAGCCTTGAGCAAAAGAAGCTCAAGGACAATGGCCGGCCCCTGACTTCAAGTCCCAGGTCTGGCAAAGTAAAAACAAGAACAAAAACATGCTTCTGATGTGACTTGCATTTTATATCACTATTTCACACAGCTTTACAATAATACTTCCAGAAATATCTTATTCTTACTCCATGGATAACCAAGAGTGGTGAAGGGATAGAGGAAAGGAGAGAAGGAGAAAGAGAAAGAGTAAGTGTGTTTTGAAGGAGTAAAAAAGATTTAGTTCACATGTCACACATGTCACACAGCTAGTTTATGAACGGATTGATTTGAACCCCGTTCTATCTGACATCAAAGTTCCAAACTTTCTGACCACATTGTGCTGCCTCCTAGTGGAGCAGCTCTCTTTGTTGTACTATTGTAAGTACATAATTTCAAAGAGATTAATGTAATTTTTGAATTTCTTTTAAGATGAAAAATATACAGATACTTAGTTTCCTGTGTAAGGCATACTGTGGAGCATAAAAGAGGATTTACCTTTTTTCTCTGATTTTCAGCTATTTCCTATTGCCAAAGGAGTGTTGATCTACACGCTGTCTGCATCACAATTTATGGTTAGTTTCTGTGGGAAATGAAGTGTAAGGTTTTTATAATTCTAGAGGACTTTCTATTTCCACTGATAATAGCAACAGGAAATATAAGATGGCCCGTGGAGAACACTGGAAATGGCTTTTAAGAAATCAGCCCAGGAAGGTATGTATCCAATAAAAATTGAGTAGATGAACAAGAGCTAAAAATAGCAATGATACTGAAAGAAAAACAACAACAGCAATAATAATAGAACCTACTCTGTGCCAGTAGTGTTCATACTTCTCAGGTGCTGAGCCCTTGAATCTCCTGTGAGTCAGGCATTACTGTGTATTTTATTTATAAGGAATCTGAGGCTTGGAGAAGTCAAATAGCCAACTGAAGGATACATGGATTCAGTGAAGTTAGATATGTAATCACAAGTTGAATTGCTGCAAAACCCATGTTTTTTCCTCTCTATGATTGCAATTTACTGCTGAGAAATTTTTGTGCAACAAGCTATTTTTATTTTAATTAAGACTCACAAGAAATACATGAAAGGAAACAAAGATGAATAAAACAAAAGTAAATTATGGTGGCTTGGCTTCAAAAGCTCACCATCCAGAAAGGTTCCTCTAAAATATTAACTAACCCTTTCTGATTTTAAAATGGTCTAACCATAATTTAAAATTCTTGATGTTGGTATAATTTGTGGAGGGGAAGGAAAAAAACTAATCGTTTAAATAGGGATACAGGTGGACCCATTGCAACAATGAGATGTACAAGTCCTTATGTTGAAAAACGAACTTTACAACTTTGGCAGGGGAAGGGAGGGGGTATGGGAAAGGATGGGAAGGGGAAACAAAGGAAGAGGCAACAATGCTTGATAAGAAATGTACTCATTATCTTGCCCATGTAATTGTAGCCCCTCTGTATGGTATTTTCACAATTTAAAAAATTATATTTCTTCTAAGTCGGTGAGGGATACTTTTCCCACTTATATTTCTATTTTAAGAGACTAAAAGTTCAAAATAAAATCATTACTATTTCTAACTTGACCTTTCTATAGCTGCATGGCATAGACACATGAATCAAAGTCAAAGTAATTAATTTTAGGGACATTCATATATGAAAATAATAATTATTTTTTGCTCTATCACTTGAACCATAAGTCCATTTCAGTTTTCTTACTGGTTAATTGGAAATAGATTCCTGTGCATTGTTCTGCCTGAAGTTGACCACATTCAATCCTAAATTTTCAGTCTTCTTAGTACCAGGATTACAATTTTGAGCCATTGGTACCTGGCTGAAAATAATAATTATTTGAAAATAACTCATCCTTTATACAAACTGTGAGACTGGGTTACACAGCCAGCCTTTGGTCTCCAAGGTTCAATGAATGGACTCAATGTTATTAAAATATAAGGCATTTTCTGCATTTCTTCACATTTGAATCAGTTCTTAAGTCATGGCATCACATATACTCAAGCTACACATAAGTCAAATAGATATGTTCTATGTTTTCTTAAAAATAGCAAAGTAATGAAACCCTCTTACACATGGCTCTCTCAGTTTTAGTTGATCCTTTTTTCCAAAATGATTATGCAGGGAACAAAGAAAATAACCTGTACATATCAATTATTGTTGGCATTATCGATAATAATTTCAATTACCAAAAGCTTATGTCAACAAATGTAGGACAAGGAAGATTAACTCATTTAATTTTAGCTACTGAATATCAATCAAATGACAACAGATACAATTGATAATATTTCTGGATTTGACTGGTAATGGTGGATTTTTTACTTCAGCTCTCATGGGAAAACCCCATGTGAGTCACTGGGCACATAGCAAATGGCATTAATATTCAGATGTTTCTTGCTTTCTTTTTGGTCTTCAACTGACATTCAATGTGATAGCTTTAGTTGTTGTAAGTTGGATTATTGCACAAACAATCCTCAGATATATTTCAGATGTAGGAGGAATGAATCTTGCTGGAGAGCCTTTGCAGATTAATTGATCTTTGGAGAATCAGGGCAGTACTTAGAGAGAGGTGCTCAGTGAATTTACTCTCTGTTAGCTGCAGGGTTGGCTCACCTTCCATATAAGTGTGAAGCCCCTATGAAAGCTAAAAGTAAAGGGAACAGAGAAAAACAATGTATTATGCTCACCATTTTGGGCTTCCGAAGTATATGGCGAGGTCTCCACTTGGAATGATTACACTTTGTAGTTTGTGTCCTACATCATTACCTTCTTTCAGACACCTGAACAGTTCCTGTTTCCTTAACTAGAGTTATGCTGTTAAGAGCAACCCTGTAAATCCTTCATTGCAAAGAAGGTCATTATACTGTAGATAGAAACCTTAAGAGAAAAAAAAATTCCTATATCAACTGGTGGTGTAATCCCCAAGGGGAAATAGACTTTAGTTGAACAATCAGAAACCTGGCTTGCTTTATGGTGTTTACACTGCTGCTTGCTAATGGATCACCATAAAGGAAGCAAAAGGGCTCTTACACCATTGAGTAGGCTATCATGGGAGTCTTCTGAGTGTGCCTTTTTTATTTGCTGCAGTCAGGTTAATGAGCTCACCAGCCCACTTGATGTTGAGGACTTTGTAACAAAGCAATCTCTCATTAAATGCTGCCTGGCACCACTCTCTTGAAGCAAAGGGACATTCAGATTATTGAATGCCTTTGTACTCCTCATTCCTACCAGGCTATGGAGTCCAGCAGTGGCATCAGTCCCACACACTTCCTGGCAGGCATCCAGTCATCCGCCTGCCCTCTTCAGACTGCATGGGCATTTGCCAATCTAAGCAGCACTGGTAGGCAAACAAGCATGGCACACGACTCCTTTGGCTGAGAGCCAAATGTGCAGCTGAACAATCTAATTTGTTTCTACTGCAGAGGGAAACATTCTTCCCCATTCTTTCCTATTCAGTTGAATTTACATGTAAAAGTTTTGTTATGGTACAAAGGAATGTGCATTTATCTACACTTCCTTTCTGCTTTTACACCTTTTCAGTCTCTACAGTGCAGGTCATGATTTTGTCTGTGGCATTATTTTAAGTACCTCCTGGCTGACAGTTTCGTCAATGAAGTGACCCCAGAGTGTTATCAGCTAGCTAGCAGGTGTGTCCCTATTCAGAATCTTGCAGACAGAAGTGCATCCTGGGTAAAGAGCAATCTATGCACAATCCAGCTTTTTTTCAACACTACTCATGAGATTTAATGGTTTACTGTCCTAAATTTTTTTAAACGCTGAAAAGATTTTTATTCCAAGTTCTATATTTTTAGGTTGATAATACCATAGCACACAGTACTGAAAGAGCATCGCGTATTTGTTTTCAAATGCATTGTATTATATTTTAATGTAACAGTTAAGCTTTATCGTTAATAATTTCTCTCCAAACTATTAAATGCTTACTTTAAAACAAGTGATTGCACTTAAAACAGATGAATACGAATTATGTAAAATTTTAGACCTAGTATTACATTCATGCGTAGATGAGAGCATAGAGGTATTTTGAAATCACTTTAGCTAAAGCTATAACCAAAGTAGCATAGTCTTATTTCATTAAGTTTTTATATGAAATACGTACAAAGTCTTTCTCAGTGATTTAGGGTGGCCTTCAAAATTTTTTAGTTTACCCTCCCTTTGAAACAAACAATATTTTAAGAATTTGAATGTACTTAAAACAAGTCCTGCCTATCGAATCAGTGAAAACATTCTATCCTTGTTCTTAAAAGTGTTGTCAAGATATGGAAATTTAAGTATTTAAATGAAAAAATATTTAAATTCAAAATGACCCAGAGTAAAATAAAATATAAATGTATATATATAAAAAACAGCAAAAAATCTAAAAGAAAGAAAAGATACAATTATAAAGCTAGTATACTTTTCTCTCCTGTGTTTATAAATGAGAATAACTTTGCATACTGTATCATGTTTCCATTTATGATTTGTGCTGTATGAAATAGTAACACTGTGAAGACTAAACCCAAACCCTGTTCTATAGATGATTCATATTGCTCACTGCATAGTTTACATAGACATGTGTACAGTGAGCTTAGATTATATTAGTTCACATATTTCTGAATTTTAAAAAGCATTTCTGTGTTCAAATAACATTTAACATATTTAATTTCATCATGATTCTTTAAAAAAAAAACCTTCATTTCAAACTATTCCATTAGAGATTATATGCCTAGAGTCTGCCTCTAGGCATTATCTGTTTAAAGTGTAAGGCAAATGCTTATTTAAAAACAAATTCAGCTCTCAATTCAATAACAAATTTAGCATCAATTGCTATCACTTTTATGAATTGTCAAAAATGGGACTTTTAAACAGAAGAAGTACATTTGCTCTCGAGTTTATCTTCTTTATTATTTTAAGAAACACGTAGATTTGGAGAAATGCACATTGACTTCTATAGTTTTTGTTCTGAAGAAGAGGATGTAGGTATTTTTTTAAATATAAATTTAAGCAACAAAAAAAATCATGAGGACAGCAGTAAGAAATTCTCAGGTTCATAGAATAAGCTTTTAGTACAATCTGGTTGTTTCGTACAATCTAGTTGTTTCTTATTGTTCTTAAGGATGCTTTGGACTGGTGAAGTTTATTCTTTCAAGTATGCCTTTTTACTTATATCTTTAGTCAGAATATTTGAAACTCTGGAGAAAAAAGCATTCACTCGATCAGCTAAGTTGATTGAGTAAGCAAACCACAAATTTTAGTAAATTGCATAGTCTATTATCACAGGTTTAAAGGAAGTCTGTCTTGTCTATTTGAAATAGTAATATTCTCTTCTATTATGGCTCAGGTAACTTGCTGTCAGCTTCCCTGGTACAACATCCATGGAAAATTGGAGAAATACCACAATTAGGAAAGATTAAAATATTATCAGTCTAATATGAATAG
Source organism: Dipodomys ordii (assembly GCF_000151885.1). Classification (NCBI taxonomy): domain Eukaryota; kingdom Metazoa; phylum Chordata; class Mammalia; order Rodentia; family Heteromyidae; genus Dipodomys; species Dipodomys ordii. The sequence continues at coordinate 28,424,930 of NW_012267225.1, forward strand.
CTTACAATTTTAGAGTATTTGTTAAGAAATTGGTTCATTTCAAAATATAACTGTGTAATTCTCTTTGGAAATATTGCCTAGAATGTTAGAACATGACTGATTACCTATGAAATGATTGAGTAAAATGTACATAAATCCTTTATCATACTCCTATCTAAAATATTAATTTCTTTGTGTGATCTCACTGGCTTTTCAACCTTACAATATTAGAATTTGATGTCAGTGATTTAACTTATTTCTCTAACCTTACAATATTACAACTTGATGACAGTCATCATGTGACACAATATTGTTTACTAAATGTTTGTTCTTAAAATAATAAATTAGATGATATCAAGAAATGTATATGTGAATATGTGGTTAGATATAAGGACATAGCTTACGTGAATAGCTTATAGCCAGTATTCCGTCAGTTTTTTCTTGCTTTGCAATAATCACCTTCTTAGAGTCAGTCTACCATAAAATTATATGTACATAAGCCTAGTTTGTAAAGAAGATTCTACTATTAAAATAACCGTTTGCATTGAAAAATATGGACAATAACCGAAGATTGGAAATATCAGAAACCTAGCCTATCTTGCATGATTCAGATAAGCAGATTGGTTGGCTAAATTCTCTGCAAGTAGTCTTCAATTTTTTATCTAGCTATTTATAGAAAGCTGCAGAAACAGCTGAGCTGACTGAAGTGATGTCACATTTGCTGATGGAATGGTTTGTTCCAGAGCACGCTCAGAGGTTGCATGAGTCTACTTAAGGTTTGGTACGCAATCCTAAGCAGTAAGAAGGTGTAAACACGGGCATTTTTCAGCCCCACCAATCAATATTGCATTGATGACTTTCTGCTGACCTTTCACCCCACGAAGAATTCCAATAGCCCCATACTGAATCTTCCCGCCTTCAAGGGCTGCCTAGCATAAGCTACCAATTTTACAATCGATCAAAAGTCATCTCTGTGAATAAAGCTTGAGATTTCAGGCAACAGCAAGCAATTTTTGAAAGGTCGGGGCTGGGTTTTTATTTGCTTGACCTGTACTTTCAACTTGTATCATAGTTCTTTACAACCACTAAAAGTAGTAAGAAATTTTCAGATTTTTCCCCCATGTATTTTTAGTAAGCCTTTGGGCATTTTCACCGTCCCTAAAAGAATATGGTTGCATGGCAACCTTCGCAGTTGCTATGGAGACCCCATGTGTAAGCAGCTGCTGCAATCAGCATTAACTCCAGGCTTGCAGGTTTGTCATTCCAATACATAGGGAGGGGGAAACAAATAGGACAGCACACTGCTGTAAAGGGGAAGTCACCTAGATAATGTCACTCACAAACATATGTTCCACAATTATTCTTTCCACTGTTTTATGGTTGCAATTATAGCTAAACTAAGATTACAAAATTATATGGTTTTAATTTGCCTCTATTGACTAGGTTTCACTTCCATTAAAATTAAGTCTAAACCCATTTATGTAGAAAACCATTGGCTTTTAAGAAAAACACACATACATATACACATACATATATATATATATATATAATTTTTTGCTTTCTCATTTATTGTCTACAGGAAAAGTGGTCTCTATATAGGGAGGGAGATATCGCTAGATATAAATATATATAATATTTATATTATATAATACTATATAAAATAACATATATATATATATATATATATATCACTGTCCATAGAAACCTTTGTCTAGAACAAGCAACTTAGCCAAAATATACATTAACCTAACTTGCAAAGTATAGTCCTGTCCCAAAGTTCCCTGTGTATTTCTGATATTTTCCATTCTGTCAGGATAGATCAGAAAGATCCCTCAGACTACATTGATCTGAGTCTTTAAAATGTAAGCAGAAATGCCAGTTAAGCCATCTTAAGCCCCTATCCTTAACTCATCCCATCAAGCTTAAATATTGCAGTGAGTTCAACATCAAAGTCCCTTAAAAGAAAACTCAAGCAATGAGGTGATGAGGAGCTACTTGATCTTTTTTTTCAGATTTTCTACCTAATTCTGATGTGCCTGGATATTTCAAGAACCCTTAATATCATAATATGATAAATTTATTCCATAAAGAATGCAAAATACTACGGACTTAATAATCACCTACAAAATAATATCAGTTGTCCCTATTTTTGCAAATAAAGATTGAACATGGCCCAAATAATAAGCATTTACTACCCTTAGGTTAATATGTCAGCTGTTTATTTGGGGAAACAATGTTTCTTCATAGAAACCTAAAAAAAATCACTAAAATTCAGCCTTCTACATAACAGCAGTGTAAACACTTGCTTTCTAATTTATATGATGTAATACTAGCTTACAAGCCAGAAGACAGTTCCTATTACATTTAATTAGATTCTAGTAGCACATCATCATACCTACTCTACAATATAGACTGGTCACCTTTTTATTTTTAGCTTTGGGGTTTTTTATAATAATGAGTCCACAAAATAAAATATTTATCAAATGTACTTTAACTCTAGAAATGGTTGAAATCAAGCTGTGTTCTAATAGAGATTTTTACAACTTTTAAGAATGACTAGGAAGTATCAGGTATTAAAGACAGCTATCCAACCGTAAAATATTTATGCAGAATACAATCATGATTTTTATTATATATCCATTAGAAGCTGATATGAAGAAAGTATGTTAGAAAACATACTTCCTTGAAAGGTGTGGTTTTATATATATATTCTGTGTGTATACATATATGTGTGTATGTATCAAATATTAGTGGTATCATTATATTAGTAAGCTATCACATGTTAATAAAGTATAATTGCTTATTCTAAAATTTAACTTAGATACATTTTAAAAGGTGGAATTTAACAATAGCTAAAAGGCAATGAATTAATATGTTCCTGATTAAAATATGACATACAAAATTCCAGAAACTTGTAATTACCATTTTAATAGATCTTTAAGTAGATATCTAATTGCACAATTCCTACACCTTTTTTTAAATTAAAAAAATTAAATGTTGAGTCATTCAATGTTAGGAATATTTTGTTAATCCCATGTTTTCATTTTTCACCTCCTAGCATATATTAAAGGAAACAATTTTTACATTTAGCGTTGTATAAAAAAGGTACATACACACAGACCTTGTTTATTACATTTTGAGTGGAAGATTATTTAGATTTAGAGAATCTAGCTGATACTCTGCAAATGAAAACACCAAGCGTGGCAGCATCAGCTGATGCTACTGTAATATACAAATCCAGATAACAGTAAGTGACCTGTTTTTAAAGCCTGTCCACGAAAAGCAACATCAAGGAATTGAAGTCTTTGCCCTTTGCTTTAATAGTTCCTTGTCATGCAATCTTTAAATCAGAAAGGGTGATCACGGCAAAACAAATCCCCACTCTGATACATACACCAGGGGCTTCTTCCTGCAGTCCTGCAGACAGAGCTTATGGCCTATTCATTACAGCTTGCGTCTTAATGGAGTGCAGGGCAGAGCTCACAATCAAGTCAATACATACTTACCCAACCAGGATTGCAATCTAAGGCTTTTAGATAAGAAATAAAACACCATAGTGAATGATTTAAACAGTGATCACTTCTTAGTAGATTTTATAATAAACTGGAAGTACTACAATTTTATTTGTATAAAAATGCTCTCATAATAAAAAAATTCAGTTTGCACAATTTTAGCTGAGATTATGACTTACATTTTCTATGCCTAGACAAATCAAAGCACTGAAATCTTGGAGTTCCGTAATAATAGAATATATCCCAATTAATGTAGTGAAGTGTATTCCTATAGTAAGAGACACAAATATACTTCAAAATGGATTTCTGGTGAATGAGACATAAGTGTTATTTTTCTCTAAAAGTGACATGAATCTATAAAGCAATTATTTGGATATTTTGAGTACTAAACTGCGTGACTGTGAATGAAAAGGTTTTATTTGGCTTGAATAATAGGAATTAGCTGTGTACATTGAGTATAGTATGTCAGTTTCATTTAAATTATTTTTATAGCTTACTAAAAGAAGAAATACATGTATTCTTTTCCTCCAATTTATATAAAAATTTCAGAACTATAGAAAATCTGAGATAGGACAATAGTCATATAGTATTCCCTGAAACAAATAGTAATTTTTATGACCTTTATTTTTCTCTCTTGGTTAAAAAACTGCTGAATATTGGCAATATCATGTGTCAACCTAAAACATATTTTCTTCTGCTGAACCTTTTGAACTGAAGCTATAAACCACATGACATTTCCCTTCTTAATACCTCATACTGGGCTTCAAAAGAGCAAGGGCCTGCATTCTGCTACATAAACCACAATGCCATTATCATACTTAGTAAATGTAACATCATCACAACAGTACTTTTTATTACAAAAGCAATATGTAAAATGGTCCCCAAAAAGTATCCTCTTCTCCTAATAGTGTTTGTTATAACTTATTTGGGAGGATGTCTAAGTACAATCAAGAATTATGATTCACATATTATATTTCCTTGCATTTCTCTTTCGTTGCCTTAAATCTCAAGGAGTCCTAAGCACTTACGTTCTGTGCATTGAAATTTCTTAATGTCTTGTGGCTTAAATTTCTTCTAGCTATTTCTAAATTATTACCACCTAGTTTAACCCTTTGCACTACAAGTGTAGTGCAGGTATGCAATATATATAACATTAAAGGTAATACATATTAACATAAAGATTATGTTCTGATAAATTACTATACCCATACTTCACCCCTATAAAATATTTTTTCTATAACTAATTTTAATGAATTGAAAGAAAAGTGCTATCCTTTGCTAGTGTCACCAAATGAATGCAATCTTACAACTCATTTACTATGAGTTGCTTTATCAGACAATGGCCCTGGATTTCTCAACCTTTTCTCATGTGTGGCTTACATGAAAATTTGGAGTATCTGAACAAGTTATGATTGAATTTCTTCCTTCAAATCATCCACTTCCTAACAGCTGACAAAATTGCCATACTAGAAATTAAAAACTTCACGAAACTTTTGTTTCCTAAAGCTAGCATAATGATTTTATTCTCCTAACACTAATAAATCTACATTTATTTTATTATCACTATATTTGTAGAACATTTGTTATAAATGAAAGGAAAAATAAAAATTATTTGGACAAAAATGTGTTCTCACCCCATTCCATAGGAGGACCCAAACAAAATTATTTACTCTAATTTTTAAATCATTATATAATTTAAAATAATACTAAATGAGCCTATAAAAAGATATATCACTATTGAAAAATTAGAAGTAAACTAGTGATGATAAGGACTCTTAAAATTAGTAAAAATTTAAATATCAACCTATTTCAGTCCAATTTACATGTGGGAATTTAAATGTGGCAAATAGACCCTGACCATTTTTTAAAAACAGACTATCAAGAAGAGAGCAAAATGTCTCCTTTCTAATCCCAAATAGTCATTTATTATCTAGTATCTAGTTCTGATTTGCAAATAAAGGACTATATTTGAAGAATGTATGTCCAAGTGACCACTGTTACTGGGAAAGGTATGGGGATATCACAGCCTGTTGGAAGCTGTTCCATAAGTCTAAAATAATACAGATATACTCCTGTCAACCTATCAAAAACGCTGCTACTAGAAACATCACCAGAATCATTTGTTTCTAAGCATTTTGATTTTTCTTTTTCTTTCTTTTTTATGCTTTATTCCAATTATGACCTTGGAATCCTTTATGTCAGCGTGCTTTGTAAACTCAAGTGTTGAAATAAAAGGTCAGGAGGGTACCAATGGATAAGGTTTGGAACTCCAGTTCAAAACTGGAGTTCTGAGTATATTACTTGTGACAATTCTCAACACTGACTTTCCTCATAAAATAAAGATGATAACACTTATCTTCTGAGATTAAATGTATGAACATTATATGAAACAGACTAAGTGCCCAGTAAGTTGTGGCTTTATAACCTTTTTAAAACTCCTCATCATAATCCTAATTTCATACACTATGCTACCAATAGCTAAACTTGTGCAAGTAGGTATATAAAACACATATGCTCTAAGCTGTCTTAGATTAAGGCCCTTCTCTTTAAAAAATCTATAGTTAATTACACACACATAGTCACATGCACAGGGACAAATACACACAAATACATATGTATCAATGGAAAAATTAGATGAAACTAAAGATCTGGAATAATACAAATTAATATAATTGAGCTGACGATGACAGAGCATTTATCTAGCATGCATAAGACCCTGGGATTCAGTACAGTACACCATAAAATAATAATAATTATTATTATTATTAAAATAGAATTTAATTTATCTCATAAAGGAAAATAGCCATAGACTTTGTTTTACAGAATTCTCCTATATCTACATTTGACAACCCATATTAAAAATAGATGATAAAATGTTGCAAAATGGAAACTCTGCTTATGTTCTTTTTTTTTTCTTTTTTTTTTTAATTTTATTTTATTTTATTTGTGAGCATACTGTACAGAGGGGTTACAATTGCATGGGCAGGATAATGCGTACATTTCTTACCAGTCTGCTTATGTTCTTATAACCAAGAAATTTTTACAAACAAAATCACATATACTATTCATAGTTTTAAAACGAAAGATTACAATTATCTAGAACATGATAAGGTCTATCATTAATTCCACGTAAGTAATGCAAAGCAACAAGCTATATGAAATGTAAAAGGAGTTCATGTGTTGTGTTAACATTTGTTGTTGCTCCAGTATATCCTCATTTGCAGCTCAATTTTCAGTTTTACCTTTACCATTCAATACAAAAATATGTTAAACCATCCAGTCTTACTTAATATTTTTCTTTCATAAGAATATCACAAGATTTTTCTCCCAAAGCAGAAAAAAACATGCTTTTAAGCGTTTACTTTTCCCAAGAGCCTTGGCTTTAATGACTAAAAATAACAGCCATATATAAGTATATAAATCTTTTCCAGTGCAGCCTCTAAAATAAATATATGTTAAGAAATAAAGATAAAGAAGGAAAGGAAAGAGGAAGGAAGGGGAGGGGCGAAGGAAGGGAGGAAACAGAAGAGAAGAAAGGGGAGGGGAAGGAAAGGAAGAGGAAAAAAATCTGCTCTTCAAAGAGAAACTGAAACAGAACTTTTAACTATATTCGCACAATTCCCATGAAGTCAAAAGATGTATAATAAAATAAAAATGTACAAAAAGCAAAAAGTTCATACCTCTTAAAATAATTATGTTAGTTAACAACTAATTTATCTATAAGACATCTCTGAATGTAGACTCATGAATCTCACCATTTTAGTTTACCTTTGGCAAGTAAATTGCTCAGCTGATAGTCCTATCTTATTACCTTTAATGTCAAATTTGCTAAAGTTGTTGCTGAATGTAGCTTTATAAATTAAATCACTTTACTATGACTTCTATCACTAGGAAAATATAACCCTTCTTAAAATTGTATAAAATTTTCATAATGCAAAGTTTCTATATTTATGGTAAAAATAAAGAATTCTATTTTAGCTTACCATGCCAAACCAAATATTCATTTATTTATAACTGTAAAGAACTAGACATGTAAGAGCTACAAATTTTTCTAAAAGAAATAACAAAATTTGGAGTGTAATTACTATCATGACAAAAATCTGATATAAGCTTCGAAGGACTCAGTCTTCCAACCAAGTGCGATTGTAATCGACTGCATGAGTGATGAGGAAAAATATGATTATTTTAAAACAAATTTATGACATTAAAACACAAGAGTGATTGCACTTTAAAAAGAATATGTTTTTTTCTAATTTTTAACTTAAAGTTCCTAATCATATTCTAACATTCTTCTTTTTTAAATATGTTTTTTATTGTAAAAATACTTAATAAAAAATTAGATTTGGGCTATAGACAGATAATTCAAGTGATGTAAGAAATTTCAGTGGATTGGGTTGGAAAGGATGGAAGAGAATGATGAAAGAGATGACATTGATCAAGATGCATATGCTCATAAATTGATGTCTTGAATTGAAACCCCTTCGTACAAATACTTAAAGACAAAAATTATAATTTTTTTAAAAAATAACAAAGGAAGGTCAAAAAATAGTTGAGTGTCATAAAGGAAGTTCTTGGAAAGGGTTTTCTTAAGAAGGCGTTCTCTTCTACTCTTTCCCTTGACAATTTTTCCAAGAGGGAGAGAAAAAAATATGTTTAGACTATCATGTACTATAATGGTAAAAATTCACCAACTCATAGCCTTTCCTGAAAGCAGTTTTCTCTTACTATCATTTTGGCCCTTTTGTATTTTTCAGAGGAAAATCCTGTCTTGTCCAAAAGGCTGTAATGCCTAGTTTCATTCAAGGACCATTCCATCATCACAGAGCCTAGTACAAATTAAATCAGTTGAACAGAGGTAGAATACAGACACAAGCCCATCAGAATTTTCATGGGAAAAGGATAATCATATTCCAGGCTATTTTTTGTAAGCTTTCATGGGAAATTCTTTTTAACAAAAAAGTGACACAAAAATGATATTCACACAGCAAGGATAAGAACAGCAACTAAAGGTTTGAAAGGCCCACCAGGAGAGAAAATTCAACCCATTTATAATATATCAACTGCTATATATTTTTCTATGTTTAGTACCCTAAAAGAAGATGATATGATTCCATTTTCTGTTCAGATTCTTTTTAATCCTACAGATGAAAACTACCCCACTGTTACCAAATGCTTTTCCATTCTAATGGTAAAAATAGCTACCATAAAAAATGGGTTTTCACAGTGGATCCCTTGACAATTACACACTATTATAAGTATAAAATGTACCCATATAATTGTTTTAGTAATTAATTGATAACCTAGTTCCTTTAATCTAAAATGTTTTTATTGTGCTATTGTTATATTATCAATATATCTTAATAGTAAAATTTCAGATATCAAAATAGCATGAAAGAATCCTATCCCTAAATAGAATTTATGCATATATAATTTTTAAAGCAATATAATTTTGAAAGGGAACACCAGAAAGTTATTAGACTACTAACCTGACTAATTTCAAATTCTAACTTCTTAAAATCATAATATAGATTATTTATACTCAGTAAAATACAACAGAGGCTTTTGGCAGTCTAATCAAATTGATTTATTATGATCTTTCTATTTAGGAGGATGTGAAAATCATGATAAAAGGTATTAAAACAAAATTCTGATATTAAGTGTTTGATTCTACAAACATTAATTGCTATAAACAGAAACTAAAAAGAAATGAAATCATGTCATTTAATTTCTCATAAATACTGACAAAGCATCACTCTACTTAGTAGCTGCCTTTTTTAACATACTTAACTTTTAAAATATTTACTAAAAAAACTTAGCTAACAATTTATTCTCCTGCTGACACTCAGGAAAGATAATTATTTTGACAAATATAATATTCATAGAAATTGTACAAGACATATTCTCACTTGAGGTATTGAATGTAATACTTATACAGCTAGTTCCCTAGTGTGTGAATTCTTTCTCTGACCTAGATTCACATGGCTGTCTTGTGATTTCTCTCTCACATACACTTACTTCACTCACAAATGCACTTATCATTTTTTAATTATCCAATGATGTATTTGCAGCTTTGGTCAACTGCAATAAAAATTTCTATTTAGCACAGGGGTAAAATTTTATTTTACTAAAATTTTTAAAGACAATATGATAGTCTGAATTGACAGCTCCTAATACCGACTGCCATTTGCTTAACTCTGCCAATTGCTTTTTTTTACTTTATTCTATTTTTAAAACTGAATAGATTATATCTCTATCTCTTAGTATCCTAAATCATAATTATTAATAGACAGGTTTTACTTTATTTTCATAATATACCTTATCAGCTAGTTGCAGCTGTTTTTTGCTTAAATTGAAAGAAAATATTGCTTATTAATTACAGCATTGTGAGTCCCACAAATATATGATCTTTCTATCATCCTGATGAGGTTAAAGTAACTAATGGTTTTTAGTATAAGTGTTCAAAGGAATGTCATCGAAAACTTACAATTAGAGGAATGCTATGAAATGATGTTATTTTTAACAATTCCCTAAGTTTAGCCAAATTTCCTAAGAATTAATTTTGCAAATCAACTTGTATTACTTATGCAGGAGACAATGGTATAATTAAAAATATAAGAAAAAAAACTTTAGTAAAATTTAAAAAGAAAATGTATGGATATGTTGGACTATGTTACTTACTGCTTATGATCATAATCATTAGGTATCTTTATTTCCTTCTTTCTACAGATTTTGAAATCTGGAAAAGAGTAAAGAACATGAATAGAAAATGTCTTTATGGAAGGCTTTTTAAAAGCCTAGGGTGTTATTAAGGAAAACTGTAAGACCTATTCTGTTCATAGTAATTACAGGATCAGAGGAATTTAATGTGGAAACCTAGGTCAATAAAGTACGGTTGGTCCAATGCTTTAATCTCCTTCAGCTGTATAAAAGCAGTGTTAACTAACTGCTCTGCTTAAGTCATCAAATCACTAAGGTAATGTGATGTCATGCAAGGTTTGGGGCACCGTATAAATTTATATATTCCATCAGTCACAAGTTTCACAAGATGAAGAAGACCTAATTCCTCAAAATATTGTGACAAGTTTTTCCTCTTTGAATTCAAATAATAAAGGTCAAGTTTCATTTCTACATAATGATATTTTTAGTGGTCTTTTCACAATAAAATCTGTTTCCTTATTAAATTTCTCCTCCACCCATCATTCATGAACGATATTACACAGTCTTGATAAATATATAAATGAGGAGCAAAATAGATTAGAATCTGGCCTCATGAACCTTGCAAAATTCTTTTCTATTTCTTCTCCCTAAATTTTCCCTAAAACTTTTGTGGAGGATGTCTGATTCAAAAGTTAAAACCTATTATCTTATGCCTAGATATAATTTGGTGGAATTTCTTTGAAAAGTTTTTTTTCTAGATTTTATTACTACCCTCTCTAGTTTTGTGACATTTTCTGTCAACAAATGATTGCAAGTCCTTTTTTCTTATAAAGTGTCTTAAAATGTCTATCCAAATTATTCTTCTTTCTCATTTGTAAGAATTGTAAAGGGTTAGTACCAAGCACAACTTATTCTTAGAAAACAAGAGACTTTATGATAAACATAAACTTTCTTATAGTTGTTTTATTGTACAGTAATCCATGCAGCTTATATTTATGACAAGGAATAGTGAGGTTTGGAAATGCTACTGCTCCTTTGAATTAATGTGCAGGTAAATGAAAAGCACATTGGACAGTCATATGCCTCTGGTCAGTATTTCTTTCATGAAGGATTATTTATTCTTCATGGTTTCAGTAATTGCTCTTGCTACTGCTTCTTGTGAAATTATCAGTGAACATAAAGTTGCTTATATTCAAACCCTGCACATGCTAAGATAGGAAGGAGCGCATGCAGACAGAGATCCTGAAAAAAAAACTGCTTGTTATCTCATGCATTGTAATTCTGTATATATCTCTTTTCTCTGTCTCTCCCTGTGAGTGGTGTTGATGAGCAAAATAGACTCTATGGTGAATGAGAAATTATTAAAATATCCCAAGAGGCTAGAAAGGTATTGATGTTATAATGGAATATCCTACTTGAGGCTCTGGTTGTTTATATTTACACAGCTTAATAGCTTAGCTCTTGATGAGATTGCTAGTTCAGTATGTGTCTCTAAGTTATTAGGACCTCAATACTAAAAAGATTATCCACTTGTCTTCTCAATGTTAGTATGAAGGACTGATGGAAGGAATAGTATTCTCCATTTTCCTTTAAAGTTACTTCAGACTTACTAATTTAAACCATTAAGTATTGCATACTACAGGTTTCCCCAATAATTTGAACAAGTAATTATTTTTATTAACTCTGATGTTTGTCCTTCAACATGAATCATTAGTCTATAAGCCGAAAATACTACATTGAAATTGTAATATTTTTTTGATTCAACTTCAGAAATTTTAGGCCAACTGACCATTTGATATAACAAAGACAAAGATATGTTTTTAAACAGAGGTTATCCCACAAAGTTCTTAATATAGGTTTAAAAAAAGCCCTAATCAAACATGTTAAAACTAGAATGATGTAAACTCTGGTAAATGCCAGCCTGCAATATGGCAAAAACGAATCAATCAGTTCAGCTTAGTTCAGCCTCTGCAACTGGCCATCTGGCACAGAATCAACCAAATGTATCTCTGCCTATTCATCTTCATTTTTAACAAATACTCAAGAGAATGTCATTCTAGGGCAAAATAAAATTAAATCACCATAATTTTTAAGACATCTTTCCTTTCATACCCTCTCGGGAAGTCTGTGTTTATGTGAAAATACTTAGTGCTCTAAGATTCTTGTATAATTCTTATTTAAATGTATTCCTTCTTTTCTAAAGATTACAAATGAGACACAAAATTTTTAAGGACTTTATTTTAGGAAAGGGAAATGCCTGTGATCATGTCAATATAACTTTGACACAACTGTAGATAGACCAGACCTTTGCCTAAGCAATGCCTGATTGTACTAACCTTGCATAAAGTTGGCCTACCACATAATTATTGTCCACAGACCCAAAACAATACTAGCTCACATCTCAGTTCTTATATACATAAAATGAGGAAAACAAGGTTGTATTTGATCAAATCAAAATATGTAAATATTATGTAAAATTATATAAAATTATTCAAACATTTCATTATTTTAATTATGTATTTTCTTATCTTTATGGAGTTGTACAAAGGGGCTCAGTTCAACATATCTATTGATTAGTATGATCTGTATCCCCTTCCCTCATATTTACTCTCCCCATCTACCCAAACCAAACCCACATGTCTCCTCAAGTTACCTGGCTTCATTTTCATATATATATATATATACACACATATATATAGTGGGTATTATCACTGTACTCTTTATAAATCATGAAATGATGGGACTAGATGTTACTGCATCATTTCCAGAATAACTGCAAAATTTTATCAAGTGTTTATTTTTAGGAAGAAGCTAAGGAACCATTCCTAGATTCTTCAGGTCATTTATAAATAGAAGAGTCATATATTCTGTCTTCTACAATGTTCATTGGTGGGTTATCCCTTTATTTTTGTCCTTGTGCTGTCCCATTTTATTTCATACTTGGACTCTTTAAGTAAAGTAAATGAATGTTAATTAATATGCATCAAAACATACTCAAATAAATCAGGGTCAGGCTACCAGCTTACTTTAAAATTATGTTTACAACACACCTAAACAAAACATTTAATTAAAATACTAATCTTTAAATTCAACTCACTATGATTTATTTTTTAAATTTCACGGGGGAATGGTTGTTTTTTATAAAACCAGGTGAAATTGCCTATCATTCTGTATTTGAGAAATAAAGCTGATTAGCAAATAGGTTCTCACCACAATGTATAACAATACAAAATCGTAAGTGAAGTAAGCCAGGCCCAAAGAAACATAGGTCCCATGGTTTCCCTTATTTGCAATATCTAGTATATGTATGAGTCAAGCAGAAAAGGTCAGATAAGGTGATGTTAGGGAAATGAACCCTAAGATATGTATTTTAAATGTTTTTTTCTTTCATGTGTTTGTTTCTAACGCAATGTTTTTTTTCTTTCGGGTGATTGTTTCTAACACATTTATAAGATTATTTCTTTGTTGCTTTGTATGTCCCTCCCCCACAGTATAACCCCTGCTTTCACTGTATTTGATGTCGGTATAATTCGTGGAGGGGAAGGGAAAAAACAAGTCATTTAAATAGGGATACAGGTGGACCCATTGCAACAATGAGATGTACAAGTTGTTATGTCGAAAACGAACTTTACAACTTTGGTGGGGGGGAGAGAGAGTGGGAAGGATTGGGGGGCGGGGGGAGGATGGGAAGGGATGGGAAGGGGAAACAAAGGAGGAGGCTACAATGCTTGATAAGAAATGTACTCATTATCTTGCCCATGTAATTGTAACCCCTCTGTACAGTATTTTCACAATAAAAAAAACTCTGAGAAAAAAAAGATTCATATGTGTAACTACATCAATCATGATAACTTGTTGCATTTTTATCCTTCACCATTCTTGGTTTTAAAATGAATTATACTTTTAATAATATTTTCTACAATGATTTCAATGTAAAACCAGCTTATGTTTTAGGATCTTTCGTTTATAAATAGGTTTTGTGTGTGTGTGTGTGTGCGCACGCGTGTGTGTGCTTGTGTTTGTGTCTGTGTATGTGTCTGTGTACTGGTAATCATGCATGCCGTGAGTTTACAGTTTGCTGTTTATAAATTGGTTCACATTTTGCAGGCATTCATTTGTTACTAGAACAATTTGCATTCCTTTGTAATTAGAGTCCACTCAAAGTGGACTCTCCAGGCATCATGCACAATCACATGGAATAGACAAAGACTGGGGATCCTAGCCAGCACTGAGAGTCCTGATCTCATCCTCAATCTGATCAAGTAGAGAAAAAGCAGAATCAGGTTTGCTGTGGCTCATCTTTCAGTTACATCATCAGTTTAGAATTGTTGCCAAGTGTGTGCAAATAGAAAATCAAAGGAAGCTCATGATAGAAGATTAATTTATCTACGGTATTCATGTTCATCTGTAATTAGGGTCACAGACCTTACAAGTTTTAATTTCTGAAAATCAAGTTTTTATCTTAGTGAAGTGCAATTGAAACTGACAAAAGCCTTAGAGCAATGGATTTTTTAAAAAATAATACACAGAGACATTCCCTTCCTGGATCTTCTCAATAATGTGAGAAGAGTAAGTGCTGTCCTCATTTAAAAGCAAACAGAATCACAGAAGTCCACAGTTTGCTCAAAGTTAACATTCAATTAGTGGATAAGCTAGATTTTCAAAAGGTATATCTGGGCTACTACTAATGTTTCACTGAACTGCAGTCTTGATTGCTTCTACAAGGCCATCATCAGAAAAGAGCCCAGGGAACCTCAGTGTCCTTGGCTGTCATCTTGTTTCCAATGTAAATATCTCAACTGGCTACAAACTAAATGAGTCCTCTTCCATTCAAGAATCACCACATCCACTTACTTCCTTTTGTAACCAAAATTAGTGACAAATAATAATCAAGTATATTGGATAGTTTCTCCTAGTGTAATCACTCCTCAAGCCCTTCATTCCAACAATGTCCACAACCATAGTGTACTGCAGCCTCTGCCTCTACTATGCTTTTCTCAGCCTCGAAACAACATAACTATGACCCCCCCCAGACTGTTTCAAGATAAAGACTCCATCCTTTATTAACTGTTCATCACATCTGTCATTGTGCCTGCCACTTTGTAGACATCAATAAATGCTTGTTGGACGATGGGATGAAAAGGAATTGCAATGAAAAGGAGAAAGCATTATTCTAAGAAAGGGCTTGCTTTTGGTAATAAACTATTAGTGGTAACAGGAAGATCTTAATGTATGGAGCAGACCGCAAAAGCCAGGCAACAAGATCAGAGAGAATAAGAGGAATTTGTCTTTCATAAGACATTGAGAATGGACAAATAGAGAAACGAATGCATAAAAGGACACAATACGAATCACTGAAATGAGTCAGTTAAATGCCCCTGCCAGTAGTGGCTATTCCTTGGAAGCTACTAGATTATTGGAACATAACTTACTTTTTTCTTACTATACCCTCCCTCACTTTGTCTCAGCAGAATTTTCTACTTTGGCAATTATGATGTCTAAACCAATATTGGTTTGACTATTGTCTGAATATGTGCTTTAAGTTTCATGTTTTGGAATCAATCCTTATTGGGAAGTATTAAGAGAGTGAACATTTAATCCAAGTATGGTGTTAGGAATTTGAGCTTGGGGAGGAGATTAGAAGTAAAGCCATCAGATTGAATGGTTGAATCCTAGTGACTTTATAGCAAGAAGAATAAACACACACACACACACACAAGTTCTTTTGCTCTCACAATGTAAAACTTTGTACCATCTCAGAATTCCAAAAACAAGAAAGTCACTACCAGATGTACCTGCTTAACCTTGCACATCTGTATCCATGAGGCAACTTAGTCTGTTGGATTGTGTCAATACCTTTATTAAATTTACTAATATGAGCTTTCTCAAACTGCAGACGGATTTGAGTTTCATACGATATAGGAAGAAGATAATAGTAAAAAGAACTAAAAATAAATTATTTATAACAGTAGAAATTTACCAGATGCTTAACAATTTCCAGATCAGATTTGAATCTCTAGGAACAAAAAGATTGTGGCTTCAAACCAATCTTATGTGGATCTTAAAGAGATATGAAACTCTGATTTCATAATAAATGAATGAACAAATAGACAAGGAAAAAGAAATTTACTTCACTATTCACACAAACACCTATCAGTATACCTTTGATAGGGTTTAGAACCTGGGACCAGAAAATATGGAACAGAGGCATTTGAAAAGACAGAAGAAGCAAGTTGTCTGTGACCTTTTTTGCCTTTCCCCCCAAAACAAGCCATGCAAAAATACTCTAGCCTTCCTCTACAGCAGACCATAAAACCTGCACTCCTGCTGGGCACCAGTGGTTCCCGCCTGTAATCTTAACTAATCAGGAGGCTGAGATCTGACAATCTCGTTCAAAGCCACCCTGGGCAGGAAAGTCCATGAAACTCTTATCTCCAATAAACCACCAGAAAACCGGAAGTGGCACTGTAGTTCAAGTGGTAGAGCATAGCCTTGAGCTGAAGAGCTGAGGGACAGCGCTTAGGCCCAGAGTTCAAGCCCCACGATTGACAAAAACAAAAAAAAACAAACAAAAAAAAAACCCTGCTCTCCAGAGATGCTAACTCCAAGACTGGGAAAAGGAAATGTCCTTATCTCTGGGGATGCAGGAAGAGGGAACACAAAACTCTTCTGAATAAACAGGTTTCCCATATTCATTTTCCATGTTTTATTTTCATGTTCAATGTCATCACCATAATATCATAACTTTTGTTTTCCACTCATACTTCTGCACAATGGCCTAAAATTAGTTTTCTCTGTCTCTTTGGAACTTTGTTTCTGAAGGCCATATCATTTAAACATAATAAAATTTGGATGCTTTACTCTTGTTAATCAATCTCATTATAGGTATCTCAATCATTAATCTTGCAATGGATGAGACATTTCGTTTTCCCTACACTTTCATTAATCATCAATGTATTTCAGTCACTAGAAAGGTAACTGCAAAAATCTCATAAGTGCCCCTTACAGAACAATCATACAAGGAAAATGTAGAAGAATTCTGGTAGATGCTAAACAGGTGATGGTATCACATGGTACAGTAGAACCCTGGAAATGGTATTTAAATCTGATTCAAGTTATTAGGAAAGACTTATTTGAGAATTGTGTCCAAACTGGAAACTAGGAGCTCAATAGGATAAGAATATTATGGTAAGTATTATTGGTAACAATATTATAGGCAGAGAAGACAGCACATAGGAAATAATCAGAAATGACAGGAAGCCTGCATGTTGGGGATTTGAAAGTAGTGTTAAAAGGTAGAGCCTACAGAGAGCTCAAGCTGGTGGAAATGTGAGATCAGAGTGATAAGAAAAGCACAAATTGGGAAGGACTTGTCAGCCATGCTAACAAGTTTATGCTTTATTCTGAAGGTCATAAAATGTCATTAAGGAGTTGTGTGAGTTTTTCACGGTTAGACAATTGAGAAATATCACACTGGTTGAAGTGTAAAGGTGGGATTAGAGTGAGGAATCCAGGAGACACAAGCTTGATTAATGAATAATCCAAATGACAGAGTGATAAGTGATGGTGGGGAGAATTTGGATGATTTGAAAGGTGGTTAGGATAAAAACCACAGAGGTAAGTAAAAGATATGTAACATTGCATATGTACGCGGGAATGAAGAGAGGGGTGTCCAGGGTGACCCAAAGGCCTGGTAAACTGGGTTTTTTTATTCTCTTTGAAGCCCACTAGAAGTGGGAAAAACAATAGAGATTTTTCTTTGAAGACATTAGATGTTGATTATTTGAGAAACTAAACTTAAGATCTCCAGAAGTTTCTTTGGGCCTGGCTTACTTCACTTAATATAATTTTTTCCAAGTCTTTCCATTTCCTAACAAATGGGGCAATGTCATTCTTTCTGATGGAGGCATAGAATTCCATTGTGTACATATACCACATTTTTTTGATCCATTAATCTACTGAGGGGCATTTGGGTTGGTTCCATACCTTAGCTATGGTAAATAATGCTGCAATAAACATAGTTGTGCTGGTAGCTTTAGTGTGGTCTTGTTTGTAAACATTTGGGTAAATGCCCAAAAGTGGGATTGCTAGTATATGTATGAGTCAAGTGGAAAGGTCAGATAATGTGATGTTAGGAAAATGAACCCTTAGATATATATTTTAATGTTTTTTTCTTTCATGCATTTGTTTCTAATGCATTTATAAGATTATCTCTTTTTGCTTTGTATGCCCCTCCCCCACAGTATAACCCCTGCTTTCACTATATTTGATGTCAGTATAACTTGTGGAGGAGATGGGGAAAAACAAGTCGTTTAAGGATACAGGTGGACCTCTTGCAACAATGAGAAGTACAAGTTGTCATGTCGAAAACAAGCTTTACAACGTTGGTGGGGGGAAGGGAGGGGGGAGGGTGGGTGGGGGGTGGGGGGGAGGCTGGGAAGGGATGTGAAGGGTAAACAAAGGAGGAGGCTGCAATGCTTGATAAGAAATGTACGCATTATCCTGCCCATGTAATTGTAACTCCTCTGTACAGTATGTTCACAAAAAAAATTAAATGAAATTTTAAAAAATGATCTCCAGAAGTGACAGACTGAGAGTTCCTAATCCAAATCCTGAAATGCTATAAAATCCAAAATCTTTTGAGCATTTTATTATATACATAAAATTCTTTAAAACAGTCTATAAAATTGCCTCAAGCTGAATGAATGAGGGACACATGAAGCATAAATGAATTTGGTTCAATCTTCCTGTAAGATATCTCATTAAGTATGAGAAGATATTCTAATATCAAACCTAAAATCCAAAGCATTTTTGTTCCAAGTATTTTGGATAAAGAAAAGCTAATCTCTAGTTCAATACCAACAGTTCAAAAGATATACAGGATATAGATTTGAGAGTTATAACAAAACAGATGGTACTCCAAGACCAAAGAGTAAATAAGGTCATTCAGGAAATATGTGCAAACAAAATATACAGCCTTGATGGACATTGATAGCTTACACCTATAATCCAAGCCACTCAGGAGACTGAGGTCTAAGCATTTGTGGTTCAAAACCAGCTCACCCAGAAAATTTACAAGACTCTATATCCAATTAACCACCAAAAAGCCAGTCTGGAAGTTTGGCTCAAGTGGTACAGTGTCCACAGAGTGAACAAACCAAAGAAGCTTGAGACTCTGAGTTTAAGCTAGAGTGCTGTGAAAGAAGAAAGAAAGGAAAAAAGGAAGAAAGGAGGGAGGTAAGGAGGGAGGGAGGGAGGGAAGGAGGGGAAAAAAGGAAAGAAGGAAGGAAAGAAAAAGAAAGAAAATATAGAGGAAGGGAGGTTGAAGGGAAGGAGGGAGGGAAGAAAGGAAATGGAGGGAAGGAAAGAAGGAAGGAAAAAAGGAAGGAAGAAAAAGTAAGAAAGGAAAAAAGAATAGGATGGAGGAAAAGAATGAAAGAGAAAGGAAGGGTAAAGGAAGGAGAAAGGAAGGAAGTAGGGAGGGATGGAAAGAGGGAGAGTGGGAGGGAAGGAAAGAAGAAAGGAAGGAAATGAAAGAAAAGGAAGGAGGAAAAGGAAGAAAGAGAGAGAAAGAAAGAAGGAAAGAAAGAAAGAAAGAAAGAAAAAGAAAGAAATATGAGGCCTTAAACTTATAACTAAGAAAAATAACCATGGAAGGAATGAAAGAGAAAAAGTGGCAAAATGGTCAGTCTGACCCGAGGAACTCAAATAATTGAGAGAAATATCAGAAGAGAATTGTCTGGGAGCCAAGAGATGATTTTTGGCCAATGGGCCAGACCCTTGGCTCAAGCCTGTAATCATAATTACTTAGGAGTGAGATAAAGGATAACAGTTCAAGGCTAGCCTAGAAAAATGTTAGCAAAATTCCATCACTACACAAAAGCCAGGTGTGGTAGCTCATGATGAGTGTAGTTAAAGCTTTGAAGGATGCAGATGTAGAACAATGGCCATCTGAGGCCAACCACAGACAAAACTACAAGGCCTTCTCTGAAAAATAACTAAAACAAAATGAGGTGGAAATGTGGCTAAGTTTGGTCTAGAGCAGTTGTTTAGCAAGACCAAGGCCCTGAGTTCAAATCCAAGTTCCTGTAATCCCAAATTTTCAGGAGAGGCCAGACTGAACTATATAGAAAGACCTTCTTCTCAAAAACAAATAAACAACAAAAAGACAGACGAACATAAAATATACAAGGTATTCAGCAATAAAGAAGGTAAAATAAACCAAGGAGAATGTGGAAATTTAAATATTGATAGAAAAGGGCTAGTAGAAGCAGTATGAGGGAGACATTATCAGTAATAGTATGATCTTCCTACCTGGGCAGGAGAAAAATACAGAACGAGTCTATGAATAGAGAAAATGCTTCACATGGTCAAAGAAGCAGGGGTTGAAGGAGATGAGGACATTCCTCTGGAAAGACTCCATTTGGAGGATGAGTGAGCTTGGGAAAGATGGGAAAGAAGAATGCCATGGAGTGACATTGATCAAGATGTATTGTATCCACAAACCTGACTTGTTGAATTGTAACCCCTTTGCACAACTACTTAAAGACAAAATAATAATAATAATTGTAGTAGTAGTAGTAGTAGTAGTAGCAGTTTAGGATAAGCTTTGAAAAGGAAGGCATTAAAATTAATTTGAGGGGTTATTTGAGATTCACATGCAATGGAGAGAATATTAGAAAGTCTATGGTTTCAATAGCAACAACAAAATAAGCAAAAAGGCAATAAGGAATAAGGAGACCTTGATACACAGGCACCTGGCTGATAGGAGACTTCTAAAACAGCAGGAGGTGTCAGTGTCAAGAGATCCTGTACTTATTTGGAAACAACTTTAACCTCGTGAGGGCATTTATTTATTTATTTATTTTTGAGGAAGGAAAACATAATTACCTTCTGGAATATGTTGCCTAAGGAAAAGCCATTTCTTTACATAAAATTCAGTTCTCCTTAGTTAAGAAAGGAATTATTAAAAGAAAAGATCAGTTCTCTTAGCTTTGGAACTGGTTAATCGAATGCAGTTCTATAGGCATTTAAGTGTAGCAACTGCAACCCACTGAAGCTGTTGAATAATAGGAAGTGGTAGGGGTGGGCAAAATGAAACAAGGGTATCACTCTGATTAAAATACTGTACATGCATGTGTGAATTACTGTGGTGAAACCCCTTTGAATAATTAGTATTTAATTCAAAAATTTTAAATGACAGGAATTAATACAGGCCTCACCTGTGATCGGATAGTAGTGAGATGGGGAAGGTCAGTGAGGATAAAGGAGGATAAATATGGTTAATACACTTTATGTACATGTGTGAAAACACAGCCCCAAAGCTGAGTGAGATTGGTTTGAGAAGAAGCAGAGGCGATGAAGGAGAGTGAGGCAGGGGATGAATTTGATCGAAGTATATTTTGTGCATAGATCGACACATCATGATGAAATCCTTTTGAACAACTCATTGATACAAATTAAAGAATGTAAATAAATTAATATTACTTGCTTGTATTAAAAGCACAGCACTCTTATTTAAATAAATTTGCATGTTTAAAACATTTCTACTAGACCAATCATTAAGGATGCCAATTAATTTTGAAGACTTTGAGGAGGACTAACTTTACTTAACCACACAACTCCAACTTTATTTTTATTACCTGAACAAATGCATTGTCCCTTGTTGCTCAGGACACAAAGAGACAAACCCTAGTTCTTGTTCTCCAGTGGCTCAGAGAAGATAAAGTAATCCCAGTTAAGTGTAGTAAAGCTCTGAATGGGACATGAAAAGGACAAAAGGAGGGAGCCTGATTCTGCTACAATAGAATTAAGGAAGGATTTCACTGTGACTCTAAATTTATCTTACAGTTAAAATTACTTATTTTCTATTTTACACACAGATATGGGGACACATTGCAAGGATGAGTTGAGATCAGATCGTGAGACTCTTACAATAAGAAATAGTGAAAATCTAGAACTATAATTCAAATATCACAATATTCTATTTTTATATGTCTAGGATACCATAAATCAATCACCCGAGCTCAATTTTAAATAGCTTTGCAAAAGATTAACATCATATTCAAAAATCAGGATTAATCTTTCTTTGTTACATTATTGTTGATTACAGTCAGCCCATCTGGTGTTTCTGAGTTATAGTCAATGGCAGCATTGCTAGGAGAGGCAGGGCTCATAGCAAGCCCATCCTTGCAGAACACTATACACTAGCATTGCAAGGTGCTGTACATGTGAACAATACAAATGGCAGAACCATGAACAATTAGATGGGATTTCTTTTGTGGTGAGCTTTATTTGAAAGCATATGTTCCAATGCTGTAGGTCAAGGAATATACTAAATATACAATCCTCTGTCCATTGTTATTCAATGATTTTAAGGTCATCTATAAAAATTTATTAGAAAGTACAAAGGAGGTATGAAATGAGCTGGTAGAGCAAATATTATATTGGATGACGTTTATTAATACAGCATGTTATCAAGCTAGTTGAAAAATACATTACGTCAGATTCTTTCAAACACCTAAGCCATGGCAGGAACTGGGACACTTTCTACTACATTAACTCTTTTCTGATGACATTTTGCGAATTTCCTCAGACCCTGTGCCTTTCTGAACACACCTCACAAAAATGATTTTATCCAGAGACACTTGAATCCCTCACACAGTAACTGATCCCACTATTTTGACAGTGCATTTTGATTTCTTAAAAATAACTCGTCTAGCCTTTTGGAAATTTCAGTGTCTGTTTCTACAACTGGGAAGAAGTACGAAGTTGTAAGAACTTGTTCACGAACAAATTCATAGTCTTTAATCTTAGTTGAACTCTTAACACTTCCTGATAGTAGTTGCATCTGTCTCCTCAGACTTCTAGACCATTTGCCACAAGAACTATTTTCTGTTCGTTATAACCATATATAATAGTTTCAGTGTTCTTAGTTATGACTTTAGGCTTATGTATGTCAGCACCTGTGACCCATAAACTACAAAGTCATAAGTATAGCCAGCACTCTCAAAAATTTCACATATTCCTTGTTGTTCCATCCTTCTGATTCCCTTGTCCCCAGGCAAACACTGCATGACTTATATGTCATCATGAATTGCATCACATTTGCAAATTTTACATAAAAAGAATCATATAGCTTGTATAATCTAATGTCTGACTTCACACCCAATATAATTATTATGACATTTGGTTAAGCTGTTGTCAGTGGCTCTTTCCTTTTTATTGATGAGTGTTATTTTTATTTTATGAATAACCCACAATTTATTTAACTTGAATAACTGATGGACATTTTGACTTTTTTGAAGGATTTTTTTTACTACTGAAAGCATAGCTGCTATGAATATTCATGTGCAAGTCTTTGTATAGACATATGCTTCCATTCTCTTGCATAAATACTCAGCAGTGGAATGTCTGGATCATATGGTAGGTATATATTTAGCTTTTTTTTAAGGAACTGCCAAATTTTCCCAAACTGGTTGTTTCATTTAAAATTCCCTTCAGCCTCCTTTTGATTAGTGTTAACATGATATAATAGAATGCATACTGTGTATAGTGCATAAATGTATGTAGCAAAAGAATGGCACTGTTTTGCTATAAGTAAAGTCTATAGTGTATCCTTTTATTTTTAGCCTGTTTCTATACATTTAAAATGAGCTTCTATGATGCAACATAGAGTTTAGTCTTTTCTATGCAATCTGAGAAGCCCCTTGTCCTTTAGCTGGGAGTGTTCAAACCCTTTATTTATGCTGTAATGTTGATATGAACATGTTTAAATCTACCATATTGAGATAGGCATATCTATATTATTTTTCATTATTCATATTTTTCTGTTTATTCCTTCAGATTAACGTATTTCTTTTCTGATTACTCTTTCTCTCTTTGTTTACCTCATTAACAAGAATGTGCTTGTGTGTGTGATATCAATTACCTCTGACTTATAGTATGCATCATCAATCACAGTGTGTGTGTGTGTGTGTGTGCGAGCACGCACGCGCACACACATGCACGTGTATGTGTGCTGGTCCTGTGACTTGACCTCGGGCCCAGATTCTGTCCCTGAGCTTTTGTGCTCAAGGTTAGTGCTCTACCATGTGAGCCACATTCCACTTCTGGCTTTTTGAGGATTAATTGAAGAAAAAAGTCTCAAAGACTTTCCTGCCCAGGCTGGTTTGGAACTGTGATCCTCAGATTTCAGCCTCCTGAGTAGCTAGGATTACAGGTATGAACTACTAACACCCAGTTCACAGTCTACCTTAAACTAATATGAAAGCATATTATATACTATATAGAAATGTTCTTATGTTTTTCTGTCATAAACATCATGCTATTATTTCGTTCATTTTACTTCCAAATACACTATAACTCTTTTTTTATAGCTATTGCTTTCATTAAAAGAACACATTCCCTTGTTTTTTATTTATTTATTTATTTATTTTTTGGCTGTTGTGGGGGCAGAACTCTGGGCCTGGGCGCTGTCCCTCAGCTCTTCAGCTCAAGGCTAGTGCCCTACCACTTGAATCACAGCACACTTCCACCTTTTTTCTGCTTATGTGGTGCTGAAGAATCTAACCAAGGTCCTTATTCATGCAAGGCAAGCACTCTACCACTGAGCCACCTTCCCTGCTCAACACATTTCCTTTTGAAATGGTTTTTTTTGCCCTTTTTTGGTCTGTCATGGGACTTGAACTCAGGACCTGGGTGCTGTCCCTCAGTTCTTCAGCTCTGCTCTACAACTTGAGCCACAGCACCACTTCTAGTTTTCTTGAATTTTTTTTAAATAAGGAAAATCAATTACATGAACTCCTACATGAACATTTCTGTTGCTCATCATTACTTTGTAAAAATCCAAATTTCTATCTGGTGTTGTTTGCTTTCTTCAATCTGAAGGACTGTAAACATTTCTGGCATTTATATCTATGAGTTTTTAACCTATGCATCTTTTGTTTGTTTAAAGTGGTTTCATCTCACCATTGATTTGAAAGATATTTTCAGTTATAATTTTCTTTGTTTCTATATTTTTAATTTATTGTAAAGATGCTGTACAAAGGGTTACCGTTACATGAGTAAGGTAATGAGTACGCTTCTTGTTGAATATTGTTACCCCCTCCTTTGTCTATCCTACTACCCCTTTCCTCCCTTCCCTTCCCCACTCCTACCCCCACCCAGAAGTTGTAAAGTACGTTTCCAGCATAGTGTCTTGTGAGTATCATTGTTGCAATGGGTCATCCTGTATCCTTGTTTCAGCATTTTGTTATTCCCCTTCCCTTTCCCAAATTAGATAAATGTATATACAAGATGCAGGGTACCAGAATCAAATACATTAACAATAGGAGATATACCATAGGGGGAAGAACATACAAAAGAAACAAAGAATTCATATAGTACATTAAAATCAACAATAACAAAGAAAAGCCTCTTGTGTCCATATCTTGGGGTTCATTTTGTTTAGCATCATCTTATATGGTCATATGTACATAGCTTTTGAGCTTTTCTGCTTATCTGATAAGATTATCTTAGATGTATACTAATTATTGCAAATAAGGGAAACCATGGGATCTATATTTCTTTGGGTCTGGCTTACTTCATTTAATATTATTTTTTCCAAATCTTTCCATTTCCCTTCATTTCTATATTTTAAAGATTTTTTTTCCTCCAACTTCTCACTTGCAGTCTGTCCAGAAGTCTGTTGCCATGTCTACCTTTATTCTTCTGTACCTAATATTTACTTTTCCTGAGTCCTGGAAGAATTTTCCTTTAATACTGAGGAATTTGATTGAGATGTATCTTGATGAAGACTTCTCCAATTATCTTGTGCTTCAGTGTGTATTTTCTCTTACACTTAGAAAATATTCAAGTTTTATCTCTCGAAATATTTTACTATCTCTTCAAAAACTTAAAATTGTATGTGGATGAGTTAATTTGTGCTTCTGGTTTTGTCAATACTTTGCTTGAACTCAGGGCCTCACACTCTTGCTTTATTTTCTTTCTCATAGCTAGCTAGCATTCTAGCATGCCTCATGCTCAGCATTTGACTGCTTAGGTATAGATTGTTCTGTCCAGGTTGACTTTTGATCCTCAATCCTCCAAGTCTTGGCTTCCTGAGTAGCTAGGAGTACAGGTGTGAGCCACCCCACTGTTAGTTGGTGAATCACCTTATAGTCATTTTTCTTTCCATGAATCATCTTGCATAGCTTATTTCACTTTTTTTTCAAGTTCATTAGTCTTCTTCTCTACAGTTTTGAATCTGTTATTAACACCATCTGGTATGTTTGTCACCTAGACAATTTATATTTCACTTCAACAAGTTTGAGAGCTTTTCTATCTCCTGTGTCTCCAATTAATGTGCTCAATCCATTCACTACCTTCTTCTTGAACATATATTTTTATGTACATTCAAGAACTTTATCTAAATATACTTATGTAGAGAATTTCTGTCATTTCAGGGTCTGTTTCAATTTTTTCTTCACTTTGTTTCATATTTCTTGCCTCTTTGCCTGCTTGGTAATTCTATTAGATGATAAACAAGTTGAATTTTATCTTACTAAATATTGAAGGTTGTATATGTCTATAGATATTCTTGACATTCTTGGGTCCCGATATTCTTGATATTTTAGGTGTCCCCGCTAAGTTGGTTAGAAAAAATGTTTATATGTGTGGCTGTATGTGTGCATGCTTTTGTTTCAGAGTGTTAATTCATATAAGTAATGATTAATCTTTAATTAATATCATTCATATAATTAATTGCACAAAGAGTTTTCAATGTGATATTTCCACAGAGGTAGTAAAAGTAATTTGACCTGAAAAATCTCTTCATTGCAGTTTCAACCTTTAGCATTCCTTTCCTCTTACTCAGACACTATTTTGTATGTTTCACTATGCTTTCTTCATATGTTTATCTTCTATTCCCTCTCCCCAATCAGTCCTCATTTTATGCTTATGTCCCACCACCATTAGCATCATCATCATCATCATCATCATCATCATCATCATCATCATCATCATCATCATTTTAGATCTAGATTCCACATGCGGGTGAGAAAATATGATATTTGACCTTTTGAGCTTGGTTTATCTTGCTCAATATGGTGATCGACAATTCTATCTCTTGACACAAATGAAATAACTTGATTTTTTCTCTTTGGCTGAATAATCACTCCACTGTTTGAATACATACATATATACATATCTCTTAATTCTTTTATCCATTCTTCTGTTGTGGTGCATCTAGGCTTAGTCCATGTTTTGCCTATTGGGAATAGTGCTTCAATAAATAAAGATGTACAGATACAATGCTTCAAGGTGAGTTATAATTTCAAGTGTATGACTAAGAGTGGTAAAGCAACATTCATACAGTAGGCCCAGTTTTGGAAATGTTCTTTTATTTATTTGAATATGTTTATGTACACAATGCATCTTTATTATAATCACCCCATAGTCGTTCTCCTCCCTTCCCCAGCCCCATGCCTTTCATCAAGCTTCTTTGCTCCATTTTCATATGTGAATATACATTTTTTGCAATATTTGTCCTTCCTCTTCACCTGCCTCTCCCCACTAATGCCTATACCTCAGGTAAGACATGTTTCAACTCTGATATTCTTTTTTTGTTAAAATGTATGCTAATTGTGGTTGATTCATGGTGAGTTACACAATCATATACCATATTTTAGTGAGATTGGACACAGACATGTGTGTTCATATTATATATATTGGATGTTCATATTATATATTTAAATTTTAGCATCCACACATGAAAGAAGACATGTATCCTTTGCTCTTGTGAACCTGCCTTATGATTGTTTTTATATCCATCCATTTCCCTGCAAATTACATAATTTTATTTTTCTTTATGGATGAATAATATTTCATTGTGATTAGATACTACATTTTCATGTTCTATTTCCAAGTTTAGCTGCTGTGAATGAGTGTATAGGTGCCTCTACTGTATTCTGACTTGAATTCCTTCAGATAAATTACCAAAGAGTAGTATCACTGGATGACGAGATACTTGCATTTTCAGTTTTTGAGGAATCTCCACATTGATTTCTATAGTGATTACATGTGTTTACAGTCCCATCAACAGTGTATTAGGCTTCCTTTTGCCTCACAAGCAATGAATATTGGCAAGGATGTGGCGGGGGAAAGAACTCTAATTTTAGTTTGGTGATGAAGTTCCATTTTGTTTTCCCTACGAGTTGAACTAGTTTATATTCCCACCAACAACGTATAGTAGATCTTTTCCCCTGCATTCTCACAAGCACTTACTATAACTTGTGTTCTTGATGGTGGTCATTCTGATTGAAGAGGGTGACATCTCAGTATCATTTTTATTTGCATTTCCTTTATGGTTAAAATTGCTGAGCATCTTTGGTATGTCCATTTGTATTTCTGAGAACTTTCTAATTCATTTGCCCATATACTGTTTAAGCTTTTGAGCTCTTTGTATACTTGAATTATTAATTCTTTTTCCAGTGCTTGCAAATAAGTGTTGGGGCTTAAACTCTAGGCCTGGGCGCTGTCCTTGAGCTCTTCAGCTCAAGGCTAGCACTCTACCACTTGAGCCACATCACCACTTCTGGTTTTCTGGTGGTTAATTGGAGGTAAGAGTCTCACGGACTTTCCTGCCCGGGCTGGCTTTGAACTGTGAGCCTCAGATCTCAGCCTCCTGAGTAGCTAGAATTACAGGTATGAGCTACTAGCACCTGGACCATTCTGGCTTATTTTAATGTGCAGAATTTTCTAATTTTTTTACCACTCTATTTATCTATTGTTAGCCTTATTTTGTCTATCAAAGTCTGTTCAGAAAATAATGCTAGAGGGTTTTGGCTTGTTTATTTTTTCAGTCCTGGAATTCAGCCTGAGAACTGTCCCTGAGATTTTTTAATACATTTTTATTGTATAAATACTGTTCAGAGGGGTTACAGTTAGATGAGTAAAGTAATGAGTACATTTCCTATGGAATATTGTTGCCTCTTCCTTTGTTTTTCCCCTACCTTCCCTTCCTCCCCACCCCCCCCAACCAAAGTTGTAAAGTTCGTTTTCAACATAGTGTCTTGTACATCTCATTGTTACAGTGGGTCCACCTGTATCCCTATTTTAAGCATTTTTCCCTTCCCCTCCCCAAATTAGAAAAGTGAAGTGTATATACGAGATTCAGGGCACCAGAATCAAATTACAGTGAAAGTGAGTTATACTGTGGGAGAGGAACATACAAAAGAAACAAAAAAAAATCACATAGTATATTATAAGTACAATAAGAAGAACAGCAACAAGATAATACCCCTTGTGTCCCTGTCTTGGGGTTCATTTCGCTTAACATCATCTTATATGGTCAAATGTACATAGGTTTTGATCTTTTCTGCTTGTCCTAGACATATACTAATTATTGCAAATAAGGGAAACCATGGGACCTATGTCTCCTTGTATTCTTAACAACTCTTTTCTGTTCTGTCTCTTCTTACTTGAATGCTCTTACCCAAATCTAGCTCCCCATCAGTTGAAGAGGTTATTCTATTGTGTTCTATCATTTGTTATATTTTATTCTAAACCTAGAAGCTCTTCCTCACTCTATTATTGTACTTGTACCAGAAATATGATAACTGAGTGGCTTCAGGTACAGAAATTGTTTTCTTCATACATTTGGAGTCTGAAGGTGTAAGATGGAAGTGGAGGCTGGCTTGGAGTCTGCATAGCCTCTCTACCTTGCCTGCAAATGACCGCACATTTCCTTCCCTCTTTGCATCCTTGATGTTTCTTCCTGTTCCTATAAGAATACTATCCCTATTGCATTAGGATCTACATTTAACTTTAATCCTATCTTTAAAGTTCCTATGTCCAATTACAGTCACATTGGTCCTCAGTCATCAACACGGACATTGTAAAATGCAATTCAGTCTACAATACTGACTTACTTCATCACTTCTCATTACTCCAACTGTTGGCTGCTAATCTATCTACCAAGTTTTCTTCTAATCACCAACTCATATGTCTTAATGTCTATGTCTCTAAATCCTCAGGGAATGTTTTTAAGTATTATACCTTGCTTTACTGAATATTAAACCTCATCCTCAACCCCTGCACATCAAGCATCACAAATTCACTTTCTTAATGACTAAATCAGCACCATTCTTCATCCTCTCACTACTAATAGTGTACTAACTCTTTTTCATCCTATTTCCTTAACACTCTGTGAATCTGCTTCTTTATATCTATGGCTTTATATCTTACTTCATAAGTTTTAAGTTCTGATTAAGTTGAACTATTATTGATTCCTAACCATATTCTAATTGACCGTCACAGAAATACCTTTAAAATACAAATCTGAAAATATTATTTGCATATTAATACTCTTCAAAACTTTAGACTATCTTGACTTCAGAATATATACTAAGTCATGAACATGATCTATATAAGTTCTTCTACAACCTCATTACTGAATGCCTCTCTAACTTTTCTCTGTACTTCTGGTCACTACCAACTCTTCAATATTTATACCGCATAGTTTGCAGTGAATGCTTTTTAGTTCCATCAATTAAACTGCTGTCTACTGCCAATTCCAAAACTTGTCACTCAAAATACTGTTCTAGTCAATAGTCAAGAGCTTGACTATGTTACTATTCCAGAGTGTTATTCTCTTGGTCAATTATTTGTTTCTGAAAACTCAACCAAAGTTTGTTGCTCTAGAATAATATCTGAGCTGGACTTCATTTTCACTTGGAAACTATTTTATATAGTCCCACGAGATTCTGTGTTTTTCTTTATGCTCTACTTATCTGGTCTTCTATTACATGTAATTTTCTGGATAACATATCGTCTATCACTCATTTCTTCATACACACTATCTAGTACAATAAAAATTAAAAATTAGTGTTTGTTAAATCAATGCCTTAAAAATAGAGGGATGAACATAAAGCCATTGATTCACAGACTTATTACATTAACTATAAGTATAGAATATATTTCCTTATATATTTGCACATATTGTACAACTATGTATTTTACATTTCTATATTAGAAAAAATAGTTCTGATAGAAATACATTGCTGAAACAATGATTTAGGTTTTAATCAGCCAGAGATAATGCACACCTAATCTCATGCAGGGCATTTCTTTATTTCTTTTATCTTAAACTGGTAAGTCACAGAGTTATTCAAGTGCAAAGAGTTATAAAGACATTCAAGCTGATGTGCTGCAGTTAGTCACAATAATCAAGCTATTTACAAAACTATTCATTCAGGTTTCATTTCTAAGTCAGCTGCCTCATTTCCTATTCCTCAGTCCTTAATAAATAGTATACTTGAAATTCTTTAAAATTGTGTGTGTGTGTGTGTGTGTGTGTGTGTGTGTGTGTGTGTACTGGGGCTTGAAGTCAGTAACTTAGTGCTTTCTCATAGCTTTCTCATTCAAAAGCTGGCTTTGGTGGTTAATTGGAGATAAGAGCCTCATGAACTTTCCTGCTCTGGCTGGCTTCAAACCATGATCCTCTGCCTCCTGCCTCCTGAGTAGCTAGGATAGGCATGAGCCACTAGCACTTGGTTGCCTTAGAATCTTAGCTCCAGATTAGGATTTAATTCTCAATCAGTCTGAACACAGTAGTCTTCTTCCTATTGCTTAAAAAAAATCTTTCCAATGATGCTCAAAAGCTTTCTTGAGTCAACAGCTTCTTTTCTTCTGCTACAAAGCATTCTAGACAGACATGGCTAACATGTGCTATATCTTATATTTAAACCTACATGTGCTCTATCTTCTTTCTGGTTCCTCATTATTGTGAATTCCTTACTAAAGCTGCTCATGTTCTTCATACTCTCTCCAAGTTTTAAGTTGCTCACTCCACGTCAGTCGTGGCTAACATGTCACACTATTAGTCACCTGAGTAGGTACACACAGAATACTGACATTATGAAACCTAAGGAATCTAGTGAAGATTCTTGTCCAGACAAACTCTCAATCTATGTGAAAATTTAGGAGTATATATTTTAAATATACCCTGATTTGAATGTGTGAATCACAATGAAAGTCAGCACCATCAACAATTATATCCAAGTCCTTCTCAAACCTCAGGGTTAAAACCCTGCCTCAGTGTCATACTGACAAGTCAAAATCAGAAACATAAGGCAAATGTGTCATACGCATACTAGGCCTTAAGGCTTTGCAGTCCTTTTCTTACCCTAGCAGCTAGAATATATTTATTTATTACCCTCTAAAACTCAACCAAACTGTCAGCTTCAATAGGAAGTTATCTTTGTGGGGGGGCATTTCAGATGATTTTTTTGCAGGGGTCTGCTCGTGGGGCCTGAACTCTGGGCCTGGGCGCTGCGGCTTTTTTCTTTTTGCTTATGTGGTACTGAGGAATCGAACCCAGGTCCTCAGGCATGCAAGGCAAGTGCTCTACCACTGAACCACCTTCCCAGCCCCGATGTTTTCTTTTTTTTTTTAAGTTCAAAATGTGACTTTTTTGTTCCTCAGCTTTTTGATCATATTTTTATTAATAAATTTTTATTGTGAAAATACCATACAGAGGGGTTACAATTACATGAGCAAGGTAATGAGTACATTTCTTATCAAGCATTGTTGCCTTCTCCCACCACTCCATCCCCTCCTATGCCAAAGTTGTAAAGTTCGGTTTTTCGATATAGAATCTTATACATTTTATTGTTGCAATGATTCCACCTGTATCCCTATTTAAAAAAATTGTTTTTTCCCTTCCCTTCTCCAAATTATACCGACATCAAATACAGTGAAAACAGGGGTAATACCTTGGTGGAGGGACATACAAAGCAACAAAAAAAAACCCTTATAAATATCTTAGGAAAAATAGCAAGAAAGAAAAATAATTGAGTCTTTATCTTGGGGTTCATTTCATCTAACATCAATTTATCTGGCCTTTTCTGCTGGTCTCAGACATATACTAGTTATTGCAAATAAGAGAAACCATGGGACCTAAATTTTCCTGGGACTGGCTTACTTCACTGAATATAATTTTTTCCAAATCTTTCCATTTCCTAACAAATGAGGCAATGTCATTCTTCCTGATGGAAGCATAGAATTCCATTGTGTATATATACCACATTTTCTTGATCCATTCGTCTAGTGAGGGGCATCTGGGTTAGTTCCGTATCTTAGCTATGGTAAATAATGCTGCAATAAACATGGTTGTGCTGGTAGCTTCAGTATGGTCTTGCTTGTGATCATTCGGGTAAATGCCCAAAAGTGGGATTGCTGGGTCATAGGGGAGCTCTTTGTGGAGTCTTTTGAGGAACCTTCATACTACTTTCCAAATTGGTTGAACAAGTTTACATTCCCACCAACAATGCAGTAGGGTTCCCTTCTGCCCAAATCCCCTTCAGCATCTGGAAGAACAGTGCTGGAGGAATATCAATACCAAATTTCAAACTCTACTAAAAATCCATAGTAATAAAAACAGCTTGGTACTGGCACAAGAACAGGCCTCAGGACCAATGGAATAGAATTGAAAACCCAGAAATGAACCCACAGACTTATAGCCACCTAATCTTTGATAACGCAGCTAAAACAATAGAATGGAAGAAAGACAGCCTCTTCAGTAAATGGTGCTGGCAAAATTGGTTAATCACTTGTAAAAAAGTAAACCTAGATCCTTATATATCACCCTGCACCAGAATCAACTCCAAATGGATCAAAGACCTCACAGTAAAAGGAGACATTCTGAAAACATTACAAGACGGAATAGTAGAAACCCTAGGTCTCCTTGGCACAGGCTGAAATTTTCTTAATAGAGACCCAGAAACACAACAAATCAAAGAAAGGTTGGAAAAATGGGATTGCATGAAATTGCAGAGCTTCTGTATGGTAAAGGACATAGCTAGCAAGATCCATAGAAAGCCCACGGATTGTGGGAAGATCTTCACTAGCCATACAATGGACAAGGATCTCATATCTAAAATATATCTGGAACTCAAAAAAATTAAATCCCCCAACAACAAATTCTCAAAGAAACAACTGCCCAATAAATAAGTGGGCTAAAAACTTACAGAGTAACTTCTCTAAACAGGAAAGAAGGATGGTCAATAGACACATGAAGAAATGCTCAACCTCTCTGGCCATAAAAGAAATGCAAATCAAAACAGCATGGAGATACCACCTCACCCCAGTTAGAATGGCTATAATCAAGAACTCTAATAAATCTATTTAATTTGAATCTATTTTTTTACCTTTTATTGTTTATAGGTTTTTTTTAATTGTAAAGATACTGTACAGAGGGGTTAGAGTTACATTAGTAAGGTAATGAGTACATTTCCTACCAAGCATTGTTACTTCCTCCTTTGTTTTTCCCCTACCATCTTTTCCCTCCACACCTCCCTAACTCCTCCCTCCCCACTCACCCTCCTTACATTTTAACATTTGTTTTGAAAATAGCATCTTGTATATCTCATCATTACAATGGGTCAACCTGCATCCCCATTTAAGCATTCCGCTATAACCCTTCCCCTCCCCAAATTAAAAAAATGTATATACAAGATGCAGAACACCAGAATCAAATACAGTGAAAACAGGGGTTATACCACGGGGGAAAAACATACAAAGGAAACAAAATTATCACATAGTACATTAAAAGTACATTAAAGACAATACTAAGAAAGAAAAAAAACCCTTATGTCCCTGTCTTGCGGTACATTTTGGTTAACATTATCTCATATGGTCGTATGTACATAGCCTTTGACCTTCTCTGCACATTGTAGACATATACTAGTTATTGCAAACAAGGGAAACCATGGACCTATGTTTCTTTGGGCCTGGTTCACTTCACTTAATATCATTTTTTCCAAGTTTTTCCATTTCCTAACAAATAGGGCAATGTTTTCTTTCTGACGGAGACTTAGAATTCCATTGGATATATATATATATATATATATATATATATATATATATATATATATATATAACATTTTCTTGATCCATTCATCTACTAAGGGGCATCGGGGTTGGTTCCATTTCCATATCTTAGCTATGGTGAATGATGCTGTGATAAACATGTTTGTGCTGGTAGCTTTGGTATGGTCTTGTTTGTGATCATTGTCTTCTAAGGAACCTCCATACTGCTTTCCAAAGTGGTTGAACAAGTTTACACTCCCACCAACAATGCAATAGGGTTCCCTTCTGGCCATATCCCCTCCAGCATCTGTTGTTACTAAATTTCTTGATTATAGCCGTTCTGACTGGGTTGAGGTGGAATCTCAATGTTGTCTAGATTTGCATTTCTTTTATGGAGAGAAGTTGAGCATTTCTTCGTGTGTCTATTGGCCATTCTTATTTCCTCTTCAGAGAAGTCTCTCTTTAAGTCTTTAGGCCACTTACTAATCAGACAATTGTTTCTCTGAGAATTTGTTGTTGGGGGATTTAGTTTTTTGAGTTCTAAGTATATTTTAGATATGAGACCCTTGTCCGTTGTATGGCTGGTGAAGATCTTCTCTTAATCCGTGGGCTTTCTATTGATCTTGCTAGATATGTCCTTTGCCTTGTAGAAGCTCTGCAGTTTCATGCAATCCCATTTGTCCAACCTTTCTTTGATTTTTTGTGTTTCTGGGTCTCTATTAAGAAAATTTCAACCTGTGCCAAGGAGCCCTAGTGTTTCTCCTATTCCTTCCTGTAATTTTTCAGAGAGTCTGCTTTTATTTCAAGGTCTTTGATCCATTTGGAGTTGTTTCTGTTGCAGGGTGATATATATGGATCTAACTTTAGTTTTCTATAACTGTTTAACCAATTTTTCCAGCACCATTTAGTGAAAAGGCTTTCTTTCTTCCATTCTATTTCTTTAACTCTCTTGTCATAGATTAGGTAGCTATAGGTCTGTGGGTTCATTTCTGGGTCTTCATTCCTATTCCACTGGTCCTGCGGTCTGTTCTTGTGCCAGTACTAAGCTGTTTTTATTACAATGGCTTTGTAGTAGAGTTTAAAATTTGGAATTGATATTTCTCCAGGGCTATTTTTTCTACTAAGGATTATTTTTTCTATTCAGGGTCTTTTATTGTTCCATATGAATTCTTGGATTGCTTCTTCTATTTCATTGAAGAATGAGGTTGGGATATTGATAGGTATCACATTGAGTTTGTAGATAGTCTTTGGCCGTATTGCCATTTTCACAATGTTAAGCCTCCCAATCCCGGAGCATAGGAGGTTTTTCCACTTGCTTAATTCTGCTTTAATTTTCTTTTTCAGGTTTTTAAAGTTTTCATTATAGAGGTCCTTCACCTCTTTTGTTAACTCCTGAGTATTTTATTTTTGTGGGGCTATTACAAAAAGGTTGCTTTCCTAATTCAACCGCTCTCTACTCTTTATTGGCATACACGAAAGCCATTGATTTGTGAGGGTTACTTTTATACCATTCTGCTTTGCCACAGTTTCCAATCAGCTCAAGTAACTTGGGAGTGGAGTCCATAAGAAGTTATCTTTATAACTTCTCTG
Organism: Dipodomys ordii; assembly: GCF_000151885.1. Lineage (NCBI taxonomy): Eukaryota > Metazoa > Chordata > Mammalia > Rodentia > Heteromyidae > Dipodomys > Dipodomys ordii. The sequence continues at coordinate 28,461,517 of NW_012267225.1, forward strand.
ACCTGAAACCTGAGTCCTGCTGAGTTTTGAGTTTGATTCTAAAACTCTGACTCAAACTTTGCTGTGACAACCAAGTTTACATAACAACCTGACGGTTATGAGGTGCCCAGATATTTTTCTATGTGCATATGTGAAGGTATTTATGGGTGAGATGTGTATCTAAATCTGTAGAGTAATTAAAGTAGCATGCTCTCTCCATTGTCAGTTAATGTCTAATCCACTGAGGCCTGAATGTAACGAAAAGGCAGAGGAAGCAACAATTCTTTCTCTTCCTTCCTCTCTCTTTCTCTCTCTCTTCCTTTCTTTCCCTCTCCCCCTCTCTGTTTCATCTCCATCTCTATCTTTCTGTCTCTATATGTCTGTGTATCTGTGTGTCTCTGTGTCTCTGTCAGTCTCTTTCTTTCTGATTAGGTAAATTGGAACATTGGTCTATGTTCAGACTTAGAATTGCCTATTGACTCATGTGTTTTCAGGCTTTTGGAATTGAATTAGAGCTGATGTGGTTCTTCTAATTCTCAGACCTTTGGACTTAGACTGCAACTATGCCTCCAGCTCTCTTGAGTGTCTAACTTACCAGTTTAATATCTCTCTGTTTATAGCATTCTCTACATACACAAACGCACACAGAAAACCTTCTATTAAAATTCCTGACTAGGTTGACCCATTGTAATGTACAAGATGTACAAGACACTATGTTGAAAATGACCTTTACAAATTGGGTTGGTGGGAGGAGTTGAGGATGGTAGGGGAAAAACAAAGGAGAAGGTAACAATTCTCAATAAGAAATGTGCTCATTTCCTTACTCATGTAACTGTAACCCCTCTGTACAGTATTTTTACGATAAAAACATATTTTAAAATCCTGATTAATAAACATCCCTCTTCAAGTCTATTCTCTTATTCCACAGCTTAGCCATCTTAAACAAGAGTACCCATTGATTTATACTGAGGCCATATTCACTCTTTCTAATATCCTCCTTCCACTCTGGAACCCTGCAAACTGATTTCTCCACAATTACCTGCCAACATGAACATTTCCCCCTTCCCCTCACACAACTTCCAGAGAGACCTCTTGTGGAAGATTATATGCTCCTTTTTCAATCTTTAGATACTGTAGCTTCTCCAACAAAATGGAAAAGATCTCCCAAGCCTAAAGTTATTTCTACTTTGCCAAGACCTAGCTCAATATCTGCTCCTTCTGGTCTATAATGAGTGTAAAGTTAATTTAGGAACCAGTCACTATCTAATCCCCAAGAGTTTAGCCAATGTATTTTAACAAAATAGGACATGCTTTTCAAATGAGTTTCTTCAATGAATTTAAGAGATGACAGTGTAATTTTGTTCTTGAGAATAATATACAAGATATGATAGTTGGCTGAGTATAGTCACAATTCAAAAACTTAATAAAAAATATGACCTTTTCCATTTGTAAACCTATTTAAGTCTCCCCATTTAGCCTTTCCCAATAAAGCATTAATTATATAACGGTTTATTTTTGTGTGTGTGAACACAAGACTCTTAGATAAGAAATCATTATTCATTAATGATAATGGGCTCCAACAAAGTTAATTTCATTGCAATATATGTATTCATATAAATAAAGTATTATATGTACACATATACTTAAAACTAATGCAATACCTTGGTAGGCTATTTTTCTCTTTTAGTACTGCCTGTGTCTATATATGTATGTGTATGCATGTACATGTGCCTGTGCATGTATATATAAATAAATATTGTGATGATATGTTGAGCTCTAAAACACAAATATACTGCTCTACTAAAAATCATAGATTAAATTAGATAATAGGAAATAGAAATTGTTTTAAATATTTTAGCATAAATGACTTTAATAATATAAGGTAAAATATAATTAATAAATCTTATTACTTAACTTATACTGAAATTTTTGATGCTGTGCCCTTATCTACCATGGCAGAACTATGTCATTTTCTCTCTGCTTATGTAATATTTCTCAAGAACTCTTTGATAGCCACTAAGAAAAAAATTTTTTTCAAGTTCTTAACTACAAAGACAAGAAATTAAAAAAAATTATATTAAGTGAAGTAAGCCAGGCCCAAAGAAACATAGGTTCCATGGTTTCCCTTATTTTCAATAACTAGTATATGTCTGGGACAAGCAGAAAAGGTCAGATAAGATGATGTTAAGTGAGGGGCTGGGAATGTGGCTCAGTGGTAGAGCGCTTGCCTTGCATGCCTGAGGCCCTGGGTGCGATTCCTCAGCACCACATAAGCAAAAAGAAAAAAGCTGGAAGTGGCGCTGTGGCTCAAAAGGTAGAGTGCTAGCCTTGAGCTGAAGAGCTGAGGGACAGCTCCCAGCACCCAGGACCGGACCCCCCCCAAAAAAAAGATAAGTGAAATAAACCCCAAGATAGAGACACAAGTGTATTTTTCTTCTTTGTTATTCTTTCTATCATATTTATGAGGTACCATGTGATTTTTTTGTTGCTTTGTATGTCCCTCCCTCACAGTATAACCCCTGTTTTCACTGTATTTGATGTTGGGATAATTTGTGGAGGGGAAGGGAAAAAACAAATTGTTTAAATAGGGATACAGATTGACCCATTGTAACAATGAGATGTACAAGACGCTATGTTGAAAAATGAACTTTACAATTTAGGGGGGTGGTGTAGCTGAGGAGGTGGGAGGGAAGGGCTGGTAGGGGAAAACAAAAGAGGAGGCAACAATGCTGGATAAGAAATGTACTCATTACCTTGTTCATGTAACTGTAATCCCTTTCTACAGTATTTTCACAACAAAAAACTTAATAAAAAGAAAGATAAAGTGATAGAAAAGCAAAAAAAAGAAATAAAGATACTGTGTAAATAAGAGTGCTGGAGAGGGTAAGAAAAGTAGGAAGAGTAGGAGAGAGAATGGTCATTTATTAAGTACAGTGATTCATATTTTATTTAATTTACAAACCATCTTCATACTTATTTCCATTTTAAATTAAAACTAGACTATACAAACAATTAAACTACACTATGACTAGAGATATCTAGTCTCAACTACACCAAAGTTTAGACTAAGACTAACTTCTCAGGAAAACCATTGTTAGAGTGTAACATAAGCTAAACAATAAACCTAGCTTTTGCTGATCTTAACTCTGCTTTTTCCAGAAAATGATGTTGTATACATATAAATGCCATGTTCCAATCTATGTCCAATACCATTATATACATCTGTGTTTTTAGTTTCTATTGTGCTGTACTACCCATCCAAAATATGGAAATAAAAGAAGAAATGGACCTCAGAATGGTTTCCTATTTAAAAAGCAGCAAGGAAGACAACTCTGCAATGCTAGGCTGTATGGTGAGTACTGAGATGGAGATACACAGAGACAGCTAAAGAAATGTGAACAGCTGACTGAGAAATAAAGATAAGACGTAAAAGGGATAGAAAGGACAGGTGGAGATCACCTGAGTGAAGAAGGAGACTGAGGCACATGTACCAAAACACTGAGGAGAGGACTTGGAGGAATGCGACTGATTCCTATGACCAAAGAGCAAGTACAAACACAAGGGAGAAATGTGGTTTTAAACCTTAATGACTCAATAGAGAACAGTGCTTATTGGATGCAAAATTGATTACACAACTTCTTCGCTTAAAGTTCTTCAATTACTTATATTGCTATTTGAATGAAATTCAAACTCTTGACCATGCTATGAAGCATGTTATCAAATCCCAGCTTCTTTCTTACTGAAAATCTTCTGCCTGTAGTGCCTATGTCTCTTCCCAACCCAGATCTTTATATTTACTAATCCTTCTCATTACAACAGTCAATCTTCATCCCTTCACTCCCATCTGTCAGCCAAAGTACTATCTACCCACCACGGATTTCTCAGAACTCTGAAGGGTATAAATTAGTTCAGTATATCTTCTGATAATATCTTCAACATTAGTTTTATAGCCCTTAAAATTTATATTCATTTTGATTATTATATATTCAGTACCTATCTATCTAAATATTATGTATGCTTTGTATATTCTTTATCTATATTACTTAATCCAGTATTAATTATTTGTGAAGGCCTTTTGTAAGTACATGAAGTGATAGATTGTGAAAGGAATGACGGAGTTTTGTGGTAGAATGAAAGTTCAAGGTAAACATAAATATAAAATAGCTGTGAAGCATCCATGTAAAATGTTTACAAGGCAATTTTTCTTTTAGGTAAAATATTAGAAATATCAATCAAATACCAATAAAGTAAAATATCTCTTTTTCCATTTGCAAAAAGTAATAAGGTTGGAATATGTAGTGCTGGAATTTGCAATTCGGAGGGTCACTGGAAACTTCGTGGTATTTGTGAGGGAAAAGCAAAGTGCAATAATTTGTGAATCCAATCATCTCCCCAATCCTATTTACTGCAGCTGAACACCAGAGCCCCTACTGGCTGATACACAAGACGTGAATACTTCTCTTAGGAATAGATCCGGATATAAATTTAGCTTTTGTAGAACACAAGTAGCTAAATACTTGTTTACTTATATCTGGTTGTTTGGGGAATCTCCAAAGGTATAGGCTATTGACTCCACAAAAAAAAAAAAAACAGGATAAAAAGTAGTTTAACACTAAGAGTTGTAGTTAGAAGAAAAATTACTTCCCATAAAATAACTAGTCATGAAGAGCGAGGAAGTAGTGGGTCAGAAAAATTAGAGAAGATAGAAATAAATATGTTATTATTAAAAGACAAGATCCTCAAAATTGAGGAGAACATGCCAGTGAAAACAGCAAAGGGAAAGAGGAGTGAGTACTATTGAAGTATTTTAGATATATGGATAGAAAAAGAATAATTCTCTGAAAACCCTGTTTAAATGTAAGGAAGGGAAAGAAAAACAGAAGAGATGAATTTGAACTAAGTACATGTGTTTATGTGTGGAAATATCACAATAAAACCCTTTGTACAATCCATACTATACACTAATAGAATAGAAAAATAAGTAAGTAAAAAAGCCAAAACAGCCAGCCACAGGAAAAGTAAGTGAATATTAAGTCCCAGAGCTATCTGTACTGTTTGAAGATCTGAAAAGGTAAGGCTTCCTCATAGTGCTATGTCAGTACCTGATAGTAAAGCATAATACATTTTTATACTTAAATAAAGAGGCTTCAAATTAAAGAGTCTTGTTTTTACTTCCTGGTCCTGTGATAAAAATGCCTTAGAGAAATCACCCTGTGGACTCAAAGATTTACTTTGGCTCACAGTTTCAGATTTTTCAACACATGGTCCCATGGCAGTAACACTGCTGACCTGTGGCAGAGAAAGCATCAAGGCAGAGAGGGGGCCGGGTGGGGTAGGTGGCTCGCCATGTCTGTCACCCGGGAAGTAGAGAGAGGGGAGGCTTGGAGGCAGCATAGAGACCCCAAAGGCATGCTCCCAGCACCTACTTCCTTCAACTAGGTTCCTCTTTCTTTTTCCACCACCTCCCAGTAGCCAAGCAGTTCAAATTATGAATTAGTCCATCAACAGATTAATTGAGCAATGAGGTTGGAGCCTCATGATCCAGTCACTTCAAAAGTTCTACCTCTGATCATTGCTCACTGGAGACCAAGGCTTGTAACACATGAACCTTTAGTGGACATTTCAGATCCAAGCCATAATAAGACTGTCTCTTGCAAGACAGGATATCGATCCCCAGATTCCTAGGGCAATGGTGAGCCTGGACCTCTGAGGACGAATTTGGCCTTTGTAAGGCTGGTTCCTCTGGGTACTCCATTGAGGATCCAGTGATTGCCAGAGGAATTGCCCTTTGGCTTTTTTGTTTGTTTTGTTTTTATCCAATATTTATTAATCTGGTCTTCAATATTTAACTAATATAATGTAAATAAGTGAGTTATATCTTTTTAATTCATGTGTTCAAAGAGTTATTGCCTGGTCTACCCAAGCTCCCTGAGACTCTATAAAAGCTTTCAACAGGTGCCAGTGGCTCATAATTATAATCCCAGCTTCTAGAGGCTGAGATTTGAGGCCAGTCCAAGCAGGAAAGTCCATGAGACTCTGCTCTCCGATTAAACACAAAGAAGGTAGAAAGGGAGCTGTGGCTTAAGTAGAAGAGCACTAGTATTGAGCAAAAGAAGTTCAGGGACAGAGACCAGGCTTGAGTTCAAGTATTGGGTCTGGCAAAGAAAAGCTATAATCATTTTTTCTATGTATTTCTTTTTGAAAGTCCATCTTTTAGTAATGTAGTATATTTCATTTACTTTTGTGAAATAAAGTAATTCTTTCTGCCTATTTATTTGCTTTATACCTACATATTTTATTGATTTTTTGCAACAGCAAAAAATTATTTTGAGATGGTAAACCAGAAAATTTATTTATGGAATCCCATCTGCTACTGCCAACTTACTTGCCAATAGAAAGGTGACAAACACAGTTATTTTTTAGCTTTAGTTCAAAGAATTATTTATGGTGCCGTTAGTAGCCATTAGACAAAGAAAGAAAAGGTTACTTTTACCTTAGTATATGTCTGAGACAAGTAGAAATGGTCAGATAAGTTGATGTTAGGTGAAATGAACCCCAAGATAAGGATTCATATGTTTTTTTCTTTCTTGCTATTGTTTCTAACATATTTATAAGATATTTCTTTGTTGCTATGTATGTCCCTCTCCCACGGTATAACCCCTATTTTCACTGTATTTAATGTTGGTATAATTTGTGGAGGGGAAGGGAAAAAACAAATCGTTTAAATAGGGATACAGGTGGATCCATTGCAACAATGAGACGTACAAGTCATTATGTCGAAAATGAACTTTACAACTTTGGTGGGGGAGGGAGGAGAGGGGGGGAAAAGGGTGGGATGGGAAGGGGAAACAAAGGAGGAGGCAACAATGCTTGATAAGAAATGTACTCATTACCTTGCCCATGTAATTGTAACCCCTCTGTATGGTATTTTTACCAAAAAAAAGTTTATCATTTATATATTTAAAATAGAATTGTCATCTTGCCCATGTAATTTTCTCTATATATATATATATATATATATATATATATCACAGTTAAAATAAAGTTGTTCCCTTTTTCCATTATTCTGGAATAAGATTTATTTAAATAGTAAAAAAAATAGAATTGTCAAACCTCCAGTTATTTACATTTTATAATCACCTAAAGTTTTGTATGATGTATACTAATATTTAAATTGACAACAATAAATGTTGATAAAAGAGGAAAATTTGAAAACTTGGTTTCTTTTAATCAGGCTTAGGATACCCAGTGATAGTGGTGGTTCTGGGGTTTGAACTCGAGATCTTCTGCTTGTTACTTGAACCATACTTTCAGTCCTTTTCCCCTTTAGTTTGTTGTTGTTTGTTCAGGTGGGGTCTCTGCTTTTTTTTGTTTTTGGACTGTGATCCTCCTACCTATAAGAGGTTAAAGGTATGAAATACCATGTCCAGCTTTAAGGTAGGCTCTTGCTAACTTTGGTTTTCAACTTTGGCTTTAAAAATCTTTAACCTTCCATCTCTGCTGCCCACCTAGCTGGAATTACAGACATGAGCAGACATGAATAGATGTATTCATAAAGTTTCCTCACAGATGATTTATTTCCTCCTTCTATTTGTTGTTAGGGACAGAAAACGAGACTTCTTTTTTAGTGTGTGACAACCTAGAAAGTCAATGATAGTTGAGATTTTTACAATAATTTTTTAAATCCTCGCTGGGTAAGATATTCTGTATATGTTTTTCCTAAGAAAAGTCAGAAGAACATAAGAGTTTATTGGCATTTTAGAATAAAAGTAAAAATGGGGGGGAGAATTGGGTGGGTGGGGAGGCTGGGAAGGGATGTGAAGGATAAACAAAGGAGGCTGCAATGCTTGATAAGAAATGTACTCATTATCTTGCCCATGTAATTGTAACCCCTCTGTACAGTATGTTCACAAAAAATAAAAATAA
>NW_012267225.1:28469651-28482144 GCF_000151885.1 Dipodomys ordii
CCCAGGCCCAGAGTTCAGGCCCATGACCAGACCCTCCCCCCAAAATAAAGAATCTGAGTTTTAGGAAAAAGTGGCTAAAATGAAGTATCTAGTTTAGCTCAAAAAAGAAAAAAACTGTTATGTAAACTTTGTCCTAGTCCACGGAGAAAGGGCTATTTCTTCATGTGGAGTCAAGACAGAATCAGACTATCCTAGATGTTTCTAGGTTGGGGAGGACGAAGGCTTCATCCAACAGCTAGACATCCAAAAGAAAAAAACAAAAGATGGTAGGAAACACTGTAAGAAAAATTAAGACCACAGGGAGCCCTAGCAAGTACAGGCCAATCATCAGTGAGCAAAGGATCAGTACTTTAGATCAGAAGAGCTGCCTAATTTGAAGCTGTCTAAATTGGTGCTCCCAAATGAAAGGAGTTAATTGAAAGATGCTTTTCACAAAGTTGAAAGAAGTAGATCCACATAAATTAATTTCTTGGAATGTGAACGTATCCTTCAGTTATGTTGTGCCCATTGAAAACATGAGGTAAATAAGTTACTTAAAATTTGTCCTACTTGTTTTCATTAAAACAAGGTATTGATAACTATAGCAACCAGCCTTCTCTCTGTACCTACAGAAGAGTTTATGTTCTGAAGCATCAGTGCGCAGTATTGAAAACTTAACTATTATATATTTGTAAGTTCATAGTATTGTCTCATTTGACATTTACAACAAACATACAAGGTAGGTATTAGAACTCCCTTCATCTAATAGATTAAAAAGAAAAACATAAGGCTTGTCCAAGTTTATAAAATTAGATTACTGTTGTGCATCCAAATTGGATAGCTCTGTCCATAGAGCCCAACTGTTCAATCACTTTATTGTCTAGGTAGATTCTAGAAGCTCAGAGTTGGAAGGTGGGAGAATAGCCCTTTACTTGAAATTATTTCAAAAGTAGAATAAACACAAGATATATAATGAAATAAAGAAGCTTTGAAGAGGAAAGGAAGGTGCTGGAAACTTACAATAGAAAAGAAAGAGCATGAGAAATAGAACTTGTCCTGAAATTTTAACAATGAAGCTTCTTGATAGGCAAGTGCCTGGTTGACCCTTAGTGGTTTCTACATAGAAGACACTGATACAATTTCATGTACCCTTCATGTATTAATTCAGCGAAAGCACAAGCCTCTTGATTACCAAGTCTTTGCTGAGAATGCGACTAAGTTCCATCTATCCTGTTAAAGGTACAGCTGGTATGCTTTCTAGCATACACCTAAGTGGTACTATTCTCTTTCCGGTAAGACTTTACTTTTGATAAGACTTTACTACTCTAGTTGTGTGTTTCATTTCTTGTCATTCCTTCTGTCTATCTCAAGTAACTTCTCCCTAGGAAGCCCTTCGTTCCTATTTCTATTTGGCAAAGTTTCTCTCTCACCTTGAAAACCTAGCATAGATGGTGGTTGTCTTTGAAGCAGAGTACTGTGAGCTCCCCTAAGTTTTCTGAGTCTCCCTCTCAAACTTAATGTCCAGAAGACTAACTGGCCCTCCAACCCTAATCCTATCAACCTGCAAACCCTCCAACCCTTCTGAGTCTCCCTCTCAAACTTAATGTCCAGAAGACTAACTGGCCCTCCAACCCTAATCCTATCAACCTGCAAACCCTCCAAACCTCCAAACCCTCCAACAGAAATTCTATATACACCTTCCAGGTGCTTTTGCCCTGACCTTACACTATTCCACAGCTTTGTTTCTTTTTTAACAAAGAACTCTATGACAATATTCATGACATCATGTTTTAAGGTTATTTGCAATATGTGATTTTTCTGGAACAAAAATTAGTGCTACAATAAATGTAGTAGAATTCTGAGAACAACATAATAAAACATAAATAACTAAATTAAGATATTATACCAGCTTTATCTTTATATATAGCATTTAATACTTAACTTTGAATGTATTTAAATTTTTCAATGTAACATTCACAAAATACATAAGGAGGAAAAAAGCAAGCTCCAAGATATTATTTTATTTCAACTTTATTTTCTCTTTCTACATGACCTTTTAATTTCCCTATGCCTAATCTTTCCTAATTATTTTAGCAACTGCTACCCAATTGATTGCTCAAAATTTTCCCCACTTGATCATTTCCTTTATCACATATAGCGTTTCATCATTCCATTTTCTATTTCTAGAATAAATCTCAAGTGTGCTCATTGCTCCCCATCATTCTGAGCTGCCCAGTGTTATCTCATAGATGGACCTTTGTTTTATATTTTTATTTCTACTATTGCCTTTATAATCCAGTCTCCATACTTCCACTCAGAGGCATCTTTTTTAAATTTAATTTTATTGTCAAAATGATATGCAGAGGCGTTACAGTTACATACATAAGGTAGTGAGTATATTTCTGGTCAAACATTGTTATTCCCTCTCTTGTTTTTCTCCCACTATCCCTCCCACCAAGTACCCCCCTCAAGTTGTACAGTTCAATTCCAACATATTGTCTGTTGCATTGAAATGTCCTTTGTCTCGCCTTTGTTGTTGCCCTTCCCTTCTCTAATTCATATAAACATATATACAATGTACAAGGTACCAAAATAAAATACAGTGACAACAGGATATTAAACCATAGGAAAAAGAAAGGAAAAATAAATAACTTCACATAGTACATTAAAAACAACAACAAAGAAAACCATCTCATTTCCATATCTTGGAAATAAGATTCATTTCACTTAGCTTCATCTTATATGGTCATATGTACATAGCTATTGAGCTATTGTGATCCTCTTCTAGGACTATCCTAGACATGTACTAATTATTACAAATGAGGGAAAACATGGAGTCAATGTTTCTTTGGGTCTGGCTCACTGCATTTAATATGACTTTTTCCAAGTTTTTCCATTTCCTTATGAATGGGGCGATGTTATTTTGTTGGAAGCATAAAATTCCATTGTGATATATACTACATTTTTTGAGGTAAAAGCAGATTCCCTGAAAACACTACAGGAAAGAATAGGAAAAACACTAGGGCTCCTTTGCACAGGTTAAAGCTTTCTTAATAAAGACCCAGAAACACAACAAATTAAAGAAAGGTTGGACAAATGAGATTGCATTAACCTGCAGAGCTTCTTCATGGCAAAGGACATAGCTAACAAGGTAAAGAGAAAGCCCATAAATTGGGAGAAGATCTTCACTATCCATAATATAGACCAGGACTTCCTATCTAAAATATACTTAAAACTCAAAATTAAATCCACCAGAAATAAATCCACAAAGAAACCATCCCATTAATAAGTGAACTAAAGACTTAGAGACTTCTCTGAAGACAAAATAAGAATGGCTAATAAACATATGAAGAAATGCTCAACATCTCTAGCCATAAAAGAAATGCAAATCAAAACAACATTGAAATTCCACCTTATACCAGTTAGAATTACTATTATCAAGAACTAATGACAACAAATGCTGGAAGAGATGTGAGCAAAAGGGAATGCTACTACACTGTTGATGGGAGTATAAACTTGTTCAACCACACTGGAGCAGTATGGAGGTTCCTCAAAAGACTACATATAGAACCCCTCTATGACTCAGCAATCCCACTTCTGGTCATTTACCCAAATGACCACAAGGCCATACTAAAGCTACCAACACAACCATGTTTATTGAAATATATTATTTACCATAGCTAAGATAAGGAACCAACCCAGACGCCCCTGAGTACAAGTATCTTTTTTAAACTCTTAAAGATACTATCCTTTTCATATATACATATTAGTAAACAATTGTATTAATTAAATATAATTACAATGCATTAATATAATATGTATTAGTTTGTATTATATATATATATATGTATATATATAATGACTCTTTTGTCTGATGATGGGCTCTGAAGCTGTATTCACGATTTGACTATTTGCATAGTTCTACAATAAATGGGATAGCTCTGTAAAAAAAAAAAAAAAGATACTACCCTTTTTGAATGTTCCAATAACTTTCCACTGTCTTTTTGAAACATCCAACCTGGCATTAGTAATCTAGTTTTTGCTTTCCAAACAACTCTTATCTCTCATTCTTTCTCATCTCTCATTTTTTTACTATGCTCCAGCCACAGTAACGTTACTGTTATTCTTCATCTTGCCAACATTTGAGAGCATTAGTATTTGCTCTTCACAGAAAGAGTTCTTCCATTATGAATGTCTTTCTATACTCCAATTTTGGATTGAATATCAATTCTAGCCAGAGTTCTTCCCTGACAACTCTACCAAAAATTTTTCTACCTAGATAAAATTATCTCTGTCTTTCTTTTTTTCTACCCTTGCAGCTCATTCACTTTGTGAAAGGACTGGTTTGGGAAGGATAGAAGGACAGATAGTACCAAGACAATAAACAAGGTTACTATATGTTACTATAAATAATAAGTGCTGTGAAGAAAATAAGTAAGACATGAAAGTTGGAGGAAGAGAAAGACAGAGAAAAAGAGAAAGACATAGATATTTGTTGGATAATAGGTATTTTGTTGTGATAAGTCCATGTATGTACACACTGTGACTCAATCAAATTTACTCCTTCCATTATTTTTTCTCATCTTTTCTTCCTTCTTAAAATAATTTCAACAAGTTTTAGTGTTCTGTTTCCATACATGTATATAGAGGACTTCAACCATATTCATCTTCACTCATTCTCTCTGTTGGCTTTTCCCTCTCTCATTTTACTGGACCTATGATAGAGGCCATTTTATTTTCCTGTCATTCATATTTTCATTTATTTATGTGTATAAATTGCACAATGGAGTTTTATCATATTCTCACATGAATATGTTAATTTATAATATGTACTGTATCATCTCTTATATTTTTCCCATGCCCTATCCTCCTCAGCTTTCAGTGAGTATTCTTATATTTTTGTACATAAACACAATATATTTCAACATTACTTATCCTCCATCAATTTCTTTCCCTCACACACCTTTTCTTTCCCTCTCAAACAATCCCACAGTTACAATTAGGTTGTGTGTGTGTGTGTGTATACATACATATATGTATATATATATATATGTGTGTGTGTGTGTGTGTGTGTGTGTGTGTGTATTGATATATCATTTAGGTCTAGATTCTGCAAATGATCAAAACATGTTCATATATCTTTTAGGACTAGGTTCTGCAGATGGTATTTGTAGTTTTGAACTGGGCTTATTTCACTCAGGATAATGATTTCCTGTTCTGAAAAAAAGATCACTTTCTATTTTTGCTGAATAAACAATGTCATTTGGCATGTGTGTACCATGTTGTTTGTAAACAGTTCTTAGTCACCTTGGCTGATGCTACCATTTGGCTATCGTGAACACAGACTGCAATAAATACAGGTAAGCAGGTGTCTTTCTAGTATAATTTACTCCTCTTAGGATAAATGCTCAAGGGTGGTATGGAAGGGTTATATTTTAAGACTTTGGAGAAACTTCCCTCCTGATTTCCGTAGTGGTTGTACTAGTTTACATTCCCAACAATAGTGCCTCTTCACCAGCATTTGTTGGGATAAAATGGAGTCTTAGTGTAGTTTTGATTTACATTTTCTTTATAGCTAAAGATATTGAATATTTTTCATGTATCTATTAACCCCTTATATTTCTTCTTCTGATTTTTTTGCTTTTTTATTATCTTTAAATAGCTCAATTCATATGTCCACTTGGTAATGGGGTTATTTGTTACTTTACTATTTAATTTTTGTACTCTTTATGCTTTCTTTTATGACTTCACATTTTCATAGCAAGCTCTTTGCAGATGAAGAAAGAAACATACATTATTTGGGAAGAATTGAATATAGCACCCTGGTAATTACTATGTGACTGTAGATGTGAAAATGACATTAAAAGTTTTGAAAAATGTATCATCTATAGTTACTAATTTTTAATTTTTCAGGAAAAAAATTAAATCAAAGAAGAAGCAAGCTGGGTGCCCGTGGCTCACATCTGTAATCCTAGCTACCAAGGAGGCTGAGATCTGGGGATCATGGTTCAAAGCCAGCCCAGGCAGGAAAAGCCCATGAGACTCTTATCTCCAATAAACTACTCAGAAAACCAGAAGTGGCGCTGTGGCTCAAGTGGTAGAGCACTAACCTTGAGCTGAAGAGCTGAGGGACAACTCCCAGGCCCAGAGTTCAAGCCCCATGACCAACTAAAGAAGGAAGGAAGGAAGGAAGGAAGGAAGGAAGGAAGGAAGAAAGAAAGAAAGAAAGAAAGAAAGAAAGAAAGAAAGAAAGAAAGAAAGAAAGAAAGAAAGAAAGAAAGAAAGGAAAGAAAGAAAGAGGGAAGGAAGGGAGGGAGGGAGGAAGGAAGGAAGGAAGAAAAAGAAAGAAGGAAGGAAGGAAGCAGTAGAAACTTCTGAAGCATTTGCATATACTAATAGTAAAATGGCAATAATAAAATCTGAAAACTTCAACGTTATTTGCAGAGAGCATGTGTCTGCTACATTTATCTCCCTGTGTGTTCAAAGCACCTCTGGATTTAATTCTAAAAGGCTCACAGTACAATTGAAGATCATATGATCAAGAGAATTGAGTTTAGTAATTCCACAAGAAAAAAGTCCAACTGAGGTAATGTATCTGAATTTAGTACCCAAATTAAAAGTTTGAGACTTGGCTTTCCCAGAAGCAATTTCTAATCTCATCAGGGAATGTATATGCTATAAATAACATTATGTAGCTCAAAAGCTAATTGCTTGTGAACACCTAATTGAAAGTAATAGCTAATGAGAGGGTTGCATTAGTGACTTAATGTTAGTGGTCACATTAGAATTTCACATTTACACAAACCTGGTTTATTTCCCCTTCTATGGTTGGCACTAGTGGATACATAAATTATTCTGGGATCACTACAGCAGCAGATTACAGGCTGGACCAGGTTCAAAGGACATTAAAGAATATAACAAAGAAAGCCCCACTCTTATTTCAGATGTTCTTCAACTGGGGTATAATTCTGTCTGAACTAAAACAAATAGTCCTTGAAAGCATAGAATGAACATAATAGCCAATTGCAGAGTTCGTTGTTCTAAACTTAATGTATAAGGAATCATAGACAAGTAAGTTGGAAAGCACATTATCATGTTGCCTTCTCCCTCAAATTTTGCATTATAACTAATGTGCTCCACACAGGGTGGGATCTGAATTTTTAAAAATGAGAATGTGTTTCCTTCCATCAACAAACCTGGCCTTGGAAAGAGGCATACAAAACAGATTCACACATAACTGTCTGACAAGATGTTCACCGATAATTTTAGCAGTGTTGAAGAACTTATTGATACATTTTCCCCTCTTAGGAAGGCATCTTAAACTCATGGAGGGAATGAAGAACTCGAGAACAAAAAAGCAAGTGGGAAATTTGAAACTTTGCAGGAAAGTGGGTGTCTGAAGTAGGGCATCTTTAAAAAGTTCAGGCAATATGCTGGTACTTATGAACAATTGCCTTACTACCAGAAATTTTTTCAGCCAAAGTTTTTTAACATAAAACTTAAATTAAACAAGATGCAATATCTTAAACAGATTGACATTCTTTACTCTAAAAATTACAGGACATGATGACAAATAGCACAACAGTGTAAGGTTATGTCATCAGACACATTCTTTCTTACCCTCTGTGATGACTATTGGATAGGAAGGAAAAGCATCAGTGTTTACTAGTAAATGATCTAATAAAAGAATACATTTAAGCATTAAATAATTCTCCTGAATTTGGGGCTTTCACTATCTGGAAAAAATGTGTTTCCATAAGAAAGTCTTCTAGTGGTTGATTTATTCAGTAATCCATTCATTTATTCAGTAATCCATCCATTTATTCAACAAATATTATGGAGGACAGTTGGGCAGGGGTATGAGTAAAGAATTACTGGAAGGCCAAGAGCCTGTGACTCACATCAAGTTGAGATCTGAGAATCGAAGTTCGCAGCTTGCTGGGCAGACAAACCTGAGAGGCTCTTATCTCCAATTAACCAGCAAAAACTCAGAAATGGCAGCCTGGCCCAGTTGAGAGTGAAAAGCCCCAGTATCAGCACACACACACAAAAAAGAATGTTAGGAAACAGAACTTCAGCTTATGATATTCAAGCATCTTATAGCTCTTATAATTAGTCTTTAAAATTTTTATTTCCCTCCCCAAACAACAGGATCCCAACAGTGATCTTGGGTATCTTTAATAAGCAAGAATCTGAAAACGTGAAGTAGTATATTTAGGGCAACAAAATTATTTGCAGATCCAACGTACTTATGGGGACAAGGCTTCTAATTTATCATCAGTGATCCTTAGGGGCTTGAGAAGAAATGTTCTCATGACAAGGACAGCTAAATGAGGCCAAGGAAATTAGAGAATTAGATATGTTAGCTTTGGACCCTGTTTCATATGATATTGAAACTCCAACATAAAAGTGAAGCTCATTTCCACTACTCCTAGAGAATCCTAAAGTCATGTTATTCCAAAAATTCTAGGGGATAAAACTGATTCTTCTCATTCATATCTGAAAAATTATAAGCAACATATACATAAATAACTTCCTCTAATCACATCACAGCTTCGTTTTAAACATCCATATTGAAATTCCATCATCTACATAAGTTATACACGCTGGATATTTTTTCAATTGAAAAAATTTTATTCCACCAATTGGCTTGGCAATTTTACACTGATTGTTTTCAATATAGTATAAATGGATTTAAGCATGCTTATGGAGGAAGATGATAATATCATGAAGAATAATTTTTAATAAAATACCTTGGTTTATATCAGAATAGACTCATAATTCTAAATGAAATACTAAATTTTACCTATCTGGAGATATGAGAGAACAAAAAATAGTCTAAAAACATAACATAGTAACAAAGCTGTATATAGAACTCAAGAGGGTTCTTAAAACCAAGCAGGGTCCCATAGTTTGTCACAATGACTCCTATCTTCCAAAATACTACTCTCTAGCTAGAGAAAAAAAAGAAAATTTCTTTTTGTAAGCCAATAATTTTAGGAGAACATCAAATCCAAATATTTTGGGTAGATCTACTTTTTATTGGAAAACTGTAGGAAAATGAAGACCTACATTTCAGCAAAGGAGAGTTTAATAAAACCCATACACCTAAGAGAATGAAAAATTATGAGGAACAGTGTGTCTATTCAGGTCATCTATTTTTTGATCTACTTCAGAATTAAAATCAAGTGACATGTACATAGTTATTTCATACAATAGCTATATAATGATGAGATGCACCATTGTTACAAAGTGGGGAAAGTTGTATTATCTCCACATTATTGAAATATTTCATGTTAATGTTACCTTAATGTTGAGAAAGTAAGTTATCTATTTTACATGAGCTACCATAATCAGCAATGCCACTGACAAGGATGTACCATCCTTAAACTACATGAAAAGTGGAAAGCAGTAGCAAACGTACCCCAGACCTCCAGATCTCAGTTATTTTTTGTGAACAGAAGGGTTTCACATTTAATTCTATCTGAAATAGAAACCCCAGGAACATAAAAGCACAACTTATTATAATGTTATAGATTTGATACCATGTTGTTTTCACTCTCTCCCTTTTTTTGGGGGTGGGGTATGGTTGTGGGGCCTGAACTCTGGGCCTGAGCTCTGTCCCTCAGCTCTTCAGCTCAAGGCTAGCGCTCTACCACTTGAGTCACAGTGCCACTTCCGGCTTTTTTCTTTTTGCTTATATGGTGCTGAGGAATGGAACCCAGGGCCTCAGGCATGCAAGGCAAGAGCTCTACCACTGAGCCAACTTCCCAGCCTTACACCCTCTCCCTTGATTCTTTCCTGGGGTCCAGGAACTCTTCCAAAAGCTAAGAAAAATGTGGATTTACAATCAACAATTTCCCTCCTTAAGAAACTTACAATCAAATCCCTAGCCATAAAAGAAATGCAAATCAAAACAACATTGAGATATCACCTCACCCCAGTTAGAATGGCAAAAATCAAGAACTCTAACAACAACAGATGCTGGAGGGGATGTGGAGAGAAAGGAACCTTACTTCATTGTTGGTGGGAATGTAAACTTGTCCAACCACTTTGGAAAGCAGTATGGAGGTTCCTCAAAAGACTTCACATAGAACTCCCCTATGACCCAGCAATCCCACTTTTGGGCATTTACCCAAATGTTTACAAACAAGACCACACTAAAGCTACCGCACAACAATGTTTATTGCAGCATTATTTACCATAGCTAAGATATGGAACCAACCCAGATGCCCCTCAGTAGATGAATGGATCAAGAAAATGTGGTATATATACACAATAGAATTCTATGCCTCCATCAGAAAGAATGACATTGCCCCATTTGTTAGGAAATGGAAAAACTTGGAAAAAATTATATTAAGTGAAGTAAGCCAGGCCCAAAGAAACATAGGTCCCATGGTTTCCCTTATTTGCAATATCTAGTATATGTATGAGTCAAGCGGAAAAGGTCAGATAATGTGATGTCAGGAAAATGAACCCTTAGATATGTATTTTAATGTTTTTTTCTTTCATGCATGTGTTTCTAATGCATTTATAAGATTATTCTTTGTTGCTTTGTATGTCCCTCCCCCACAGTATAACCCCTGCTTTCACTATATTTGATGTCAGTATAACTTGAGGAGGAGATGGGGAAAAACCAGTTGTTTAAAGATACAGGTGGACCTGTTGCAACAATGAGAAGTACAAGTTGTCATGTCCAAAACGAGCTTTACAACGTCGGTGGGGGTGGGGAAGGAGAAGGATTGGGATTGGGGGGAGGGGGGAGGCTGGGAAGGGATGTGAAGGGTAAACAAAGGAGGAGGCTGCAATGCTTGGTAAGAAATGTATGCATTATCCTGCCCATGTAATTGTAACCCCTCTGTACAGTATCTTCACAAATAAAATAAAATAAAAAGAAAGTTACAATCAAGAAGTGTGAGAAATATGACAGATTTAAAACAAAATTTTAAACATAATTAAAAATGGCATAACGTCTATGAAAGAGAGGAGAAAGAACTCAATGCTTAATGACCTTAGATAGTATGATCATGAAAGTCCACTGCAAAAAAGCAAAGAATGAGAAGGAAACACAGAAGAGTTTATAGGAAAATTCTTCCTGATTTAAAGGAAAAGTACAAAGGTCTTAAAGCAAATTCCACCCTTATTTTTTTTCAACTGTAAGAAAAAGCAATGATGGCTGAAAAAAGATTCTGATTCATGCTTTTAGCCACCCACTTGTTCCCCCATGATAAACATCTAAAAATTAGACAAGGCATGCGAAAGTACTTATTTCAGGCATTAAAAATTCAAGCAGAACAAAACAAAATAAAACAAATTGACCCCTGAGAAAAGGAAACAAATGATTGACTCCCATTATCTCAGTTTTCTGCTTCAAGTATATAGAGTAGGTTTGGAGGAAGGAAGACAGCTGAGCACAAGGTTGAGGTGGCTGAACATTAGGAAAAGCTCTAGAAATTTGAATAAGGGTCTCTAGCATCCTTGAATGAATACAAAGCTGCAATGTGCAAAAATCCAAAGTGCCACTTGAAGAATAACACTCAAAGGACCAAAACAATCCCTAGTGTAGAGAGCAAATGTGAGTTTCTTCAAGCCAAAGAGAAAGAACTTAATACCTGGGCACTTCACAAGTGTACAATAGAGAAAGGTCATACATAAGGCATGTGTCTGAACTAGACCTAGAGTACAAGTATATCTAGTTCCATAGAAGTAAGTAACTGCATATCATTCCAGAGAAGTAAGTAAACTGCAAGTAAGTTAATTGCATACAAGTAAATTTGGCAAAAAAATATAACAAAAGAAGACACTATAGACTTATCAAAAGGAGCAAATTTTAATTCATTTCTCAAAGTGAAGTCAGATAATAGACACATTCCCCAAATGATAGCAATAATGTGCTTAACAACAAGAACTTCCACATGACAACTATAAATATGCTTAAAGTTTAAAAAAATTGAACATAGTGAGAAGAGAACTACTGAGAAAGAATAAAAACTAATGAAATTTCTAATTTTGAAAAACATAATATCTCAAACAAAAATTCAGTAAATAAGTTAAGTAAGTAAATTCGGTAAATAAGTTTATGAAATTCTGCAAAAAACAATTCAGTGAAAATTATCTAATACATTGAATAATTTCTAAAGTTATCCTTTCAACAGAGATAAACAAAGGAAAGAGCACTTGTCAATTTCACATTAAAAATTCCCAGCAAGAAGACAATGAAACTTTTAAAATCATGAAAGGAAAAGAAAAAAAATTGACTAAAATTCTGTATCTAGACAAACTACTTTGTAAAACATAAAAATGAACCTGAAAACTTTATGCAATCCCATTTGTCCAACCTTTCTTTGATTTGTTGTGTTTCCGGGTCTCTATTCAAAAAATTTCGGCCTAAGCCAAGGAGACCTAGGGTTTCTCCTATTCCATCCTGTAATGTTTTCGGAGTGTCTGCTTTGACTTCAAGGTCTTTGATCCATTTGGAGTTGATTCTGGTGCAGGGTGATATATAAGGATCTAG
>NW_012267225.1:28483739-28500491 GCF_000151885.1 Dipodomys ordii
CTGGGAAGGGATGGGAAGGGTAAACAAAGGAGGAGGCTGCAATGCTTGGTAAGAAATGTATGCATTATCCTGCCCATGCAATTGTAACCCCTCCGTACAGTATGTTCACAAATAAAATAAAATAAAATTTAAAAAAAATGAACCTGAAATAATCTGATCAAAGACCTTAGAGTCAAAGAAGACACACTGTAAACATTACAGGATGGAATAGGAGAAACCCTAGGTCTCCTTGGCACAGGCTGAAATTTTCTTAAGAGAGACCCAGAAACACAACAAATCAAAGAAAGGTTGGACAAATTGGATTGCATGAAGCTGCAGAGCTTCTGCATGGCAAAGGACAGAACTAGCAAGATCAAAAGAAAACTCACAGATTGGGAGATCTTCACTAGCCATAAAATGGATGAGTCTCATATCTAAAATATACTTAGAAACTCAAAACATTAAATCCTCCAAGAACAAATCCTCAAAGAAACAACTGCCCAATAAATAAATACTTAAAGAGAAACTTCTCTGAAGAGGAAAGAAGTATGGCCAATAGACACATGAAGAAATGCTCAACCTCTCCAGCCATAAAAGAAATGCAAATCAAAACAACCACCTCACCCTAGTTAGAATGGCTATAATCAAGAACTCTAATAACAACAGATGCTGGAGGGGATGTGGCCAGAAGGGAACCCTAATGCATTGTTAGTGGGAGTGTAAACTTGTTCAAACACTTTGGAAAGCAGTATGGAGGTTCCTCAAAAGACTCCACATAGAGCTCCCCTATGATCAAGCAATCCTACTTTTGGGCATTAACCTGAATGTTCACAAACAAGACCATACTAAAGCTACCAGTACAACTATGTTTATTGCAGCATTATTTACCATAGCTAAGATATGGAAGCAACCCAGATGCCCCTCACTAGATGAATTGATCAAGAAAATGTGGTGTATATACACAATGGAATTCTATGCCTCCATCAGAAAGAATGACATTGCCCCATTTGTTAGGAAATGGAAAGACTTGGAAAAAATTGTATTAAGTGAAGTAATCCAGGCCCAAAGAAACATAGGTCCCATGGTTTCTCTTATTTGCAATAACTAGTATATGTCTGGGACAAGTAGGAAAGGTGAAAAGCTATGTATATTTAACCAGATAAGATGATGTTAAGTGAAATGAACCCCAAGATAGGGACACAAATGGTTTTTTTTTTCTTTCTGGCTATTGTTCCTAATGTATTTATAATGTACCATGTGATTTTTTTTGTTTCTTTGTATGTTCCTCCCCCACAGTATAACCCCTATTTTCATTGTATTTGATGTCGGTGACCTACATCTCGCATATCTACTTATTTGGCAAGGGGAAGGGAAAACACAAAATGATTAAATAGGGATACAGGTTTGACCCATTGCACCAATGAGATGTATAAGACACTATGTTGAAAAACAAACTTTACAATTTAGGCAGGGCTGGGGGTGGAGAGGTATGTTGTGGAGGTGGGAGGGAAGGGATGGTAGGGGAAAAACAAAGGAGGAGGCAACAATGCTTGATAGGAAATGTACTCCTTACCTTGCTCATGTAAATGTAAACCTTCTATACAGTATTTTTACAATAAAAAGTATAAAAATTTTTAAAAAGAATCTGAGTCTAGTAGACTTGCCCTACAAGAAATTGCAAAGAAAATATTTCAGCTGAAGGAAAAAAAATGATCACTCTATATTGAGATTTACAAGAAGGGTTAATGAGTGAAAAGACAAAACATACATTTTTCTCTAAAATTTTTAATTTTTTTCTTTTAAAGACAACTGACTATTCTTAGAAAAACTGTAGCAATATATTTTCAAGTTTGTAAGTAATTAGAGAAAACATATATTCTAAAATTAAAGTTAATATTTGGCAACTGGAAGTCCATTGTTAAGTTCACGAATTATGCAGGAAGGAATACACCTATTATAAACCATTCAGCATCACTAAAACAAAATAGCTTAAAAAAAACAATAATATTAGCTGGGTGCTGGTGGCTCACTCCTGTAATGCTAGTTACTCAGGAGGATGAGATCTGAGGATCATTGTTCAAAGCCATCCCAGGCAGGAAAATCCATGAGACTCTTATCTCCAATAAACCAGAAAACCACCAGAAAACTGTAAGTGGCACTGTGGCTTAGGTGGTAGAGCACTCGCCTTGAGCTGAAGAGCTTAGGGACAGTGCCCAGGCCCAGAGTTCAAGCCCTATGACCCACAAAAATATATAAATAAATAAATAAAACTAAAACAGTATAGTAAATGTTACCCAATTAGTTCAAAAGCACAAGAGTGTAGAACAAACAACAGATAAAACACACAAAATAAATAGTAGTACAGAAGACTTGTATCAATAGTTATGTTATTTAGGGGTCAAAACATCATAATTAAAAGATAGATTATCAGCCATTCCTATATTCTTATTTTTTGTAGCATTTTGTTTTTATCCAGTCTGTGTCTCTATAACTTGATGAGGCTTTTTTTTGAAGTCTTGCTTTTTTATACAATCTGAAAATCAATATAAGCTTTAATATAAGCATATTCTTAGAAGAGCCTCAATCAATACAAAAGTGAATCAAGCAATAAGAAAATGTTTCATTGCAACTTACACAAATTTCTATGAACACAAACTAAAATTAATAAAAATCCTTCACCTCTATTTTATGTACATTTCTTCTACCTATGATTTCTGTAGTCATGGAAACCAGGATTTGAATTTTAGCTCTATCATTTGTTTACAAACTGCATAATCTAAGCCAGGTTGTAATAACACTTGTTTAAAAAAAATTGTTATCAGGAATAGTACAGTAGATCATACATTATTTCAATTACCACTGTTATTATTTATAACTATTTTAAGAGCTATAGAAATAGACTGTTTTATTGGTTTAGTCAAAGACCAAAACTTCATAACATCCAAAAACAATATGATACAGATGTTCTATGTGGGTTGGTCTTTCACCCTCAATCAGCTCATATCTTATTTTAGGATTGACTCTGATCCTACCATAACCATCATATCACCATCTTGGCATCTTATCCAACAGGAAAAACTGTGTGATTACTTGATTATGCTATTAGGTTAAAAAGATAAACTGAATCATGACACATTGTTGCCACTTTGGGATCAGATGAGATCTGATGTATCCTGGTTCTCCTCCTGCTGGCTGAATGATTTGGAGAAAGTTTATTATTTCTTATTATTTATTATATGAAGGGTTATAATGAAGCAAATAATCATATATTTGCAGTTACTGAGATAATAAATGTTCTCATTACCATTTCATCAAAATTATGGAATAATTATAACTCATGTAAAAGCTTTTTGCTTTATTTAAACCCAAGACCAGTGAATACATTAGTATACAAAGGAGCTTGAGAAATTATGTAAATGTTAATACAAATGGCTGAAGGTAACTAGGAGAATGGGAAGAGAAAAGAATAAAAAGTATCCAAGACAGCAATAAAAAATGTCACCTAAATTCAAGGCATCCCCACAAGCTAACCAACCTGAGCTTGAATCAACCTAAAATTATGGGCAGAAGATAACCATAGAAGTACTACAGAGAGTAATAAGGCAAAAGCAAGTGTTTAGAATGCAGCAAAAGTATTATTTTGAAGAGAATACAGAATAGTTGCAAAAAGAGGAGTAAAATGCTAGAGTGGGCTGTTTTGTAAAACCTGAAGTGAGAAGTTAAAGACAGACTCCACACTGAAATGGAATTACACACTGTCCCTGTTTTGTTAACTGCTTGTGGGCCCTTAGAACAGTAGGCAACCTCTGATCTCTTCATCTGTGATAGCTTAGAGAAATTGTCATGAGGTATTACATTATTTACAGTAAAGAACATATGTATTTAGGGTTTTCGTGCATTCTAAGCCAAAATAATTGCTCTACATTCACTCATATTTATCCTCCGGCTCTTCAGCAAGAGGATAACTTTTTCTTTTTTTTAATGTTTTTATTGTGAAAATATTGTACAGAGGGGTTACAGTTACATGAGCAAGGTAATGAGTACATTTCCTATCAAGCATTGTTGCCTCCTCTATTTTTCCCCTACCATCCCTTCCCTCCCATCTCCACAACTACACTCCCCGCACGCAGCCCCCCACACCCCCATCCCCACCTAAATCGTAGTTAGTTTTTCTTTTTTTATTGTGAAAATATCATACAGAGGGGTTAAAATTACATGAGCAAGGTAATGAGTACATTTCTTATCAAGCATTGTTGCCTGCTCCTTTGTTTCCCCTTCCCATCCCTTCCCAACCCCCACCCAGTGGTTGCCCCTCCCCCTCCTGGGCATCAAAATTGTAAAGTTCATTTTTTCACGTCTTGTACTTGTACATCTCATTGTTGCAATGGGTCCACCTGTATCCCTATTTAAACATTTTATTTTTTCCCTTCCATTCCACAAATTATACCAACATAAAATACAGTGAAAACAGGGGTTATACCGTGGGGGAGGTACATATAAAGCAACAAAGAAATATCTTATCAATATGTTAGTAACAATCTCATGAAAGAGAAAATGTTTGAGTCCTTATTTTAGGGTTCATTTCGCTTAACATCAACTTATCTGACCGTTTCTGCTTGTCTCAGACATATACTAGTTATTGCAAATAAGAGAAACCATGGGACCTATTCATTTAATATAATTTTTTCCAAGTCTTTCCATTTCCTAACAAATGGGGCAATGTCATTCTTTCTGATGGAGGCATAGAATTCCATTGTGTATATACACCACATTTTCTTGATCAATTCATCTAGTGAGGGGCATCTGGGTTGCTTCCATATCTTAGCTATGGTAAATAATGCTGCAATAAACATAGTTGTACTGGTAGCTTTAGTATGGTCTTGTTTGTGAACATTCAGGTTAATGCCCAAAAGTAGGATTGCTTGATCATAGGGGAGCTCTATGTGGAGTCTTTTGAGGAACCTCCATACTGCTTTCCAAAGTGTTTGAACAAGTTTACACTCCCACTAACAATGCATTAGGGTTCCCTTCTGGCCACATCCCCTCCAGCATCTGTTGTTATTAGAGTTCTTGATTATAGCCATTCTAACTAGGGTGAGGTGGTATCTCCATGTTGTTTTGATTTGCATTTCTTTTATGGCTAGAGAGGTTGAGCATTTCTTCATGTGTCTATTGGCCATCCTTCTTTCCTCTTCAGAAAAGTTTCTCTTTAACTCTTTTTTTTTTTTGTCTGTCATGGGGCCTGAACTCTGGGCCTGTGCACTGTCCCTCAGCTCTTCAGCTGAAGGTTAGCACTCTACCACTTGAGCCACAGTGCCACTGCCAGCTTTTTCTGTTTATGTGGTGCTGAGGAATCAAACCCAGGGCCTCATGCATACAAGGTAAGCACTCTACCACTGAGCCACCTTCCCAGCCTCTCTTTAACTCTTTAGCCCACTTACTTATTGGGCAGTTGTTTCTTTAAGGATTTGTTGTTGGGGGATTTAATTTTTTGAGTTTCAAGTATATTTTAGAAATGTGACCCTTATCCTTTGTATGGCTAGTGAAGATCTTCTCCCAATCCATGGAAATCAAAACAGAGAGTGGAAAAACCTCTCAAAGCCCTGAATTGGAAAGAGCAACATTGTGAAAATGGCAATACTTCCCAAGGCTATCTACAAATTCATTGCGATACCTATCAATGTTCTAACCTCATTCTTCAAGGAAATAGAAGAGGCAATCCAAAAATTCATATGGAACAATAACAGACCCCGAATAGCAAAAACAACCCTTAACAGAAAGAACAATGCTGGAGGAATATCAATACCAAATTTTAAACTCTACTACAAAGCCATAGGCAATCAAAACAGCTTGGTACTGCCACAAGAACAGACCTCATGACTAATGGAATAGAATTGAAAACCCAGAAATGAACCCACAGACCTATAGCCACCTAATCTTCTATAAGAGAGTTAAAAAAAATAGAATTGGAAAAAAGAAAGCCTTTTAAGTAAATTGTGCTGGCAAAATTGGTTAATCACTTGTAGAAAACTAAATCTGGATTCTTATATATCACCCTGCACCAGAATCAACTCCAAATGGATCAAAGAACTTGGAGTCAAAGCAGACACTCTGATGGAATAGGATGGAATAGGAGAAACCCTCGGTCTCCTTGGCGCAGGCCAAAATTTTCTTAATAGAGACACAGAAACACAACAAATCAAAGAAAGGTTGGACAAATGGGATTGCATGAAGCTGCAGAGCTTCTGCATGGCAAAGGACATAGCTGGCAAGATCAATAGAACTTTTTCACGAAGTTCAGATAGAGTTTTGCTAGTAGCAAACAATTGCTGGTAAACATTGTCAAATTGCCTGTTCAGTATCTGTTCTCTGTTTGTTGCTCAAGAAACAAACTTTAAATCACAATATATCCTCATCAGGCAAAAATCAATCCCATGAAATGATTTTAGATTTTGTGTGTTGATAAATAGTGGTTCTATATTGGTTTATTGTACATCCACAGGATATGCTCTTCTATTATTTAGGCTCTAACAGTCCCTGTGCACACTCAGATGTTCATGGAAGTAGTCATTTCTTTTGTCACTCTGCATCACTGGTTTGCAATTCACTGTGGCAGAGTAAATCATCTATGAGGACTATAATTTGGCTCTTCAGTGCTTTCTACATAGGAAAAAAATCTAATAAACATGCCACCAAGATTAACCACTGCTCTTAAACTATTCTGGGACATCTCCACTAAAAGTTTTTATTTTGCACCAAATGTCAAGAAATAACACTTATATTCAACTGCCACATTTCCAAATGCAGTTTTGAGTCTCTATGTCTTCAATTTAGACCCATGGAATGACATACATGGAAAAACATAATAGATCTATCCATCCAATTTTGTAGCAAGTTGGCAAGTCTCAACCAAAATAACAATGTCGCATTCATTTTTAACTGCAGAAATTAAACTTGCTTTCTACTGAAACATTGATGAAATCAACTTATAAGGATGACAATCTCACTTTAGATTATTTATTGCCTTGTCTTGTAACTCATATAAAAGAGATGAAGCATGTTATATCACTGAAAAATTATGCTTAATAATGAGGCATTGCACATGGCAATAATTTTACTGTAATGAACTATTTATCCCCAACGAAATATAGCATTCATTTTTAAATACTAAAACAAGTTGATTTAATAAAATGATAGTAGAAATGAATTACAGAAAGAAAATTACCTTAATTGTCCCCTAAATCCTTCTTACTCAAAGTATGGTCTATCTTCATCATTGGAAAGTTTGTCTCATACCAAACTCACCCAACAAAATGAGAATCTTCTATTTAAACAAGATCCTTAAGTAACTCAAAAAATTAAATCCCCCAACAATGAATCCTCAAAGAAACAACTGCCCAATAAATAAGTGGGCGAAAGACTTAAAGAGAAACTTCTTTGAAGAGGAAAGAAGGATGGCCAATAAACACATGAAGAAATGCTCAACTTCCTTAGCCATATAAGAATTGCAAATCAAAACAACATGGAGATACCACCTCACCACAGTTAGAATGGCTATAATCAAGAACTCTAGTAACAATAGATGCTGGAGGGGATGTGGCCAGAAGGGAACCCTACTGCATTGTTGGCAGGAATGTAAACTTGTTCAACCACTTTGGAAAGTGGTATGGAGGTTCCTCAAAAGACTCCACAAAGAGCTCCCCTATGACCCAGCAATCCCACTTTTGGGCATTTAACCCAAATGATCACAAAAAAGACTATACTAAAGCTACCAGCACAACAATGTTTATTGCAGCATTATTTACCATAGCTAAGATATGGAAGCAACCCAGATGCCCCTCAGTAAATGAATGATCAAGAAAACGTGGTGTATTTACACAATGGAATTCTATGCCTCCATCAGAAAGAATGACATTGACCCATTTGTTAGGAAATGGAAAGACTTGGAAAAAATTATATTAAGTGAAGTAAGCAGTCCCAAAGAAACATAGGTCCCATGGTTTCCCTTGTTTGCAATAACTAGTATATGTCTGAAACAAGCAGAAAAGGTCAGACAAGATGTTAAGTAAAATGAATCCCAAGATAGGGACACAAGTGGTTTTTCCTTTCTTGTTTTTGTTTCTAACATATTTATAAGGTACCACGTGATTTTTTTTGTTGCTTTGTATGTCCCTCACCCAGATATAATCCCTGTTTTTACTGTATTTGATGTTGATATAATTTGGGTTACAGAAGGGAAAAAAACAAAATGTTTAAATAGGGATATAGGTTGACTCATCACAACAATGATATGTACAAGATGCTATGTTGAAAAATGAACTTCACAATTGGCTGGGGAGGGGGGGCGACGGTGATGTGGTTGTGGAGATGGGAGGGCAAAAACAAAGGAGAGGCAACAATGCTTGATAAAAAAAATGTACTCATTATCTTGCTCATGTGATTGTAATCTCTCTGTACAGTATTTTCACAATAAAATCTTATTTTTTAAAAAAGAGCCGTAAGTGATTTTTGCATAAACTTTAAAAACTATTGGATGAAAAGAAAATCCATTCCAATTTTAATTATGACACCACCTGAAAATTCTAGACTTCTTACATAAATTATTCATAAAATTTTCCAATTTATTTTAACCTGTTAACTAAATTTTAACATCAACAAGCAAACAAATATCTGGGCAGTGATGGCTCATGTCTGTCATCTTTCCTACTAAGAAGGCTGAGATTTGAGGATCACAGTTTGAAGCTAGCCCAGGAGGAAAGCCCAATGATACTCTTATTTCCAATTAATTATCTAACAAAAAGCCAGAAGTAAAGCTGTGGCTCAAGTGATAGGACAGTAATCTTGAGGAAAATATGCTCAGGGACAATACCTAAGCCCTGAGCTCAAGTCCCAGGACCATCACACACAGACACATAGATGCAGACACAGATATAGACACACACACACACACACACACACACACACACACACACAAAGCCAACAAAATTTGATTGACATCATGTACCTTACTATTTCTTAGGATAATTCTCCAACATGTAGAAATTTGTAACATTTCAGAATCTAATTTGTACTGTTTTACATTGTTAATGTTTTACATTGTTAATTGTTTTTTTAGGTTTGGCTAAGAAAAATATACTAAATAGTGAAATATCAATATTTTTCATATATATCACTAGTGATCTTTCCTTTTACTTAAAATCCAACATTGTAATTTATCTTCCTAACTCAAGAAGTAAATTCTATGCAAGATTTTAAAACAGAAAATCACTAATGTTGATCATTATATGATGTGAAGGAAAATGTTCCAAACTGTAAATATAGTATATTCTGGAATGTTTATGGGAGAATTTTTCTCCATCCTAAAATGAACATATAAAGAAAGAAGAAATCAGGGAAAGGGTATTCAGCCAAACCTTGCTTTGTCTCAAAGTGTTCTTCAAATAACTTCCATCAGACAGGTGCTGGTGGCTCATTCCTATAATCGTATCTACTCAGAAGGCTGAGATCTGAGGATCACAGTTCAAAGTCAATTCTAAATGGAACATTCATGCAATTCTTATCTCCAATAAACTAAAAACATAAATGTAAAAAAATAAACCAGAAGTGAAGCTTTGGACTAAGTTGTTAAGCATTAGGTTTGAGCATAAAAGCTAAGAAACAGTGCCCCGGCCCTGAATTTAGGACTTACCAAAAGGTTCTATTGTTTAAAGGACTGACTAGAACCAAGGACTTAGAAGACAATGTTTCATATCCTACTTTTTTTTACTGCCCTTTGGCCATAGAAATGAGCAAGTAAAAACTACTTGAGTTAGGGCTATTCATGGTCAGTTCACCTGGGATTGATATCTAAATGGATACGCTAGAATAATTCCATAAAACATGAGGTTATAAGATGACCATCACCACACAAAGCCCCAGACAACTTTGGGAAGGCACAGTCACTGATGCATGACTTTAAAAATAAGTTTTTGGCCAAGTACCAGTGATTCATACCTGTAATCCTAGCTACTCAGGTGGCTGAGATCTGAGGATCATGGTTCAAAGCTAGCCCAGGCAGGAAGGTCTATGAGACTAATCTCCAATAAACCACCAGAAAAGCAGAAGTGGCACTTGGACCCAAGTAGTAGAATGCTATCCTTGAGCTGAAGAGCTGAGGGACAGAGCCTAAGCCCAGAGTTCAAGTCCCATGACCGACAAAAATAAATACATTGATTAATTAATTAAGTTTTTGAAAAGAGGCCTTTTAGAATGAGCAACATATTAACCAACAAAATATTAACTGGGATGCTGGAGACTTTTCACCAAACATTACTAAAACATTAGAACATTACTACTAACAGATACAGATATAGATAGATAAATAGATGATAAGTAGATATATACACATATTCATATATGATTATATATTTATGTATAATATTTACACTTAATATAAATTATATATATATACTTATGTGTGTATGTATGTGTGTGCAACTTCTCTTTGCCATGCTGATTTTGTTTCCTATGACTATATCCCAGCAGTTATATTGCTAGATCCTGTGTTAATTCTACTTTTAGCTTTTCAGGAACTTCTATTCAGTTTCCAAAGTGGTTGCACAATACCACTAATAGTGGGCAAGCATTCTCTTTTCTTCACATCTTCACTGACACTATTTTTCACCTTAGTTTTTTTGTTCATACTGTATTGTGTTTTTCAGCCCAGTCAGAAAAGTCTGCAGCACTCCATCTCAATAGATAAAGCTGGGTTTGGTGGCAAGTGGCCATCTTCCCAGCTATGATTCAAAATCTAATAGGTAGATCATAGTCTATGCTTAAGCATTATGTGAGACCTTATCTCAAAAACAACCAGTGGGGCTGGGGGGAAGTAATAGCTGTAGCTGAGCAGTAAAATGCCTGCTAGCAAGCACAGGCATTAAATTCAAACCCCCCTATCACCAAATTTAAGGAATTTACTAATTAATTAATTAATTAAAAATATATATTCATGTTGAGCATGGTTATGCATGCTTCCAATCCCAGCACTAGGAGGGTAGGGCAGGGATCTGTAAGTTTAAGGAAAGCCTAGGCTACATAGCAAGATCTTCTCTCAAGAAAATAAAATATAGAAGATCTACTATGAATGAGACACTTAAAAGACAATGAAATCTTTCAGAGTGTGTAGAATGAGTACAAAATTTAAAATTCCAGAGACATTATACAACAAGTAACAAAATTAGTCTTCCTCATTTCTTCTCCCAGTTTTCTCCTCAGAGCCAACTATTTTCATTCATTTTGTGTAATAAAAATAAGCATTTAAATCTGCTTACTATATGCATGTCAAGTTTATGATTATATTAAAACTGTTAGCTATTTGATGTTCACAATATCCTAGATTATGTCATATTATTATTGTTATTTATTATAACTTTTCTTATCATTTTGCAACTGAGGAAAATGAGGCACAAGAGAGTGTAGCTGGGCTGGGAAGGTGGCTCCATGGTAGAGCGCTTGCCTTGCATGCATGAGGCCCTGGGTTTGGTTCCCCAGCACCACATAAGCAAAAAGAAAAAAGCCAGAAGCCTTGAGCTGAAGAGCTGAGAGACAGCACCCAGGCCCAGAGTTCAAGCCCCATGACTGGACCAAAACAAAGAAAAAAAAGAGAGTGTAGTTAAGGTTTCTCATATAGCAGAGTTAGTAAGTAATGGGCTAAGATTTGAGCTGAAATAGCCTGGCTTCATTTAATCACATTACACTGAAAGTCTGTGAGTATATAAACATAAATCTGCATATCTAATAAACTATGTGTGCACTAACAGATGACCGCATATTTTTCTCAGTCATACAGCTTGAACTCAGGGCCATGGTGCTGTTCTTGAGTTTTCCAGCTCAAAGCTAGCACTCTACACCTTATAAGCCACAGCACCACTTCTGATGTTCTGGTGGTCTGCTGGAGATAAGACTTTCCTGCCCAAGCTGGCTTTAAAATATCAGCCTCCTGAGTAACTAGGATTACAGGCATAAGTCCCTAGCTCCCATTCATGCCCATGGTTTCGTGCAGTTGTTATTTTTCACGTAATAATACTTCTTGGAAATTGTTCTACATAGCTTGTCAAAGGAGTGCCTTTTTAATTTTTTATTGTGAAAATAACATACAGAGGGGTTACAATTACATGAGCAAGGTAATAAGTACCTTTCTTATCAAGCATTGTTGCCTCCTCTTCCCATCCCTTCCAATCTCCTCCCTTTCCCCTCCCTCCCCCTGCCACAGTTGTAAAGTTCGTTTTCCAGCATAACAACTTGTCCATCTCATTGCTGCAATGGGTCCACCTGTATCCCTATTTAAACATTTTGTTTTTTCCCTTCCCCTCCCCAAATTATACCAACATCAAATACAGTGAAAACAGGGGTTATACCGCGGAGGAGGGACATACAAAGCAACAAAGAAATCATTTTATAAATATGTTAGAAAAAATAGCAAGAAAGAAAAATAATTGAGTCCCTATCTTGGGGTTCATTTCACCTAACATCAACTTATCTGACCGTTTCTGATTGTCTCAGACATATAGTTACTGCAAATAAGGGAAACCAGGGGACCTATGTTTCTTTGGGCCTGGCTTACTTCACTTAACATAATTTTCTCCAAGTCTTTCCATTTCCTAACAAATGGGGCAATGTCATTCTTTCTGATGGAGGCATAGAATTCCATTGTGTATATATACCACATTTTCTTGATCCATTCATCTACTGAGGGGCATCTGGGTTGCTTCCATATCTTAGCTATGATAAATAATGCTGCAATAAACATAGTTATGCTGGTAGGTTTAGTATGGTCTTGTTTGTGATCATTCAGGTTAATGCCCAAAAGTGGGATTGCTGGGTCATAGGGGAGCTCTATGTGGAGTCTTTTGAGGAACCTCCATACTGCTTTCCAAAGTGGTTGGATGAGTTTACACTCCCACCAACAATGCAGTAAGTTCCCTTCTGGCCACATCCCCTCCATCATCTGTTGTTAATAGAGTTCTTGATTATAGCCATTCTAACTGGGGTGAGGTGGAATCTCAGTGTTGTTTTGATTTGCATTTCTTTTATGGCTAGGGAGGTTGAGCATTTCTTAATGTGTCTATTGGCCATCCTTCTTTCTTCTTCAGAGAAGTTTCTCTTTAAGTCTTTCGCCCACTTATTTATTGGCAGTTGTTTCTTTGAAGATTTGTTGTTGGAGGATTTAATTTTTGAGTTCCAGATATATTTTAGATATGAGACCCTTGTCCATTGTATGGCTAGTGAAGATCTTCTCCCAATCCGTGGGCTTTCTATTGATCTTGCTAGCTATGTCCTTTGCCATGCAGAAGTTCTGCAATTTCATGCAATCCCATTTGTCCAACCTTTCTTTGATTTGTTGTGTTTCTGAGTCTCTGTTAAGAAAATTTCAGCCTGTGCCAAGGAGGCCTAGGGTTTCTCCTATTCCATCCTGTAATGTTTGCAGAGTGTCTGCTTTGACTCTGAGGTCTTTGGTCCATTTGGAGTTGATTCTGGTTCAGGGTGATATATAAGGATATAGTTTTAATTTCTACAAATGATTAACCAATTTTGCCAGCACCATTTACTGAAGAGGCTGTCTTTCTTCCATTCTATTGTTTTAGCTCCTTTATCAAAGATTAGATGGTTATATGTCTGTGGGTTCATTTCTGGATTTTCAATTCTATTCCATTGGTCCTCAGGTCTGTTCTTGTGCCAGTTCCAAGCTGTTTTGATTGCTATTGCTTTGTAATAGAGTTTGAAATTTGATATTCATACTCCTCCAGCACTGTTCTTTCTGTTTAGAATCATTTTTGTTATTCGGGGTCTTTTATTGTTCCATATAAATTTTTGGGTTGCCTCTTCTATTTCCTTGAAGAATGAGGTTGGAATATTAAAAGTCAGTTCCTTAGGTTCCAAATGCATAGACATAATATAATTTCTAACATAATCTTGTGATGATAAACTTTTAGATCACCATTGATCCTTTATTGCTTTAAGCACTGTTGAAATGGGGCAAATTTGTCACGTGTTAGGATTTACACATGATATGTTGTGCATATGAGATTGATATTACTCTGTTTCTAAAACGCAAGAACAAGGGTTTGGGGGCAGCTTATTCATAAAGCATTACATATTCTTAAATAAATTGTTATGTTTTTAAGTGTCATATATATAATAGAGCTTCCATACCTTACTTTCAAATACATTTTGCCTTGAAGAATTTAAATCTATCTTCTACTTTCAATAACATTTGTAAACTATGACTTCTTTTTTGGATATTCATCTTCTAGAACATTATTTCCAGAGTCCTGAGATATTGGATATGAAAAGTAAAAGCAGCATGTTCATTTGTGAGTTCACAAGGATCAATTAATTACATACCCTTGTATCCTATAATCCATGTCACATGTACATGAGGATGATAATCTATAAAGGATTACATTTTTCTACTGCCTGCATCAGTGCCTATATGTTCATAAGTAGGCTAGTATGGAGGAAATGATCCTGTTTTAAAGATTTTCAATGAATTTATTTCAATTTGGGGGTGGTATACATTGTACAGTTCAAACACTAGAAACATCTAGTAAGAGCTTCAAACTCTTATTCATGAAGACTGTCTTAAAATGGCTCATGTGTTAATAACCACAGAATCAGATAATGCTTGTTCTGAAAAATTTTTTCATGCCAAACCCCTAAAAAGAAAAGCAATGGATATCAAAATTGAGAGATATTAAGGTACAAAGTAAGTACCGCCATAAGAAAGCTCAGTGTTCAGATCTATAGCTCATGACATCCAAATTTAGAGTTAAATTTTCTCTTGGTGGGCAGAGTAATACATGCTGGTAATCCCAGCTCTTAGGAGGTTAAGACCAGAGAGTGGTGAGTATAAGGACAGGCTGGGATACCAAGTAAGATATATTTCTATCACAGAAAAATGAGGGTGACAAATAATGATGAGAAAATTCAGAATGGTCACAATGGTGATTAAAAAGCTGGCACTAAAAGTAAAGGTTACATTTTTGGTCAATGTTGTCTTACACAACATTAGAGTTTTAGGATATAATTTTAACAATAAGTGTGATTAGGTTAATTTGCATATGTTTTAAAATACTTATGTAGTATAAAGAATGATGTTTGTCTCTCAACTGATAGCATCATAATCATAGTAAATATTTACTCAGTGCTTACTATCTTCCACTGATGTGTTCATTTCTTTTCATATATTTTCCTTTGTTACAACAATCTACTGAGATGGATATATTGTTATTGATAGTTATGGGTAAGGCAATCAAATCCCAAAGACTGTTCTTATCTGCTCAGTTCTCCATGCTTTTGCATTTTACCTGGACTTACCTGGACTGACTTCACTATGCTCCACTTGTTTGCTTGTATTCCTTTATTGACCTCTTTGACCCTCCCTCTCCTACACAAGTTGACACGCCATGATACTTTTGGTTCTTTCTCACGTTCCCTCATTGCAATTAGTTCCCTTGCCTTCTCCCACATTTGCCTATTTGATTGCCAGGATCTGGAAGTATCCCATGAATCCAAAGATATGATTCTAGGCTCTTCGGCAGAGCTAAGCAGATTTCCAAATGCCTACTAGCCACAGCCCATTCATATTCCTTGCTACTTGCTCAAAAGCAGCCCTTTGTTTTCTAGGATAATAAATTACTATATTTCCTATTTCTGCTGCCAGTACTATGATTGTCCCAGAGCTACAGAGTGAAACATGGGAGACCTTTTAGATTCCTTCTTTTCCATTCTTTTCTACTTGACTTCTACCAGTAAATCATATTCAAAGTAATATACATTCAACCTCACATTCAGGTCATCCTTACCATTCTAAATTCTGTTACATTTTGCAGGCCTTCAGTGCCTCCCCCACTCCCATCTGTAAGAGAATCCTAATTGATTTCCTCACCTCCCATTTCTTGACCTTTTAATCAGTCTTATTGATTTTTCTGCCCATTAATTTATTCAAAACTCTGGTCTAAACATGATATGTATCTCCTATTTCAGAAACATTTATAAAGACTACTCAGATGCAAGATGCAAGTCTACCTTTCTAAATGTTCACAGGCAAACCAGATGAATACCAGAACATTGTAAAAACTTCATTGTGTCAGATTCTACAATTCACTCCACAGAGTACTCCCTCCACTCCAGCCTACTGCTAAGAGTTTATTCATACACACATACACACACACACACACACACACACACACACTCACACTCCCATCTATCTCAATTGTCATATCATTGTCTACTTTCCTTGAATTTTACTTACTTCAAAGTTACTCAAGAAGCAACATTCCTAGAACACAATTATGGTACTACTTTTGTTCTTTACATTATAGGGTTTTTTGTGTGGGGATTTTCAGGGGGGAGGAGGGGTTGTCGGTCCTGGGGCTTGAACTCTGGACTTGGGCACTATCGCTGTGCTCTTCAGCTCAAGGCAAGCGCTCTACCACTTGAGCCACAGAACAACTTCTGGTTTTCTAATGGTTAATTAGAGATAAGAGTCTCACGGAATTTTCTGTCCAAGCTGGCTTTGAACTGTGATCCTGTCATGTGGAAAAATGATTAAATTTGTTCCATAAATATCCAGAGTAGAAACAATATTCATGACTCAGATAATAAAGACAGTTTTTAGCTCAATGCAGTAAAGAATTTGTGACATTCAGGCCGAAATTTTTTGAATAGAGACCCGGAAACACAACAAATCAAAGAAAGGTTGGACAAATGGGATTGCATAAAGTTGCAGAGCTT
>NW_012267225.1:28501646-28524518 GCF_000151885.1 Dipodomys ordii
TTATCCTGCCCATGCAATTGTAACCCCTCTGTACAGTATGTTCACAAATAAAATAAAATAAAATTAAAAAATAAATAAATAAAAAATAAATAAAAGAATTTGTGACATTGTCCCAAATGTCTGCTGCTCTCAAGTGTAGCACATTCTTGTCAGTTTACTGTAGTAGAAAAGATACATGAATGGCACCAGATAGTCAATAATAGTATCTTCCAACCAGTGATTTTCTGTGTGTGTGTGTGTGTGTGTTTTACATTTCTAAAGGCATTTTAGAAGCCCAACTTAAATATAATTTTGCCATCCATGGTTATGGTGAATTTGTTTCTGAAAATCCAACCCTTTGTAAATTTTTAGAAAAAAAACAATTATAATATATATCATAATAGATTCTTGTTCTTATGCATATGCATAGATATTAATATATAAATAACTGCTTATTTATTGATTATCAATTTCAAAACTCACTTCTTGACCCCTCTATTAAGTGTGCAAATGGTTCTTTCTTTGCATTTTTCTACAATATGAAAACAGTAGGGAAAAAACAAAATGCTTAAATAGGGGTACAGGTTGACCCATTGTAGCAATGAGATGTACAAGACACTATGTTGAAAACGAACTTTACAATTTCGGCAGAGGGGGGCAGGTAGTTGTGGTGGTGGGAGGGAAGGGATGGTAGGGAAAAAACAAAGGAGGAGGCCACAATGCTCGATACGAAATGTACTCATTACTTTGCTTATGTAACTGTAACCCCTCTGTACAATATTTTCACAATAAAAAACTTACAAAAGAAAACAACCCTGAAAACAGGAGGCTATAGGGCCTAAGGTCGATATGAAAAAGTTTTACCTCATTTGACCCTTCATAGGGGTCTTAATTAAGATCTTAGGATCCTAATTAAACACAGTGCACATGTAGATGTTGACTTCTAAAGGGATTCTCTCATATCTTTCTATGTAACCATTGATTTGATAACATTTAAAGATGGCTTTACTAATTCTGGGTGCCAGTGGCTTACTCCTATAATTCTAGCTACTGAGGTGGCTGAGATATAAGGATTACAGTTCAAAGCCAGCCCAACAAAATAGTCCCCATGAGACTTTTAGCTCCAATAAACTACTCAAAAAATGCCAGAGGGGTAGAATGCCAGCCTTGAGCACAGTGAGGCTCAGGAACAGCACCCAGGCCCTCAGTTCAAGCCCCAGGACTGACGGGGGAAAAAAGAAAGGAAGGAAGGAAGAAATAGCCTAAGAATTTAACAGTGAGTTCCTTATTATACAGGTGATTTTTATTTTCAAAAGCTTAAGCAAACATAAAGACATTTCTTAGACTGTGACTGTTTAAAGATATTTCTTACAGATAAATTAGAGTTCATGCAAAAAAGGCAGTAAATAAACTCATAAACCAATGTTCAATCACTAGTCATTAAATAAATGTGAGTTAAACAATGAGATATGATTTCACACTTAATGAATTGGGCAAATATGTTTTTTAAATAACCTA
Organism: Dipodomys ordii; assembly: GCF_000151885.1. Classification (NCBI taxonomy): domain Eukaryota; kingdom Metazoa; phylum Chordata; class Mammalia; order Rodentia; family Heteromyidae; genus Dipodomys; species Dipodomys ordii. The sequence continues at coordinate 28,503,144 of NW_012267225.1, forward strand.
CACTCAAACCCATGCTTTTACAATGAACATATTGCTGCAGAATTATAAATTAGTGGAGTATTTTTAAGAGGATAATTTACAATGTGAATACATTAAGATCAAATAAAAATCCTTATTCTTTGAACCAAGAATTCTAACCTTCAGAATGTATCCTAAGAAAACAGAATAGAGGACTGGGAACATAGCTTAGTAGTAGAGTGCTTGCCTCGCATGAATGAACCCTGGGGTTTGATTCTTTAGTACCACATAAACAGAAAAGGCTAGAAATGGCGCTGTGGCTCAAGTAATAGAGTGTTAGCCTTGAATACAGAGAGGCTTAGAGACAGTGCCCAGTCCCTGAGTTCAAGCTCCAGGACTGACAAAAAAAAAGAATGAAAGAAAAAGAAAATCAAAATAAGATAGAAAAACCTATTTACTTTGACATTCATTGTAGTGTAGGTAACAACTAAAATTTTCGATTTTAACCAAATATTTCCATGGATTAGTTTTATTATTTTATTAAACAATGTATAGCCATTAAACTATAAGTCACAAGATTATATAGCAATATGAGAAAAAGATAAGCAGATATTAGTAATGAAATCAAGATTCAGAACTATACCTATATATTATTACAATTTTGTACATCATGCCATATGGACAAAGAACTAGGAAAAAATTTGACATCTTGCAAGAGTGGTATTAAAATTAACTATGTGCTCTTGTTGGCTGAAGTACCATGCTATTTCTACACTAAAGTCAGAGAAAGTCATGCATAATCTTCTCTATGGAAGGAAGCAATACTGGGTAGGTGCTTTGGTAGAATATCAAAGTGGTGTATTAGGTTTTTGGTGTGTTCTATAAAGCTTTAAATGCAGCTTCTGTCCAGTTCTTTCTAACTTGTTTCATGATTCCAAATGATCTAAAGGAAAATGTTTGGAATAGTCTTTGAATTTGTTGTGGAAACTGAGTTTCTCCTAGTGGCCAGGTAGCTTCTGACAATAAATTATATGTAAGTTCTTGAACACAAAGGGATGTGACAGACTGTTAAACTAACAAGGATGCTTACTGTGCACTAAGTGCCTGTAACGTGCCAGACCAGAGCTTGTACTCTTCTAAACCATGTCATAATTTAAAATATACACAAAAAATCTCATTAAAGCTTATTTTCTCTGTTTTTCCTTTTTCCAAATGAGTAAATGGATGTCTCATAGAAAAAGAAATAGTTTACTTCAAGCCACACAGGTATTATTGGCAGGTTGAGAATTTGAATTCCGATGTCTCTCCCTCTAATGTTCACATTTTTTGTATCACAATAGGCTTCCTAACAGAATGGTATAATTGGGGGGGGGTGATAATCCAACTTCTAGGGAGACATTTCACAGTCACTACATCAAGAAACCACTTATAACCAAATTTTTGAGTCACTGTAGCCAATTGGCTGAGCACTGAAATAGCATTTTAGTAAGGCCAACATTTCTTGACCTAATAGACAATGGTGTCCTACCCTTCCACATCCATTGATAGAAACCACTCCTAAATTTATTTGTCTTCTAAACACAGCTAAAGGGTTCAAGGAAGTTTGTTTCCTCTGCTCCCCATTTTTTCATTCTGTATTTCCTTTCGGGAGTAGTATTAGCCAGCTTTCCATCGCTGTAACGAAGTAGCTCAGATAATCAGTTTAAACAGAGGAAAGGTTTATGTTGGCTCATGGTTTCATAAGCTTTCATTCCTACCAGGAATTGGCTTCATTGGTTTTAGCTTGTGCAAGGAAATCAGGTAGTATGAGAGAAAGCAAAGCTGCTCATGCCATGGAAACGAGGAAGCAAAGAGAGAGTCAGGGAGGCTAGAGTCACAATGTCCTTTTAAAAGCAGACTCTTGGGGTTCATTTCGCCTCACATCAACTCCAAGATAAGTATTCAAATGATTTTGCTATCTTGCGATTGTTTCTAACACATTTATAAGATGATTTCTTTGTTGCTTTGTATGTCCCTCCCCCACAGAATAACCCTGTTTTCACTGTATTTGATGTTGGTATAATTTGTGGAGGGGAAGGGAAAAAACAAATCGTTTAACTAGGGATACAGGTGGACCCATTGCAACAATGAGATGTACAAGTCGTTATGTGTAAAAACGAACTTCACAACTTTGGCAAGAGGGGGACGGGGAAGGAGGAGCAGGGTGAGTGGTGGGGGCGGGGAGAAAGATAGGAAGGGAAAAAAAGGAGGAAGCAACAATGCTTGTTAAGAAATTTACTCATTACCTTGCCCATGTAATTGTAACCCCTCTGTACGGTATTTTCACAATATAAATAAATAAATAAGCAGACTCTTGGTGATCTAACTTCCTCCCATGAGACCGCAACACTTTAAGGATTCCACCACTTCCCAATATAAACACGGGCTGAACACCAAGCCTTTAACCTACTAGACTTGGAAGGATGCTCCCTTAAAACATAAACTGTAGTCAAATTTTAACAGTCAATTAAAAAAACTAAGTCCAAAGAGTAAAAAGTGAGCAGTAAAATCTCAACAAACAGCAAGAAAAGCGAGGGAAATTAAACTTTATTGAAATTTCCAGTAACGTACATAATTTAATAGTCTCAAAATTCTTCTTTATAAAAACATGTGATGTCACATGTGTCTTTACAAAATATGAAAAAAATAACTAAAATGTTATGATCATGGGAAAAATGTTTTGTGTATCATTATATTTTAGGAGTATTTTCTTCTAGTTCTATGTAGAATATAATTGGTAATTTGAGAGGAATTATGTTGAATCTTTAGTTATGTTCGTCTAATATGATTGATTCTTCCAATCCATAAATATGGAAGATATTTTCATATTGTGTATTTGTTCTTTAATTTACTATGTGTCATTGTTATATAGTGTTCAATAATTTGCCTCTTAACTAATTAAATTTTTCCCTGAAAATTAAAAAAAGATGTATTATTTTAATTTCTAAAATTAGAAAAGAAATGAACAAAGTGAAAATGAGATAATTTGTCAGAATATTAGAACAAGGGATTACCCTTGAGAACACTTTTTGGATACCAGTGCCAGTCCTGGGGCTTGAACTCAGGGCCTGAGCACTGTTCCTGAGCTTTAGTGCTCAAGGTTAGCACTTACCACTTGAGACATAGCTCCATTCCTAACATTTTGAGTGGTTAACTGGAAATAGAGTTTCGTGGAATTTCCTGCCCAGGAAAGTCAGTTTCTCAGATCTCAGCCTCCTGAGTTCTGGGGAACATGTTTTTATAAAGATAGTATTAAGTCAAGAAGCTACTTCAGTCGACATAAGTATTTGGAACATTATATATTAGAAGAATATGTAATATAAACAAATCATAACATATTGGAAGAATCTGTTATATACACAATGGTAAGATCTTAGGTTAAGCAAAAGTAAGAAAACTTTTGGGATATTTCTAATCTGAAATGCCATGGCCAGAGGTATCTTTGCATAAAACTATTATTAGAATTAGGTGGGCATGATTAACCAGTGCAGCTCTCAGTCTCATGAATGCTTGTGTGTACACACATAAGAATCCATATGTGATAAGCATGTACTTGAATGTGCAAAATTAAGGTTGCATGAATATGTTAGTTGAAATGTCTGTATCATTGGACAAGTATAATGATATATTTGGTTTTTTTTTTTTTTTTGCCAGTCATGGTGCCTGAACTCTGGGCCTGGGCACTGTCCCTCAGCTCTTCAGCTCAAGGCTAGTGCTCTACCACTTGAGCCACAGCACCACTTCCAGCTTTTTCTGCTTAAGTGGTGCTGAGGAATCGAACCCAGGGCCTCATGCATGCAAGGCAAGCACTCTACCACCTTCCCTGCCCCATAATGATATATTTGTAACATAAACATTTCAGTAAACACAAATCCTTCCCCTTTCTGAAAACCTGATATGCCATTCTTTATAAAGTTTATTGCATATTTTAACTATGAGTCTTCATTTCATCTTTGTAAATCTACAAAATATCTTAATTAATTCTTAATTTTTTTATTTTAGAGAAAATTTAGAATCACAGAAAAAGCAGAAATTTCAGAGCTCCCCTAAATGTGGTGCATTAGTTATAAATGATGGGACAATGTCATTAAACAATTATGAATTAAATTTCATAGTTTACATGTGGTCTTTGCATTTAACACTCCATAAATTTTTGACAAATATAATGACATTTGTACTCTCGTGCTCAGTGTTTTAACTTCAGTAAAATTTTTTCAAGCCACATATTTTAATGCAACAATCATTCTCTGATCACTGGATATCACCTTAATATGGCTACAATGTTGCTTCCAAGCTGATATTGTATTGAGCTTTTGCAAAGCCATGGAGAAAAGTCAATAGAATCAAAATACTAAAAAGGTCAATACCAACTACTAACTTTCTGGGAAAATTGCCAAACTCATAATAATGCCATCTTTGGCCCTGTTAACAGGGTAAGATTATGAATGCATCTAAAATCTTAAGATATGTCAATTTAGGAAACAAGAAAGAGATTTGGCTTACTATAGCAAAGCATGATGCCAAGAACTGAATAGATAATCACTTGATGGATTCTAAAGTTTTAAAATCTAGTCAGAAACATCCAATGTATAGTTTAGTGTTGTCTAAATAATCTTTATTATTCCATATAGAACATAAAGATACTTTGAAGTAGCATATTGTGACACTCCAGCATCGTACGTGGAAAATGCTATAAAACAGTAGTGATAGAAAAAATAATAGACAATACTTCAATAAGCTTAATTCCCACTAAGACTTAATGAATCATTAGCAAATTTATCTTGAAAAAAAGTAATATTAATGAATTACTGGCAAAATAATACATGTTCAATTGTATATCCCCTTATGAAAAAATGCAGGGAAGGTGATATATGACAAACCACATTAGATAATCCAAAAGAAGGAGGATCTCCTAACTTGAAAGACTCACATTGTGGAAGACAAGGCACTGGATTCCATCATTTTCTTTTTCTATCACAGGCTAAAGACTGATATTAGGGGAAGCCACAGAACCGTAACTACAAAATAACATGTCTACAATAAACCAGATCCTCCAGAAATCATTTTGTCATTTGTCTCCTTGTTTCATATTACACTGAAACATTATAACATTCTTTCCAGGCATCTCAGTTCCTCCATTCTGGCACAATGAGTTGATCTTGACACTTTACTGAAATGGCAGAGCTATCACATAAAATGTGCTCATCATTTGTGCTTCCTAACCCCACTCCACAGGCATTTACGTGATGTTTTCCACAGTGTGCACTCTACCTTAATTTTCCTTCTTTGAGAATTATTCTATCTACTATTTCTTCCTAATTGCATTTTTATTCCCTCCTTCCCCATGTACTTTTTATCTTATGCTTAGGCATTAGGGTGTGGTTGAATATCTGAAAAACTTAATTGTATACTGCATATTATATTGTACATGTTATGTGTTATATATAAATTTATTTAAAGTGTTTTTGGGTATAAATTGGGGATTCTCTTGTCAAACAGATGTGGATAAGGGTGAAGACAGAGAACTCTAAGGATGTTCATGCCTTTGACTAGTAAGATTCAATGAAGTTGAAATGAGTGATTTGGTAAGACATCCTAGAAAATATGGATACTTTCCTCCTTAGAACTAGATAGCTTAGATCCAGTTCTGAACCTATTGCTCCAAGTTTTTTTTAAGTTTGTTTCAGATCTCCAGAGATATTGGTTTTGGTTTATTAGAATAGATGCCTAACACTCTTAAATAAAAATCAGTACCCATGGAAATTTGTTACAGTCAAAGTATGTTCTACTTCTGATGTGTGTTCACATCACTCTTAGTCTATACTATTCAACCAGAGTCCAAGGTTGAGACTAAAACTGAGATTACTGCTTAGAGTCTCAAGTACCCCAGAGCTGAGCTTCCTTCCATGATATTGAAGCTAAGATATTATATTCTCCCTTTTCCCCAATACCACTCTGAATTCCTCTGCCTCTTTTAGTCTCAGAGAGATTAGCCTGTAGGCTATGTTCCCAATAAATAAAAAAGCAGTGAGTCACTTTTACTAACACCATATAGTGAGATTTCATCCCAAGAAAGATGAAATCTACAGATATTATTTGTCATCTATATCTATTCTGGATGTTCATCTTTGGATATTCAAATTATAGTTCTAATAATATTTTGTTATAATCCATGTGCCTTCCATGCATACTTATTTAGTTCTCAAAACAATTCTATGACATAAGTGTTTTGTCCTCACTTCAAACATAAACATGAATGTCAGTAAATAATTTAACTTCCTCAGATAGTGCTAGATATCACAATGGAGTTCAGGTGCATTCTCCTTACCTCATGTTTGAGTGTGCTAAAACACAAACATCTTCAGCAACACATCAGTGTTCTCATAATACATAGGGATTATAATAGCTAATGGTTCCTGTATATATAATCCCAGACATTGCTATTTTCATTCAATCCTCACAGCATTCCACCATGCAGATGCTACATATTTTTTAACTATTTACATTTTAGTAATTGCACTTACTGCTTGTAGTAGAACCCAGACAGATTGATTTCTCAGCCCACATATATAACTTCAATTACATCTTGATGATCTATACAATGTATATCTTGGGAACATCTTGAGAAAGCTCCATTTATTCCTCCAAGATAATGTCATCTGTCTGATATATTTTCTGTCTATTACAATCACTAGAAGAAATAAATCCCAGTATGGCATTTTTCCTCCAAAATTTGCATGTCCTATGGAAAATGAAAGGTAGCCTAGATTAGATTAATAGGCGCAAATTGCCCTTTCTTCCTTTCCAATGTTCTCACCCTTACCAGCATTCTGTAGTTCATAAAGAAGCTAATTTGGAAAAGAGAGCTGCAAAAATCACACTTTGCTTTACTAAGCACCATTACCCCTCTTCTGGTTTCTCTCGATGGAGCTGACTTCTGAAATGCAATTTTCTCCAAAATTCAATTTAAACCACATTTTTTAAATTCAATCAACCCAAGTCCTAGGTTCCTTTACATATTATTGACACTTCTTTGCAAAGTCCTTTAATACTTCATAGCTAAATCTTATAGTAATCGTTCAATAAATGATGGATAAATTTAATGAGTTTTCAGGCTATGTTTACAATGCCCAGTTTCAAGCCAATTGTTCTTAATCAGTTGAAATGAGACTTCTTATATTTCCAATCACCAATCAGGATGGTTCTGAAATGTATTATCCTAAATTTTTAGCTTTCTGTGGAAGGCATTTTTCTATTCTTACTGGGTTTTCTACCATATCATAATTTAAATACATAGTTCCAGATTATGTTAGGATATATAGGATAGTAAAGGATGTAATAAATACATATAATCCTGATGGCACTAACAGCACTTGACTTCTGGGGTTTAATAAAAGCCAGAGACTTGTGAATAAGTTTAATACATAATAATTCATATCATAGGTAAAGTTCCTGTCAAAAATATTGCTAAGTAACTATTTTGTAGCCTCTTCACATGAAGCAGCTTGAACATCTTACTATTGAGAATTATCCAAATTATATGAGAATATAATGTAAACAATAGCATGAGTTAGGAATAAAAAAGTACTATGAAATTACAAAGACTACAGACACTATTCATCACAACAGGCTAAAAGAATAAAGAGGATAACTCATGAGGTAAACTGTTAAGAGCATAAAGATGATCCACAAATAATGTACTTGATATAAAAAGTCAAAATAGTCCTATGAGCTGCTTCTTCCTTATGACTGATACAATAAAACATCTCAATAAAAGAACAAACAGCTCAAGTGAGTTTAGGCAACCATACACTGATGTATGTGAATACACTGAAAATCCATTAAAAATATTCTATAATACTTCAGAACTTTCAACTCAATACTACTGAAGCCAGACACTGATGACTTATGACTACTCAGGAGGCTGAGATGCATAGGATCCTAGCTTGAACCCAGCTGGGGCAGAAAAATCTGCTAGACTCCATCTCTATAACCAGCAAAAACCTAGTCTAGATGTGTGGTTCAAGTGATACAGAGCCAAGCAAGCAAGCTGCAGACCCTGGTACCCAAAGGTGGAGGGAACTAGTGGAGAGTATATTTAATTAACCTTCAAAATATGTCTACTGTATGCCATGTAAGTTTTTAATGATTTACCAAAAGGTAACTTATTTAATCCTTAAAGTTATCAGGTATATTCTATGACTAAGGAATGGAGACAGCGTGAGTGGTTAGGTAGGGTCTTATCTATAACAACTGAAGAAGTTGGTGGTTTAACTCCTCTGCCTTATTGTTGTACAAAAAGTTGAGGATTGTTGTTTTGTTTTTACTGATAAGTTGAGTGATGGTTGGGGTTTTTAATGCCCTCATTTCCACAATATGATATTATATACAACTATAGTATTATAAACCTTTCCAGCTTATACAAGCAGGAAAAATTAAGTGAATTAAAGCAAATCCAAAAAGGAAATTAACTTATAAGATGAACAATAAACTTATAGTCAAGTTTTACCATACCAACTATATCATACCAACTATATATAGAACTTTCAAACAATGGGAGTTGGAAAATGGAGAAGGAATTCATCCTATGAAACCAATAGTTCTTAATTCCAAAATTAGGAAAAAGTTTACTTTTAATTATAGGACCTTTTATCAATGAATATTTTGAAACACCTTAACTAAAGTATCAAATCAAAACAAATAGCATATTTCAAAAGGCAATGCATCTTAACCATGAAGGAAGCCAAACATTATTATATCTTCTAAAAAATTATTTAAGTATAATTTACCATTGTAAAAGACTAAAGGAGAAAAGCCTATGATAACTATAGTTAATGCTGAATCACCATGGTGAGAAAATATAACACCCGAAAGGAAAGGGGAGTAACAAATGAACCAGGCTGGCTCTGGAATGCTTCAGGAAAAAAAACACCCCATTCTGCCCTGCTCTCTGCTCTTATACTCCCTAGTCATCTGTCTGGCTCAGTGGGACTCTACCTACTGGAAACAAATGGGAAAATAAGAAAAATATGTTTTTAAAATAAATTTCCATTAATCCATCTTTCTAATCTAGTACTTAATACTTGTCTGCTTGAAACCCCCAAACTACTTTTAACCCAATGAATGTTTTTTTTACTGCCGGGATTAAGATGCTATCTTTTCTGTGGTTTTATGTGTTTCAACTAATAAATTAAGTCATATACATAGATAATTCATAAATGTACTAATATAATATAAATGAAGTCTATAGCATTGATATTATACATTACAAGCACAATAATGTTGTTTTATTTATGAACTACGGGCTCATTTATTTTGTCTCCAAACTCAAATGTGGAAATAAAAGTAAACTCTAGATAGGAGCTTACTTAAATTATGAGTCTAGCATGCTTAAAAATGAGCTTACTTAAATTATGAGTCTAGCATGCTTAAAAATTCTTTCCTTGGAAAAAACAAATCGTTCAAATAGGGATACAGGTAGACCCATTGCAACAATGAGATGTACAAATCATTATGTGGAAAAACAAACTTTACAACTTTGGGGAGGGGGGAAGTTGGGAAAGGATAGGAAGGGCAAACAAAGGAAGAGGCAACAATGCTTGATAAGAAATGTACTCATTATCTTGGCCATGTAATTGTAACCCATCTGTACGGTATTTTCACAATAAACTAAAAAATTAAAATTAAAAAAAATTATTTTCTTGGGAAGAAGAACATGAAGGGGGAAAAGGTTAAGTACTAGAACTAGAAATATGATACTCTAAACAGGAGTTCCTCAGGTTATCCTTTCAAGTGAGTGGAGATAATGTGTCTACCTACCAAGGAGGAAAAAATTAATATGAGCTGAAGTGAGAGAAGAGAGGAAACAGAAATTTTCCTCTTAGTGTTGTATTTCCAAAAAGAAAATATTCCGGTTGCTGGTGGTTCACGCCCATAATCTTAGCTACTCAAGAGGCTGAGATCTGAGGATCACGCTTCAAAGCCAGCCTGGACAGGAATGTCCGTGAGATTCTTATTTATCTCCAATTAACCATCAGAAAACCAGATGTGGTACAGTGGTTCAAGTGGTAGAGCGCTAGCCTTGGGATGAAGAGCTGAGGGACAGCACCCAGGCCCAGAGTTCAAACCCCACGATCAAAAGAAAAGAAAACCTTTAGGAAACATTTATTTAAAAAAATGTTTTAACCTGATATCTCAATGGTAACAATAACAAAAAGAAGTAATACTCTTATCATCCAAATGGGATTGCAAGAATGAAAAAAAAACAAACTAACTCCTAACCACTTGCAAGAACTGAAGCATACCCTCTCAGTGGCTGCTACCAAAGCAGATGTCACTTCAAGGGAGGCCAGAGAAGAGGCTGCCAAGCAGGTTTGGATATGCAAATATGCAGTGTTAAGGAGATTTTACTTTATCCTAATTCCAATCTATGTCAATTTATAGGTGGAAAACAAATTTTCTGAGGTCATTTTGTAAACAACTTATTCTTTTCTGAAAGGTATTTTACAGGTGTGCGTGCCAGTGTGTCCAACTGTGGCTCTTAAAATTTGTCTCAAACCTAAAGACAGAGAATTTCAAGGAGATCCCAACAACCAGTTCAAGAGACAATGAACAAACGTGGCAGACGTTCTTTTAAATGTCTGCTTTTACAACTGCCTCAAAAACCCTTTATTGTTTTTTTTCAGTTCTTTCTCTTACACTTAGCATTCTTTTCTCTAATCATCAAGAAAATCAAAAGAATATCTTTAAAAGGGATGAGATCTTGCTGGCCCCCTTAACAGAAAAGTACTAGTTTGCCTTGAGATACCGGCTGCTCATCTGTATACACTGTAAAACAAAAGTGATTTGTCTATGCTGACTTTCAAATTTGTTGACCACAATGCATCCTCATTTTCACAATGCTTGGATTCATTGCTCCTAGCACTTTAAAACATTGAGAGTGAAGGAGGAAAATGGATCAGACATCAAAATTTCTTGAATTAATCTCACCTCTACCACTAGATAATTTGGGGAAATTTAACTAATTTGAAGCACATCTGTAAAATGAAAATCAAGACAATACTTCATTTGTGGACCTCATGGAGTTTTACATGAAGATCAGAGCAAATCATGGATATCAAAGCAGTCTGTAATGTGCATGGTGATATGCTCATTAGAAACTATTACAAATGAATTACCCTTCAATTATGATGGGTAATAGTTCATGTACTTTGAGCTATTTATCTGGCTGCAGTGTTGGTTTAATCAGAATCAACCATATTGTGTGGTCTCCCTTGTGAGTGGCTAGGGTTAGAGGTTTATTCCTATACTGTACATGAGGTGCCTTCTAAGCCGAAGAGAGTTGAAATATAGTTATGGGATCAACATGATAGTCCCTAGACTTTGTCTTCTCAAGGACTACCTCATACTGAGGACAGTATGAAAGGAGATCCCAACAGGTTTGTTGTCATTGCCTTGGCCAGGTTTAGAGAGACAGTAAGCTTCATATTTATATGACAGAGCTTAATTGAATCTCAAAATCCTTTAACTACAACTACCCATTATAATTCTCATTTTATCAACAAGGAAACTGAAGATAAAGTTAAGTATATGACTTACCAAACCATCACACAGCTTACAAGTAGAACAATTAAAAACTAGACACAGTTGTTTGGATCAAAGCCTCTATTTCTATGTTTTTAAAAATTTTCTTGTTTTCTGAGAGAAAGAAAAGACAGGAAGGAAATGAAAGAAAAAAGAAACTGCATGACTTTGAGACAAACACCATTTGGTAAAATAATAGATGAGAGTGAAGCTATGGAGCTTATAATAATCATATTCTCTCACCAACTGCCAGAGGGGTTCTGCATCTCAAAATACAGGGCATTTGAGAGGAGATCCTTTAATCCTTCCATATAAAACTATAACAACCTGAACTGAAAAATAATTGAGACTTTTAGACATACTATAATAACAGAGTTTCATGATTTGCCTGAAATCTAAAATCTGAGGCCACTAAAACTTACATTCTCATCTCTAGCAGTAGGTTGGTCACTGCAGGGAGTATAGATAGACAGACAAATAGACAGATAGATAGACTGTTATACACCATTTATCTATTTTTGGTATGTTCTTTACTCCTGTAATGTAAACAATAAAAATATGTAAGCTCAGAGAAATAAGTAACTTGCCTGTCACTCTTCTAGCAAAAAGTAAACACATAATTGAAGCCTTTCAGTTCATGATCTTTCTACTGTAACTGTCTCCTAAATTCATGCAGCATTTTAGCCAGTAGCCATAAGAGCACTCTATAGACTTTTCTCAATTAATAGATTCAAAATAAGCCTCTTGATTAGGTATGTGAGTCATTAATTTGACTATTCTTTAATGACTATCAGATACTTTGTGTTATTTATAATCCCTTCAAATTTCTCTATGGTAGATATGCATGCAAAAATGTGTAAGCTCTTTCCTACAATCTCAGCTCTTCTTCTTCTTGTGGCAACAATAAACTAAAAGAAAAAATGTAATAGTATTGGAATGCAATGATAAAATATTATTTTTAATATTATTTTAATTTTAATAGCTGCTCCTATATAAAGAGTGCAGAAGAATAATTAGTTACATGTGTACAAAGTATAATGACCAAATCAGGGCTATGCATACCTTTTTTAAGCTAACAATAATTTCATTCTTCAGCGAAGATTTTGCTTTTGTAAAATGAAAATAAGTTAATACCTATTTAAGATCATAGTTTAGACAGAATACAATATTAAGAGTCAATCCTACATCTTATGAAAAGAAAGACATAACAGCTGAGGTCATCCATAGTTCAGTCAATAGATGATTGGACTCCCCAAAGGAAAAATATAATTAGTGTCCTCTTTTGTATGTGTGTCTGCTTTAACAAATCAGCACTTTTCAAAAACCTAAATAATTAAATAAATTTATTAGCTCCTTGCTGATCTATTTAGAGTTGTAAATTATTTTCAGGTTGATTTTTGCTTTGCTTTGTTTTCTTGGGATGAGGGTAGGTGTTTAATTACAAGCTAACTATAAATCTTGATTGAGAAAGGGCTGAATAGATTTAGACTATGTCTAAATCTTCTTATATAGGCAGAACTTTGGGGTTTTTTTTTAGCAATTTGAATGCTTTAAAAATAAAAGATTCCTCTTAGGTTACCTCATCCCCAGGAGATATTCACATACAGGATAGATCATCATTTGGATACTCAAAAAGAGATAGAAGTATCTAATAGACAACTAAATGTCCCTTTCTGATCAGACAGTTAAATGTCAATTTGCAAAAATATGCCTCCTATAATTTTGCTAACATTATTAAATAAACAGTCTATCTTTAGACAAGCTTTTTGATTTAAAATACCCATACTGAGGACCTCATAGTTGTGGCCATATATGGGACTAAGACTAGATGTGGAGTAGCTGTGAATTATAGGCTTATTATATTTCAAGAGGATCAATTCCATCTGAAGCTGTGTACATCTACAGCTATCCTATAAAGCATCATATTTAGAAACATTGAATCTTTCTGGGACCATGCATCAATGACTCCTATTCCTTTCTGTTCCCCTCCCCAATTTTCTCATGAGCATTCACTGCTGGCCAGCATTGAAGACAACTTAGCATCTGGGTCAATAGTACAGCATTTGTGACAGTGAACGTTGGTCAATATCAGAAAAGAGAGGGGCTGGGAAGGTGGCTCAGTGGTAGAGCGCATGCCTTGCATGCCAGAGGCCCTGGGTTCTATTCCTCAGCACCACATAAGCAAAAAGAAAAAAAAGCCGGAAGTGGCGCTGTGGCTCAAGTGGTAGAGCGCTAGCCTTGAGCTGAAGAGCTGAGGGACAGTGCCCAGGCCCAGAGTTCAGGCCCCATGACCGGACCCAAAAAAAAAAAAAAAAAAGAAAAGAAAAGAGACTAGGAAAGTGATGGAATTTTCTCATCTGGAAAGCGCATCTACCTGTGGTGTTGTGTGTGGCCTGGGGTAAGAGAAGGAACCTGAACATCTTGTCACAGCCACCTTCAGTTCTAGATCTCTGTGATGTTTTCCCTGCATTTAATGAGCAATGACTGGTTATACTAGAGAAACTTGCACATGTATATTTGTTCATTTTTTTTCTAAAACAGCAATAGAGTTCATGTGAAAAGAAGAAAGAACAGAAGGGGAAGTGAAGGAGGGTGTAAAAGCACAGAGATGCGAAAAAAAAAAACAAAGCAAGAGTGAACAACAGAAACACTGGTTTATCATCTAATAGGAATAATTCTTCCTTCCTGACTACCAGAACAGCTTCAGAGACCGGCACTCCCCCGATTCCATTTAATTTTTGTCTGAGTATACTTATGTGAGCCCTGTGGGAATGTCAGGGTCTGCTACTCAGCATATGTGGCACACTGAAAGATATTTGGCATGAAGACCATGAATTTTCAAACTAGTTCAAGAGTAATTGAAAATGGAATTCTGAGAAAAGCTAACGTGTATCCTTATCTCCACATAAACACATCAATACTCATTTTAAACCTGCCAGCTATCTATCTGCTGGGAAACACTCAATACAGCTCCTTGTACACTGAGCAGATCATTGAGTTTTCTCTCAAAAACTAATAGTACAATCATTTGCAACAAGAAATTCTTCTTTGTCTGATGAAATACTACCCTCCCTGAGCTGTTGCCTTATATTTCAGTAGATAAAGGAGTTTAGTCTATGAATTTCATACCACAAAGAAGAGCTCAGACTCAGAATAATAATAAAACAGATTCCTGAAGCTATATCATATCTTAAAGATCATCCAGGCAACCCTTATTGTTTTGTAGGTAAAACAGCAAAGCTATTAAAGGTCCTGTTATTATCCAAGTTGCCCATCAATTTTATTTGCCAACTGAGCTGCTCTCATTAAGCAAGCAAAGCTCTACAATTTTAAAGGGAAGAAAATCTTTTTGGATAGAACATACCTTAATTCTAGACTTATTCTTTAATATCAGAAATATGTTTCTATGCATGTTAGTTAAAGTATGATGCTTGTGTGATTCCTAGTGAGAGCATAGGCTAATGATTTGGGAGGGAAAAAAAACCACAATAATTCTGCTTCACACAGCTAAACCCGTATCAACCCAAAGTAGTTGGCAAGACCCATAAATCATTATCTCACTTGATTCTTCAGCAATCCAATGAGATGGATATTAATTTCCTCTTTTATGGATGAGGAAATGGAACCCCCAAATTACCCAGCTGATGCATACTATATCTGAGAACTTACATTTGTAAGAAATAAAGATGTGCTTGGAGAAATGGGGTGATCATAAAATTCTAGGACAAGTTGCTGGAATTAACTATAGGAAAAAAGTATAATAGCAAAGAGGATAGTGAATAGAAATACAAAAAAGAAGTTGGTGAGATTATTGTCAAAAATGTCTTTTAATGTCTCAGTAAATCAGGGAAAACTTAAATATCAATGAGATAAAAACAAGGTTGGGGATATAAGGAACTTGAGAAATGAATTGAAACTACTGAATCCAAATTTGATGTTATTTCCTGCACAGAGAGCAAGAAAGGGCTAGAGGAGCACTGATCACATAAAAGTCTGAAAGAACCAATTACCATGCTTTTTTGTTCTTCTACAACAGGCAGGATGAGAACTGGAAACACAGATGGTCAGGCTGCATTAGCTCCCAGGATTGGTACTCTAGATCCTCTGCTAGATCAAGCATGTGCAAGATTATTGCCCTCTGGAAATGGCAAAGCTTGATTACAGAGCCCAGGGTAGATGTGGATTCAAAGGAATTCAAAAATCAATTGATAGGCCTAAGGAAAAGGGATTTTAAAAAAACTGAACATTAATTTCTTTGGGGTAAAGATAATGTTAAGAGTCCAACCTAACACATAATGAAGAGAAAGAAAGTCGAAAATCCTACTTCTGATGATAATTATTCCTATTAATACATAAATGATCTTCACATACTAGGGATAAATTATGTAAGGTAGCAATGAGATCCCACAAGAATAATCCTGCTTGTAAAGTTGGAGAAACGGACTTTAAGAAAAAACATCCAGTATTCACATATCAACTCAGAATTTTTGGAGGTATTTGATGGAGTTAACAGAGAAAAGCAAACTATAAACAGAATGCTCTCATTATCGAGACGGATTTAAATATGTCACAGAAACCAGTCAGTGAATAACAATGAGACTGGAAAGGAGATAGGGAAAGGAATCAAAACCTATTCAAAATATGGTAAAGTTATATATATGAAAATCATATTACAAAGAATATAACTTTTTTATTGCAGCTTTTTCTGTTCTAATAAGTAAGCAAGAAAGGTAAAAGTATTTCCCAGAAAGAAAACATGACCCCATTAGGGAAGAAAAAAACAGATTTTGATTCAAACCTTGCAAGAAAGGTGTATGTCTCTCAAGCTATTTCATGACTGTCCATAACAAACATGGCCAGGAAAAAGACCTGTCTCTCAGCACAAGGAAGACAGGTTGTACACCCATCACTGGGACTCATATGCCAGGAAGATGTAGGAAGACACTAGGCATATTGTACACCGTTCACTAGCTCCCGGTGGCCTGAAGCTTTCTTGTAAACATGTA
Organism: Dipodomys ordii; assembly: GCF_000151885.1. Taxonomy (NCBI): domain Eukaryota; kingdom Metazoa; phylum Chordata; class Mammalia; order Rodentia; family Heteromyidae; genus Dipodomys; species Dipodomys ordii. The sequence continues at coordinate 28,519,730 of NW_012267225.1, forward strand.
AAAGACTAGATGATCATCTTTATAACATCAAATTTAAGATTAAACTAATCAGCCTCACATTTATAAGTTAGAAAACTAAACTATAATTAATTAGTGTCAGAGCCACAGCTAGGGGCCAGGTTTCTGGGCTGCTAGCCCAGACTTTTTAGCCTAAATTATGTCACATCATTCTCACACCACACCAAGCTTCCAGGATGGGATCAGAGGAAAAAGAGAAAAAAAAGGTGTTATTTCCCAATTCTATGAACTCTTCTTTTTACAATCTTCCCCCAAGCTCTGCTATCCTGTTAAACTATTTCAATTGGAAAAGGCAAAGAGTTGAACCAGTTTGAGATTAATCTCTTATTCTTACTCTATGATAAGAGAGTGGTAAAAGGAGAACTTAGGAAAACAACTGGAAAAGCTGACCAAATCTGGACATTCTTTTTGTATCTTCACAGGGCCTAACACAGTGTTGAGTTTTGTTTTTGTTTTTTTTTTTCAGTGTAGGCAATCAATAGATAAGAACTGGTTTTTTTTTATTATGTATCCTTTTAGTAATAGGATAATCTGTAAGTTAAAAACCTAACTGTTTTAAATTTAATGAAACCTTAGAGTAATTGATTTTAAACTTTTACATTAAAGAATTGTTTCTTATGACTTTTAAGTTTCATAAATATTTAAGGCCCATATGGTGTATATGCAATATGTGTTTCTGAATCATCAGTATTGGAATTAATATCTCAGCTTAGCACATGCTGACATTTCTATAGTTCTGAGTACATACTGTGTCTGACTTTTTCCACCATAGGGCAGCTGTCGTAAAGCAATGCTGAACCACCTAGACATGATCTACACTGTACCCTAGATCAGGAAAAAATAATTTAGAGACTGAAGGCTAATCATCGGAAGAAAATGTCTCATTTATTTCTTTTTAGCTACGACCTAGTATATCTTCACACACAATGCAGACATTTATTGATGAGTGGTAGAACTGGTGAAGGCCAAAACCCTGCAAAGACCATCTGCTAAATGCCAGGACAGCAGGGTCTCCCTACAGGGATCTGAACAGAAGGTGGTAAAAGAAGCTCAGAAGCAGACAGAAGCAACGGCCTTATCCTAGTATTGTGGATTTACCCTCACTTGCCTGCTCTGCATTTTCACCCTTGCTCAGACACTAATATTCACACATACCAGCCCTAACTCTCAGAATTCTCTATAGCAATCATTGGGGAAGGTCGAGACGCAAAGAGTTTCTTCTGTGCTTTGTTTATAGACATAGTCACTCAACTAAAGGACCTGCACAACAAAGAAAACCATAATTCTCAGTGTATCACAAGAACTGGACAACTTTTCATATTCAGTTATTTTAATAATAATCAAAGCAGAATGTGGTTGAGTGTACTGCTTGAGTGTCTCTTCCTGGTTGATTGAATGAATTATGATTCTATCCATAGAAGCTTCCAGTGAAGCAATGAGAGTTCAGAAGGCTCTTTCATGTTCTTGGTGTTCATTTCACATCTCTAGGGAATCTCCTCTTGGAGGTCACTCATAGAATCCATCTCCAGTAGAATTTTCCTTAAAATCACCAGGAAAAATTAATTCTGCTCTAATTCTGTAAATTATATATAGCACTTTGTTCTTGTAACTAAAATATTTATACCTTCATATGCAATTTCTATTTGGTTATTCATGACTGTTTTTTTCTGATTCCAAAGTGCCTTCTATGTATATAAGTGTATTATATAATTGGCTATATTTTCTATGATTTGTCAGCTTTTTTCCTCCTGATCCCAGATCCCTCATCAAGGTGATATCCTTTGAGAATAAGACAGGAATTGGAGCCTACTTATTCTGGAGTCAATCACTTAGCCAGTAACCTTTCCAAAAGATTAAACAGCACGACTATCAATAAGTTGCAAAACCTGTCAGTTGGTCTTGTCTAGTCCACCTGTTTTCTTGCAGCAAATTCTAGATCAAACTTCAGGGTTTAGGTCAGTAATGGTGGCCATGCCTATCATCCCAACTACTTGGGAGACAAACACAGGACAATTTTGAGTTGGAGGTTTATGCTGAAAAAAATTAGAAAGACCCCCCCAAAAAAAGAAAGAATAAAGTAATGTCATGTGCAAAGAAATAGATAGAACTAGAACAAATCATGTTAAATGAGGTAAGTCAACATCACAGAGACAAATGGTTCATGATCTCACTAACATGCAGAAGTTAGATCTAAAACACACTGGAATATGGCAAATTAAAAGGGATTCCACATAGTCACATACAGTGAGACAAAAAGAGTATAGACCCTTAGAAAAGAACCACAAAGGTGCAATGCTTAAGCACCTCTTCATACTTATATAAAATAATACGTACATACTGGAATGAACTCCAAAGATATGGAAACAAGACTTCTTTGTTTTTCTTTTTCTGATGATTCTGGATTTTTTACGATGTATTCACATGCATATCTATGGGAGTTTGGGGGTAGGACACAGAAACTGAGGAAAAAGAGTGAAAAAGTGCAGCAATGAAATGCACTGGACATTAATGAAAGTGAACTATACAACTTGTGATGAAGATGAGAAAGAGGGAATGGGAGAGAATGAGGGAACAGAGAAAAGGAAAATGTACTCATTACCTGATGGATGTAAATAAATATATATTACCCCTATAATGGCAATAAAGTATTTTTTAAAGAAAAATATTAGGAAGACCCTAACTCAAAAATAAACTAAAGCATGAAAGTTTGGGGGTTTAGTTCAAGAGGTAAAGCAATTGCCTAGCAAAGAAAAAAAAGAAAGAAAGAAAAGAAAAGAATAAAAAAAGAATAGTATTCATTGAGCCATTGCCTTTCTTGTTCTCTCTTGGACCTGGTGATGGTGAAGGATCAATAAACACTTTGTAAATAACTTTTCTCCTGTTAGACATATATTCTCATTCTTGATCAAAGAATTCTGGGTATTTTGTCATTTCTATCTCATTTTCATGTTATTTGTTATCTTTCCTGTTCCATTAAGGTCTGATTCCATGACTATTTTTAGAATCTTTATTTTCTGTCTTCTCTTGTCTTCTTAATTAACCATGGGACTCGAGATCTGTAGTTTACTCTCTTTCCCTTCCTTTCGACTTCTTTTTTTATTACTCTATACTTTTTTTCAACTCTAAGTGTCAGTATTTCTCAATCTTATCCTACTTTATCCTCTTCCTTCAAAAGAATTTCCTCTCACCTTCAAAGAACTTTCTGCCCTCACAATAGACTCATTTGTAAATTTTGGGTGTAAACTAGTATCTCATAGTGAATATATATATATATATATATATATATTTATATATAAAACTTGATTATTGACCCTTTCTATCTGCAGCTTCATTTACTCTTCAGTAAAATAGAAGTGAAAACAATTGAACCACCAAAATTTGGAAGGTTTAAGATTACAGGACACATGGTAGGTACTCTTACTTGTTGGATAGACTGAAACTCCAGCCATAGGAAGTCCAGTTGAAAAAAATAAACCAAGAACTTAAAATATATTTCATTGAATTAACTTCCAAATCCAATACCTTGTGTGAAATGTAATCTACTTTAATACTCATTTTCGTAAAAAAACCATCTACATATGAAGAAACCAGTAGGTTTATTTTATAAAAGACCTGGAAGTCTAGAATGAGCTATTTTCTGAAACTATGTGTTTTTCCAATCCTAGAACATCACTCTGCCTCTGTAAATACTGCTGCTGCCATCACTTCTGCCTAAAGCAAAGATTTAACTGCTCCATAAAGATGGCAGAGCCAAATGAAATCTATTTAATTAATTCAGAAAATAGATTACTTTTGAAGCAAATCTCTACAACCCTGATGAAAGACTGAGCTTGAGAAGATAGCTACAAATTTGTTACAATCTCACTGCCTTTGCTACCCAGATCTGGACACAGAAAACACCATTGATTTTGTAAATCAATGAAATGAATACTGTGAGTCAATAAAATCAGAATGATGACAAAGGTCACACTATAAACTTTTTGTTTGATTCTACCATGTTCGAGCATGCAAACTCAATAGTTCATATGAGTAGCAATAAGGTGAAAATGACTGAAAAGATCCCCAACTAAAGAAAAAAATGCTTTGACAGTCCTGAGTCTTCTTGGTTGTACTCCTCCAAAAGAAAAAAGATACGCTAACTTTGCCCTATCATGTGCCTTTTAAATGTTCAATAGCTTTATAAAGCTTTATATCTCACCTAATTGCTTACTCACCTTCCCTAATGCATTTTTGTAGACACAAAATGCTGATAAATGCTTCATGAATTGTCATGATTTTGCTTGTTTGCTTGTTTTGAGACAGGGTCTTTAGCCCAGCCTGGCTACAAACTCAAAATCCTCAGTCTCTTGTGAGTTGGTATTAAGACAATATTCACTACTTGTGGCTTTTGAAACCTTACCAATGGGAACGTCTCATCCATCCATTTATTCCCTCACTCATCAACATTCACTAAGAGCTTTCTATGGACCAGATACTAACCTAAAGCCATAAACACAAGGAAGACTATGAAAGACAGTGTTTCTATTCTCCAACAAGGCAGGAACATCACCTAACAACAGAGTGCTGGGACTCAGAGAAGACTGAGGTTTACAAATAAGAGGTTGGAGAAAGCCATCAGGGGTTTCCACCTGAAAAATGAACAGCAGATAACCCAGTAATGTCAGAGAGCTAGCCAGCTGATGGATCACACCTGTGATCCCAGCTACTCAGGAGACTGAGATCTGAGGATCATGGTTCAAAGCCAGCCCAGCACTATGGCTCAAGTGGTAGA
>NW_012267225.1:28524843-28662613 GCF_000151885.1 Dipodomys ordii
GAAACAAAGGAGGAGGCTACAATGCTTGATAAGAAATGTACTCATTATCTTGCCCATGTAATTGTAACCCCTCTGTATGGTATTTTCACAATAAAAAAAAATTACCTTTAAAAAAAAGCCATCCTGGGAACAAAAGTCCATGAAACTCTTATCTCCAACAAACCACTCAGAAAACTGGACATGGCACTGTGGTAGAGTGCTAGCCTTGAGCTGAAGAGCTGAGAGACAGCGCCCAGGCCCAGAGTTCAAGCCCCACAATAGGCCAAAGAGAGAGGGGGGGAGAGAGATAGAGAGAACTAAAAGAATTAGTTGGAATAAGCAGAAACCAAGATGTTTAACTTATCTTAAAGTGCTTAAACCTTACAGTAGCTAGAGGATTGGGGATGGAGAATGATGTAAGAATATTGTGTACTTTCGGATTGTCTGTTTTATCTGATTTGTCTGTCATATGCCATATATTTATTTTACAATAGAAAAGACAATTGGAGTCATACTTTACTTTTTAATTTAAGAAAGATAAGAAAAAGAGAAAATACTAAGAAGAAGAAAAAATGTTAAGACAAAAGTAAGAGTGGAATTTTTAAGCATATTATTATAGCCTTAGTAGAGATCCACCATAAATTTAGCTCTAAACTCATTAAAACAAATTGAAAGAGAGAAACCACCGTTTTGTCGCACACAAATCTATGATTAAGAAAGCCAGCATGGCTAAGAACAAATGTAGAAGTAAAAGAAGAAAAGGGACTGAAAGGAGTAAGATTCGCAGCTTTATTCTGAGTGTGATAGAAAAAATTGATGTGGTTCTGGAGAGTGGAATGATATAACTTAATTTGAATTTTTGCGAATTCACTCTGGCAACTCTGTAGAGGCTCTGGTAGGAAACAGGACAATCAAGAACAGAAATATCACTTTGAAGATGACTGAAATAGACCAAGAGGGAAAGGATGGTGATTGAGTTCAAGAAAAAAAAAAAACAAAGAAAGCTGATCAGATTTAGGACCTGATGTGGTTTACTTATGATTAGAGTGAGAGAGAAAGCAATAAAGGACATCTTGGAAAGTTTCTCAGGTTAAATCCCAGAAACTCCAGAGTGCCTTCTATAAGAAGCTTCTGTAGGACTTTGAGTAAGGTTTCTTCTCTGCCAATTTCTCCACACTTCAGGTTATTCTAAGGTTCTTTGATCTATCTTGCTTCCTATAGCTTTCTTATACCATCCTAAGCTTGGTCCTGGAAGCATTTCTGGACTATGAATTTAGCTGTAACTTACAGAACTCTTGGCCCTAAAATGTTTCTACTATGAGAAAGAAAAATCAGACCTGTGGGAAGTAATCTGGAAATAGTTATCTGTGAGCCCTGCTCAACCATCATTTGGCCAAACAAATTGTCTATCAGAAATTGTAATCTGATGAGCCAAACTCTTTTTATGGGTTCAGATTACAAAATTAGATGTTTTTGGTGAAAATAAAATAAGACAATGGATTAGAAAAGGAATTTGAATAAAATGTGATTCTCTTTACTACAGCAGAATTTTAAATATCAATGCTAATAATAACAGCTACTATTGTGAAAAACTTTATGCTAGACACTACACTAGGTGCTTTAAATGTCATAACATTGCACAGAACAGCTGTAAAATCTAGGAATTGTTCCATTGTACAGAAACAGAAATTAAAGTTCAACTAGCTAAGAAATTCACCCAGGCTTACAGAATGAATAGATGATGGAAACGTCACTGGAAGCCAGATTTTTCTGACTCTAAAAATCTATGCTTTGAGATTCCAAATCTGTTTTCCCCAATCTGGATGGTTATATTCTACTTCAATATAGCTCACTGGCTTACAAAGGCATAAAGCTCTGAGGTGCTAGAATTTGTGGTGAAATAAAGCTATGGACCTGATTGGACAGCAGAGAGCTTGTCCTACTTCAGTGACCAATTTTCTTGAGCTGAAAGAATGGAAAGCTGAAAATGAAAATTCTCTTTTTCTATTATTGGTTCAAATGGCTGTAACAGAAAGAAGTTGTGTGTATGTTTCCTCTACTAAACCCATGAAGTACCTCAGGCTCCCCAAGAGCTTTCTTACCTCAGCAACTACTAACAATGTGTTAATCACTGATATGATTTAGAGATATTTTGCTATGGCAAACTCACAAGCCAATAGAAGATGTATACATAAAATATACCTGCTAGAAAAGATGCATGTATCAAACCTCACAGAAATCAGGAAGATAGGGTAGCTCTTTTATGGAAAAGAAGTAGGTAGTAAAAAGGTGATACTTCAGGTATGATGTCAAGAGGAGCAGTTGAAGAATTTATAACATACTTAAATGAAATGCTTAGGGAATCCACTCTGTCAGGAAGTAAGTAGGTTAGGAAAGGATGAAAAGACAGACCATTGGGAAGAAGACCATTATAATACTCCAATAGTGATAAATACTTAAACTAAATTAAGGTAATTCTGACAGAGTGAAAGACAAGATGGATTCTTGAAATATGTGCATGATAAAAAAAATTAACGGGAAACTAAAACCTACTTTGCATTACTTAAATACTCAGACAAGCAACAGACTCCATGGATAATGAAGATTCTCACTTGAGCATGCTTTTAGCTACCATTTTCCAAAAAGTAATTTGTACCTTCTAAGCTTCAGTTTGAGGATTTTCCCAGGTATTTAGCCCTGTTTTCTTCCAATTCAAATCCAATTACGTGTATTGAATTTCTTCAAATTACATCTTGATGGAAGCTCTGTACAAACCTAGGAGAAAAAGTCTTTCCTGAGAAGAATGGCCAATAATACTATAAAGGCAAAACTCTCCAAGAGAATTTAGATATGTTTCCTGGATGCTTGCTTAAATGAGATATCATATGCAAACTACAAATAGAGTCTCTGACACATTAGAGGAAGTCAATAAATTTTAATTCTTTTGTCATTAAGGTTTAGTCATCAACATTGATCACAAGCTTTCTCTAGATGGCTAATGAATCATCAAGAATTTCAAGCAACATGTATTTATTGAATATGTGCACAGATCTCTGCAGGCAATACTGACTGCTAAGTAGTTTGCCTACATTTGATTCCTAGTATGCAGAAGTGTTCTTTAGGAATGTAATAGTAATAGGGCTTAGGAATAGGAATAGGGAAAAATATGGGTGATAGAATCCAATGTTATACTAGGATGTATCACGCTAATGCAATGCATTTGTTCTGCAGTTGAAGAAACTGGAACTGATAATTGCAAAATTCAGTTTGGTAGGGGTGAAGCAAAGTCTATAAATGAAGGCTCTTGATTCTTGATTCTGGGATAGTTTATATGTGTGAGATCTATTTGCCCTATAATGAAACCACATGAGCAAACATGCTTTCTGCACAGATGATCATATTGTGGTAAATTATTTCTTGAAAACCTGCAATAACAATCAATAAAAATTGGGTTGTGCAGGCCAGAGGATCTGATTCCATGTAAAGCCATGCTATTGATTTACTGGCAGGTATTACTTTGCCTCTAGACACAACCTATAAATTAGAAATGGACAAACACTAACTTGGTTTTGTCATGATTTAAAGGTTTATGTACTTATAAGTGTGTTTTCAAAAGAAACTGTATGTATCAACAGAGAGAAGAAATACATATTCGTGAACACACATATACATTTAAAACAGAAATGAAATTTAATGTTTTCTTTCAAAATTGTATTGTGACCTGTTGGGTTTGAAACTTGCTATATATTCTTCAAGAAACTCACTTGTGCTTTAAGTCTGCCAAGTACATGTTTTTGAGTGTGTTTGTGCCAGTACTGGTGCTTGAACTCAGGGCCTAGTCACTGTCCCCTAGATTTTTCACTCAAGGATAGTGTTCTACCACTTGAACCATAGCTCCATTTTTGGACTTGTTGGTGATTCATTGAAAATTAGTTTCTTAGCCTTTCCTGCCCAACTGGCTTGAGCCCAATCCTTAGATCTCAGCCTTCTTGAATAACTAAAAGTATAAGTATAAGCACTCAGCTAAAGTACGCATTTTTTTAACAATCCCAAAACTGAGATATATATTAACACAGAACCTCCACATCTACTTCGTGGCCTTGACAAAAAAATTACATAAAGGGAATTAAGTAACACTGCTCAAACTCATTAATTAATTAGCACTTAATATCATTTTTTGGGGGGGTCCAGTTGTGGGGCCTGAACTCTGGGCCTGGGCACTATCCCTCAGCTCTTCAGCTCAAGGCTAGCGCTCTATCACTGAGCCACCTTCCCAGCCCGCACTTAATATCATTTTTAAGATAAGTAATTCCATTTGAATATGGAGGAATAACAAATCAAGTCAAAGTCAAGAGGCTAAACTGACTCATTCCATACTGAGCTCTGACTCCCAATAAATCTCCAATTATTGATCTAATAGTTTGAAATTACAGTACTATTCTGAAAAAAAACATCTGGAAAATTATATAATTTTATTGTTTCCTTTGCTTCATTTTTCGTTATAATGGTCAATCCTTAATTTGGAACTATATTGCAATCAGTAACTTAAAGGCATAATGTTTGATGTTATTTGTATCCTTGAAGTAAATGCTTTATGTGAACTTCAATGTTGAATTCCTGCCTTAAAGTGTAATATTAACTTTTAGTGTTCTTTCATGTTGATTATTATTTTCTAAATAATTAAATTCACCAAAATACCAAATTCTTAAGTTATTACTCTTTCTTTTATCATCCTCCATTTCCTCTGAGTTTTAAGCTCAATTAAAAGAAATCTTACATTACCTTACCTTTGTTTTTGCAGAAATCTTCATATGTCAGTGATTTACAAAAGTCTTCAAATGAATTGTTTCAATAAGAAATTATAAGAAACAGATGAATTCTTACAATGCTCAGAACTTAAAGCATTTATATTTTTATTTTATACTTGGTATTATTTTTCATCATGTAGGTCTTATACCAAATTTACAATGTACCTTAAAGAATAAAGACTCTTATTTTCATAAGTGAAATAAAATTATATTTGATAAATGTATACCTCTATCTAAAAAGCTCCTCTAATCTTACTGCGTATCACCACCCTACTCTTTTGTATTGTTCCTGCTTTGTAAATTAAGTGCTAAACACCAAACACATGCTAGGCAAAACAGTGAATCAAGAGCTGGAAAAAGTTCATTCTGCTGCTAAATGATGCCTAACCTCAATAAAGAACTGGCTCAAGCCCTCAAAGCTTCAAACTCAAAATTTAATTGGCTAAATTGTGTTAGGAAGTGAACTAGGATAGCAAATATATTTTTAGTATCAATATTAAAGAACTAGACGAAAGAAGAAAAGAACCATAATCCAAAATTAAATTTCTGGAAAGCAAAGTGCTACTGTCCTTTCTCCAATTCCTTGGTTTCACAGTCTGATGCAAGAAAAAGATCCAATTCATGTATATGCACATGAAAAGATTTGCCCTCAAGAGCATCAGCTCAAAAGCACATCGGGGGGAAAAAGAAACATGTAAAATAAAGGCAACCCAAGCCCACAGCCCACATCTTTATGAAGGCATCTCAGGTGAACTGAACAGTTCAAGCCAGAGAACAGAAAGAGCTTTCAGCTAAAAGTACTTGGAAAAGCCCCAAGGATCCACTCAATAATAAAAGTATAAAATATCCACTGATAAAAGAATATAAAGCAATCTATGAGACTGAGAAGATACATAGTGATTATATGCTTATTTTGTCATGAGTGATTATGAAGAAAATAAATCATCTGAGATATTTCTGGTTGATGAAAAAGCATACAGATTCTAGAGACAAACTTATTTAAATTTTAGTCCAGATTCCAGAAATTGTTAGCTGTGTGACACTGTCCAGGGCTTTTCTTTCTCCAGAGCTTTAGTTTTCTCAACTCTACAATGAAGAAATATTAATAACTTGAAGTGCTCTGGAGAGAATATAAAAAAAATGCCTGTGAAAGAGGCTAGTAGAGCATTTGACACATAGTATATTCAATAGACTATCAGTTCCTTTTCTTCCCACCTATGCTGTGTCTTAGTTAAAGATCAGGGGACATACCTGACAAGTTTTCTTAACACCCAACAATTCTTCTGTCTCCTAGGCAATTCATATTTTTCAGTTTCCTTTAATCCCTTGATCCATCAGTGTAAATATGTGTCCACAGCAGAGGCATTGTAAAACTGCAAGATGATTTGTCCTAGTGTTGTTTGACTTGTGTCTAAAGTCAAACACACCACGACAAAAAGTCCTTGAGAGTAACTTTTAGAGTTCTATGTTACATCTTGACCTAAAGACATTCCCTTATCTTTTATTACTTTTTCTTTTTTAATTTTGTTACCATTATCATTAAGTAGCTGAACAAAGTAGTTTCAATTCAGCATGTCATTTTATGAGGACAATACATCTTGGTCAATGTCACCTTTTCATAATTCTCCTGTGTCTGTCCCAACCCCACCCATCTCCTCAATTCATTCCCTTACCTTTAGAGGTTTCCTTATCTTAACCTTCTTCTGCCAGTCTTACACACACACACACATACACACACACACGCACACACACACACACACACACACACACGGGGACACATTGGGGATATGACCAAACTAGAATTATTCATAAAGAGAGACCCCACCCAACCATTATTTAAGATCTGGAACCTCTAAAACCAGGACAGTTTTTGGAGACTGTGCTTGGTAGTCTTAGAAATAATGTTCAGTTCAGTAAATCTAAGGTCACTCTATGCCACCCTTGGAGAAAAGCAAGCTGTAATTTCTTTTTGTCTTTGCCTCTAAGCCTGACCCCAACCCTGTAAAATGAGGTTCACCTTTGGCGAGTAAACTTATCAGATATTTAGCTTCTGTGAAGTGTGGAACTTTCAGAAGAAAGAACAAAAGTGAGTGAAAACCCTTCTTTTAAGTCTTTCTCTGACTAATTTTAAAGCATCACTAACAAAGCAAGCAAACCCATCTGTCTGTGGGACTGACTCAATGTCACTGCAGTCTGAGAAGAAATGGAAGGGAAAACAATGAGAAAAAGAAGGAAAAGGGAAAACAAAGGAGGAAAGGAGGGAGAAAAACTAACATGGTAAATAAAGGGAAAGCAGCATGCTCATGACTTTACAGTTGCAGAAACATCCGAGTGGATGCTAACAAACCCAGGTCTGCACCAAAGCATGAAATTGGCATTACCCTACCATTTTGGAGAAATTAGGGCTTTGCCCTTGGGGACAGGGGCCTTCATAGAAGCCCCAGGAACCTGTCATGTCAAGCTTAGTAGCTTTTCTGATCAAGTCCTACATCCTTGATCTCAATTCTTTTCAGGTGGCCCTAGAATGACTTGTCCCAGCTTAGCTCCATGGTGACATATATGTACAAATAAATCTGTTTATCTCTGGGTCTCAGAGGATAACTGAACTACCTTAGGATTTTAAAAAAGCACACAACACCAAACTGTTGAAATAGAGTAGAATCTCTTAATTTGCTGGTTTTACAAAAGCTGCTTTTTATAAGAAGCTAGAGCACCAAGAAAAATTCTCAGGATATTCATAAAGTTAAGTTGGCTCTGGTCTTCTGAAAACTGGAGTGTGATTAAGGCAATGCAACGTAATCATACATTTTCATGGCTGAGTATTTTTCCCCTCAGCTACGACCTTTTCCCCTCTAATGCTTTTTTCTTACAAATATGTTCAAGTAAATGTTCCCATGTTGAAGGCTTTAATTTTAAATATGGTGTCCATGTATCAGCAATGTACCTGTAACTACTGGGAAATAAGACATCATGCACATTCATAAAACATAACATTAGATTATTGCAGACTAGTATGAAATCCAAAGTGCCAGTCCTGATGTGAGCCCTGAGTCACTCTCCTGCCTCTTGACACCTTTGTTATCAGGTATAGACAAATGATTTTTACCAGAGCTTAATTTTCATGGGATCTCATAAGCATTTTGAGTAGAGATGGAGAATGTCAGGAAAAAGAAAAGCTTCAAAAATGGATCCTTTTCTGGCACAAGAAGACTAATCCCATATCATTACTATTATCATCCAAACTCTACTTTACCCATAGATTTTACTACCCAATCCTTCTTTACAATTCCACTGCCCATTAGATTTTCTACACACACACACACACACACACACACACACACACACACACACACACAAACCCATTGAGGCGTTGGAAAAGTTCAGGAACATTGTGCTATATTCTAAACCACTAAAACACAAGGGTAAACAATAACAAAAAAAAGGCTTAGTTTCCCCTCAACACAGCTAAGTTTCTTAGGTTACCTCCAGGTAACCTAAGCAGAAGAGTTCTGCTGAGAAAGCAGTTTATGCAAACTTTATAAATTCAATCATTGATTAATAAGGTTAAAAAATACAAATCCTGAATTATTTCATCTGTGTACATTTTACTTAGTGGCCATTTTTAAAACTTAGCTTTCATTAAAAAGAAAAATCTACCATAGGAGATGGGAATGATAAATATTTGCTTTCAACTATATGATAAATACTCACAAGCCATTGTAATTTAAACAGCTTACACAAACACAAACAGATTTTTGGATCCTTTTATAAACACCTCTAGAATATTTGGCTTTGCCTCAAATGTGTGTATGGTTACCTAAGCAAATAATTTGGGGGTGAAAAATTAATGTCTTTGCCCAAATTGATACCATTGCATCATATGTGCCAAAATGAAATTAATTAAGGAAATTATTAAACTAAAACTTTAAATGAAAATTATTTGAGAGGAAGGCAGTTCATTCAAAAAGTCTAACTTGCCTTTGTTTGCCCCATATGAGATGGCTTATCATGGTGTCTACTGAAATACATAAAGGGTGTCCACATGCAATGCATGTAAATCTAATGGAAATTTCTCATCAAAAAATTACTTTGGGTGTACTCATGAAGTATTTAAACCAAAGGCTCAAATAAACACATACCATGTGAGGTTCTAGTTTCCTAAATATAACTTTGAATCTCTGGTGAGCTGGAAGTTTATAAATAAATAAGTACCAGGCTGAGTCATTCTACAGAAGTCTTAGATGTGTGCAGCTGACCAGAATTCCTCAGCAATAGGTCACATCAGAGGGGGAGCAAGCCAAATTTCTACCCTACCTGTTTCCTTTTACCTCTGCTCTATCATGAAGACCATTGATTTACTTTTAAATAAAAGAGGAAATCATACATATTAAGGCAACTTTCCATAGATTTCCCATTTATACTTCCAGATAACCTATTGATACTGTGGTTTGTCAGATCATGTTGCTGTAAATTTGAACTGATTTTGACAAATACTGTCAAGAATGAAAAATATCTGAATTATATGCATCTGCCAGGAGGAAAGATAAAAGCAAAAATTGCAATATGCCTCCAAATAAAGTCACCAGACTGAATGTACTTTTTTTATTTTATAGTCATAGCTTTTGCCATCTAGTCTCCCTTTGGATAAAGATGTACAAGTTCTGTCAAGACAGCTGTTTTCTTTTGTAGCTGGAATTTATTTAATGCTATTTTTAAAAGGGAAAAAAATCTATCCAGGTGGCTATTTTAAAGCCCAAATATATATTCCCTAGTGTGTGTGTGTGTGTGTGTGTGTGTGTGTGTGTGTGTGTATTACTTAGATACCTGTAAAGTAAGTTTTATGATGAGCTAAATCTGTCATAAAACTTTTAAGTTTTGTTACAAATGCATTGTCTTATTTTTAATGCAACACTACGTATGTATTAACCTAGAATTGATGTTCTGGGAGCAACAATGATTTCATGAAGACACACCAACTTAATAAATATTGCATCCATGGTAAATATCAGCAAATAACATTTCTCTATTTAAAACATTTTCCAAATATAATGTTTATGCATTATTCTTTTCTCCTCTGACAAATGTTGAAGCTAGTCTAATTTCCATACAAATTCACCAGTATGTTTAAAGGAATGTCATTACAATGCTATTTACTTAATTTCTTAGAAAAAAGATGAAGAAAAATGAGGAGGAGGGGGAAAGAAGGAAAGAATTTTTAAAAGTAAGTGTTTAGAGTCTACAAATATATGTTGAAGCAATGTGTTGTGTGATGATATATACAGGTTCAATATATTAAAAGATTAAGGCTTTTTTTCTACCATTTGCTTATTCAATAGAATTCACTCAGAAGATAATCTGTGAAATATTAGTCCCAGTTAGTACTTACCTTCAGTTTACAAGTAGAAATACATGCACAAATAGAATATTGCCTTCTTTGACCATAAGTTAAAATATGACATAAAATTGCCATGCCCCACAAATGAATTTTTCAAATAAGTATTTTTCTACTTATCTAGATCCTAAGTCTTTTCCTGAAACTGTGCAGCTTTCTATAGTACATGTGCTTTTTAAATAGTCTTTTTAAACAATGCATTTTACATGACAAACTATTATGTATTAAATAGTTACCTACTGGTTTTCTGAATAATTTTATTTGCCTATGTGGAATCAATCTGTAAAAATAATTATTCACTGTTCTATGCATGAATTTAAAAAATAATTCATCATACTTGATCAAATTATTTTCAAAGTATAGAAACAGAAAAGAATACTAAACTTCCCCCTGCCTACATGTGAGAGCTTGTCAGCATTCAACTCCAAGGCCTTTAATCCCAAGCTTTAAATAATTCAGATAACAGTTGATTACTCCATTGCAAGAACCGTTGAGCTCTGCAAAATCGGAGGAGCACAATATTTTCTACATAAAAGAGCCAATCTCATATAGTAGACATCTAAGTAAAACACACTGCTTGAGACCAAACCATACAACCTATTTTTGCATTTCCACATGAACTCTGCAAATACCAATGCAGTTTACTACCAAGTAATTCTGCATGCTTGCTTTCATTACCAAGCCATCTAGTTCTACAGCTTAATTTGTTCAATTTACAACCCCTCATCCATACATTTTCTGGATTTAAAAGCTTCTTTGAATCATAACAAGTGAAATGGCTAGTTATGTTACACAGGAATCCAAAAGTGCACACAAACAAAATTTTAAACTTAAAAAAACCCACTGCTTTGACATTTATTTCTATTTCTTTAGAAAAAGAATTGTTTTATGTCCTTTGACAACCAAGATTCAGTGTCTGCTGCCTCTCTCTGTCACTTGTGAACATCAGATATTACAAAGGAGCTTTGCTCACTTGGCTAAATTACAACCAGAGTGATGTGAAACAGGAAAAAAAAAAACCTAGAAATATTGGCTTCCAATCCCAAATCAAAGAGTGACTAAAATTTGCCATCTAAAATGCTTAGCTGAGTTCTAAATAGATGAAACTCATCCTTAAAGCTAATGTAGGTAGCACTTTCCTTTGATGTACATGAGTGTCCATATATGTCTGAGCATGTGTTCATAATTATCATGTAGGCATATAAATAGAAGGCACACAATTAAGGTTGCAAACATCAAGCAAGCTGTGTAAAAAATCATCAAAGTTGGTAGAGCAAAGAGCCCCCTGATTTCACTGGTATGGCACATTTTGAACCATTTCCTCCCCTAAACCTCTTCATCCCATATTTTCTGTCCACCCCTTGTCTAAGCATAAGAATAATCTGTTCCTCTAATCAGTTCCTCTAAACTCTGGCCAACAAGTTCAGTCATATATATATATATACATATATATATATGTATATATATATATATATATATATATCTCCAGCCTGAGACACCACTCAGTAGAAAATCTAAAGATTGCATTCCATATCACCAATAAGTACTACATTAGACTACTGCTCATACCATTTGGAAACCAGCCTCACATGACGACTGGCCTGACACCTCATCCATCAGCAGGGTGTCCAGAACAGAGTGGACAGTCTTCCTTACACCATCTCCAGCGTGGAGGCCCAGCTGGGAAACAGGCTTCTCTTCCAATAGCAATTAGATCTTTAAGATCAGGCCTTAGCAATTTGACCTAAAGCCATCCTTCCTTGCAACAAAGTCTCCAACATCTTCAGAGGAAGAGACAGAGAGTGAGGCAAATGAGGAGAAATCCAGATCTCAGTAGCCCAGTTTAAAAACAAACAAACAAAAAGCCCCACAACTTTGTTTTGTCAAATAAAGTTTGACCACTGGAGAAAAGTACCTTATGGTGACTCTGGCTTTAGAAAGATCTGTCCAGGGCTTCTCAATCTTCTTTTCACCTCTCTCCCTCTCCCTCTCTCTCTCTCTCTCTCTCTCTCCCCTCTTCTCTTGTTTCAAAAGGGGCCTCTGGTCAGCGCTGATTAATAAGTGTTTTTTGTTGTGAAGTGTTGAATAATAGAGGATGGCCGGTGACCCAGTAAAGACTAAACCTTGCTCTGGTTTATTGTGGCAAGCTGAGAAAGGGGCTTTAGGCCCAGGACCCCAAGCACTGACCCGCACACATCCCGCGGATCGCCTATTCATTCCCATCGGCCTACAGTCGCCCCGGCTCCTATTGTTCGACAAGTAACAATGGAGATTTCGCAGGGAAAGTAAAGCTCTTTTCAGATTCCTCGCTGATGTTTTGCATTTAGGGAAACACCGACCTCCACATTTCCCCCAGACATTTTCCCTCACGGCAGTTAAAACGGTGCATTTTCGGGGGGACTTGTGTAACTTTGGCATTTGTTTCCCCGAACACAAGCATCAGGAGAAGGCTAAGACGATGGAAAAAGGGAAGCCAGCTCCAGGGATTTTCTTTCTTTCCTCCTTTTCCTTTCTTTCCTATTTTTCCTTTTAAATTGCATTTAGAGGATGCTAGCAACCTCTGAGGAGAAAAGGGGGTGGGGAGGGAAGATGAGAAAGAAAAGCAAGTGTTCCCTCGCGTGGTTGTCTGGGGCTTCGGGGGCCGAGCCTGATCGTGGCTGGCCGGGCCGTGGCGACTCGGGCTCGGCTGCGGGCCGCCCAGCGCAGCGTGGCCGCGGGTTCCCCTTCGCCGGCCAGCCCTGCTCCATCCTCGACTTCCCCCGCTCCCCACGTGGACCCCACTTCCCCCGCTCCCCACTGCGGAGCCTGCCTCTGCGGGAGCGCAGGGCGGGGAGACGCAGCCACGCGGGTCACCGCGCCCTGGGGTGGTGGCCGGGGTGAAGCCGAGGCTTTCTGCCGCCCAGGCCTCATCTGCCCCCGCTCGGACACGAACTTCAGCTTTGCAGTCCTGCGCCTGGCGCGGGGCAGGCTTTCTAATGTCCATCGTGTGGAAACAGACAGGCTTGGGGTCAAGTGTCTGGGTGGAACTGACCCCGGAGATGTACCCTGCTTGTGTCTAGGCCTCTCCAAGTCGTCTCTCTTAGCTGTCCGCGAGAGGGGACACCCTAGCCACAGGGTACCCAGTCCCCGGGAACTCTGCAGCCTTGAGTCTGAGAGCCTTGGCATCTCCAGCCTCCCGAAGTGTGTGGAAGAGGGTGGGTCAGGTCGGCGGTTCGGCCTGGAATGCCAGAGACCGGAGGGGAGCCGAGGGCGCCCTGGAGCCAAAACCCTTGCAAGTGGTCTGGGGATTTGAGCTCCTGGAGTCAGCAAGCGGCAAGCCTCAGGATGGGCCCCGGCTGTGGCTGCGTGGAGAGGATGCCTTTTGGGGCTCCTCCGCCTGCTCACCTAGTGCAAGCTTCACGCCCACCCGGACCTGCCGAGCTTCGGAGCGCGAGTACTTTCCGGGTGCGCATGGCCCTGCACTGGCCGTGACAGTCAGGTGGGCAGCGGGCACCGCGCTTTGCAACTGCTGTCTGAGTCCAGGCCTACAGCCCAGAGCACTCTCATCATGCCTTGACAGCTCTTGAGGCTGGGAGAGGAGGAGGAAGAGGAGGAGAAAGAGGAGAACGAAGAAGATGAAGAGGAGGAGGAGGAAGAGGAGGAGGAGGAGGAGGAGGAGGAAAGAAGAAGAGGCTACCAGGAAAACCCTGGGCAATGCAGGAGGAAGAGGGCTCATTGTCCAGTCTCCCCTAGTCCAATTGATATGCTAATCTCTTTTCTGATGGCATACAAAGAGCACCTTTGCACTTTTAAAAGACTTTTGTGCCCTGGCTACAGAAGTTTATTATCCACTAATTAGCAACAACTTCTGGCAATGAGTTGGGTTACATTTTCATAAGCTCCTAACTCTGGAGATGAGGTATGCCCGGCAGTAGAAAGCTTTGGAGCTGAGCAACCCCTTAAACCTAAGGCTGCAAAGATTTGCTCAAATTCCTGGGCCAATGAAGGTGGGAAGCAGGATAAAGTGCAGAAAGTTCGTAGGAAGGCTCTTTGGACTGGGAAATCTCCCCCTCCCCACCCCCACCCTGCATCTGACTCTGTAATCCCCATTCTAAAAGCTGCCTTGCCATTTTATGCAGGTAAGAAAGAACGATTGAAAGTCTCAGACAAAAATTACAGCTCTCTCTAATTTAGAAATTAGAATTTCTAAAGTTTTCCTTTGCCACCTGCACTTGGTACAAGCAGTTGGCAAGGGCACTGACTATTTTTAGGAAACATGTCCAATGCTTGTGTCTTGAGGTCCCCTTCCAATGCCTTTTCGACTAAGGCAGAAATCCTAGGGCCCGGGGAAGCTGAGGCAAAGCTAGAATTACCAAAGCTCAGAGTGGGGTGAGAACGCTGAGTAAAGTGCCCACCCAAGATGCTCTGAAGTTGTCACCCCATGGAGCCTGCTCCTTTGGGTGACCTGAGCAGAGAGCAGCACCTCTCTGGGCAGCAGGATCCACAGCGAACCCTTTGACCTTGCTTCCTTTAGCATGGCAGGTCCTCGAAGGTCTTTAAAAACCCAACAGTCCCCAGGTCAATAAACTGGAAACTGATAGAATGAGCATCATCGGTGAAAGATAAAGGGGAGGGGTATAATGCACATTCCTTCTAGTGTGTCCAAAACAATGGTGTCTCTCTGGGATAAGGAAATACTGGAGCAGTTAGGCCTTCTTGGGCCTGCATTCAGCGGCCAGACACTGAGATCACTGAGATGTTTCTTTGTTTTAGGTAATTCGAGATCTGAACTCCAGCACCTTGTCAGTATTACACATATGAGTGCATGTGCACGCGCACGCACAAACACACACACACACATCTATTCTTTCTACTTAAAATTTTTCCTCTTTTGTTTTCGGTTTTCTGCTTTTTTGTAAACGGCCCAGCTGGAGCTACTTTTGGTTATTTCCAGCTGTAATCAGGTGGGTGCTGGAGGCCTGTGTTCACAGCTAGGATGAAGTATGGGTTGATATAATTTCAAGGTAAAATATGGTCTTAGCTCAAAACCCCGGATGATTCCTTAGTAGCAAAGTGAATATTCAGAGGCAGAAGGCGGTGAGTTATATTGTTCTATTCTGCTCTGGTGGAACTACATCTTGTCTTCTTAACCTCTCTGGATGTGCGAATATGATGTTTCTGAGCAAGCATTGTAAGAACTAGAAAACAGGGTAGGTGGAAGCAGACTGCCGACCTAAGGGAATACTGCTGAATAAAATACAACAATGCCCAGGATGATGGCAATATTGGACCCCAGGATCTCCCAGACCAAGAGTCTCTGAAAGAAGAAAATATCCTCAGATGGGTAGGTAGGTTGAAGGAGGAGGTGGGTGGTGAGCTTGGGGAAGATCTTGCTGCTGTCACCCTGGGCCTCCTTCATTGAGAAAGAACAATGGCCCAGCCTGGGTTCTTTCTGAAAGAGAAACTCTGGGAAGGCTGAGCTGCTCTTTGTGCCCCAGCCCATTTAGAGGAAGAGAGTCATGCACACACACAGACACACACACCACCACCACCGCTGCCCCCGCCGCCACAACCACTGGTGTCTGTGAGATCAAGACCCCTCAGAGACTCTCCGGTAGCTAAAAAAGGCCACTGCGTCATCCCAAAAGGCTCAGGTCTCCTCTGTCAGGGGAAGAAACCCTGAGCAAAACCCAGAAATGTCTGGATTCACCCAGGGGGTAGGGGAGATCTTTAAAAAAAAAAAACCCTTTCACACATAGTTTGTCAGTAATCCCACCTCAAGGTCTGATCAGTTGATTCAGCTTATGCATGTATTTCAGATTTAGGGTACATTTATTTATTTATTTAATCCTTCAGATCTTCTCATATCACGAAAGGACTTAATTCCCTTCCTAGGTGAAGAAGGTTTAAAGAAGGGAAAAAAAAGATAAAAGTTTTCATTCTAAAGCAAGGAGGGATCATATGGCTGTGACCTTGATAAATGAAAGGGGGAGGGGAAGAGAGATCTGGTCCCAAACCCTTCTCCTTTCCAAATCTGGGACATTCTGGGCCCTCTTTCGGAGAACCAGAGAGAAGAGGGATTTATTTTCAAAGGTTACCATTAGCAGTTTATTTGCTAAAGTTGAGAATTTGGTATTTTTTATATTATGTGAAATTCATGATTTAATTAGACTCTAAAAAACAAATTAAGGACAGGCCTTCTACACAAATTGGAGGCAGCTAAATGCTCTTTTGTGCCTGCAGCCCTTCGGTTGTTAAAGAGGCTGCTGATGCATGAGAAGTAAGTGACTGATTTAACTCATTGGGATGCAGGAAGCGACCTGCCCTCTTTTGAAAAGAGAGAGAGAGAGAGAGAGAGAGAGAGAGAGAGACTTAGAGCTAGAGAAGACAGAGGGAGGGGAGAGTGGAAAGAAGGAGATCGTGAAGGGAGGGAGTGAGAGAGAGAAAGAGAGAGAGAGAGAGAGAGAGAGAGAGGCAGAGACGGAGGAAGACCAACACCCCCCCCTTTACTGCACTGAAAGCTTCTGAATTTCAAGCAGAAAGTAGAAGGAGCTCAGGACTGCAGAGAGAGTCTTTCCTTGGGCTGCGGTTGTACAGAGAGTAGACAATGAAATCTTCATCCCCCTCCCCCATCCCCGCTAGTCTACAAGATTTTTGTTTTCGTTTCTTCTCATCCCGCACAAGATGTACAAAATGAAATATATAGCAAGGGGTAGGTATTTTTTAAGACAAAAACGAACAAATCAGAGCGGTTGGGACACGGATTACTCAAACAAGTACAGAGCTGTAAGTACTGTTTTTCCTATGGTTTTCTGGGCATTGCACGGCGGGCTGGGCTGGCTGGGGGAGTTGGCTTTGTGATAGATACATTTTTTGTTTTTGTTTTTGTCTTTTTATTCATAGAGGTTTCCTCGACGCGTGTACTTTTCGCACGTGAGCAGAAGCGGTTTTTATTATTATTATTATTTGCCAGTTGAGGGAGTGCCACACAGGATTGTAGTGTCTGCCGCCTAGGATTGCGGCGAGTTGAACCGGCGAGTTGAACCGGAGGGCGGGGTGGGGGGGGGCAGAGAGAGGCACCCAATTGAGGGGTTCCCGCGCTGAGAGCATCTTTGAGAGTCCGTCTTCCCCCTCCCTGCTCTGCCGCCCCAGCTCTCCGCAGCAGCCAGGTGGGTTCCTGGAACTGGATGGAAATCAGGTCACAGAGATTCCCTAAGCTCCTGGACTACCAGACGCGCCAGGGAGGTGGGATGGAATTGGAAGGAGGGATTTCAGAAGCCAGGAAAGGATCCGAAGGTACACACACACACACACACACACACACACACACACACACACACACACACACACACCCCTAGACTGGACCCCTGGCAACCCCAAGCCGGGCCTCTTGGTTTTCTGCAGTTCGTCTTGCCTGGGGTAGCTCCTTCGCTCGCTCACTCGCTTGCTAGCGCGCCTTTGGTGTGTCTTTTATCTACATCTTAAATAGAGGATCTTATTGTGACTGGGCTGAGGGTCTGGGAGAGATCGTCTGTATGGGAGAGAGAGCGCCAAGGAGGCAGAAATTGTGGGTCTGAGGAGGTGTGTGGTTTTTTTTAGGCTCTAGAAAATGTGCAAGAATTCCGCGGCCCATGCTTTCTTTGTGTGGCGGGCAGCGCCAAAGGCTTTGTGTTTGGCAGAGAGAAAATGGCGAGCCGCATTGTGTTTAGGCCATTTTCTTCCGGTACGAGGGTTTCTCGAGTTTTAAAAATACTTTTTTTTTTCGTTTTCTTTCATTCTTTTTTTTTTCTTTCAAAGTAGCCTTCTTGTGCCTGGAGAGGTGTATGGAAATCGGTAAGGTTCTGCCTCTGCCTGCTGTGGATAACGGCCTCTGGTAAAGACGAAGGGGCTGTTTAGTTCCATCGAAGTGGTTGTAATAGAACAAAAAAAAATGTGTAGGTCAATGCCCTCCAAAGCTCTGCAGGGACTCTTGAGTGTCCTGGACAATAGCTATCTGTTCATATGTGGTTATATATTTAGATAAGTAACTTCTTTGTCGTGATAATATGATGGGGAAATAAAAGATTTAAAAGAAAACCCTCAAGTATTTGAATAGAGAGGGAAGTAGCGTCCTCCCTTCTATTTCTTCTCCTGAAGGAACCCCCAGAGAGGTTAAATATTACTCTTCTATGTCTGTCTTTTGTGTTTCTTAAACCCAAGATGAAATGTTATTTTGGACAGAGGACGTATTAAATAGCCTTAGCCATGAGAGCTTTACGCTTACCTTGCTTCTTAGAAAAGTATGGGATTCCAGAGGAGGGATTCTGTTTCATGATCTTGGTGCTTGCGTTTGAGTATGTTTGTGTATGGAGGTAGCTATCTATGTTGTCCATAGTGGTGCATAAAGAATGGAGAGGGACCTGGCTAAAAAGATCGTGTTTAACTCTTTTCTTCATATGTCATTTTCGTTTTTTTTTAAGTTCCTGCATTTTTAAAGCCATATGCAAGCATGGACTAGAATACCTATACAGTGATGTCTTAGTTACTTTTCTGAGGATAGTGAACAGGAGATGGGGGGGAGAGAAAGAGAGAGGGAGAGAGGGAGGGAGGGAGAGGGAGGGAGAATATTGCAAATGTAGCAAATACTAGTTCCTATTTACTACAGATCTTTGATACCCTTAAATGGAGGTGATGATTTTGTCAGCTCAGAAATAATGAAATGCCAAGTCCCCCCCCACACACACACTGATTCCTGTACTCTGTTTGGTGGCAAATACAGAAAAATAAAAACAAATGGAATGGGAAAGAGAGTGTAAAGTCCGTAGACCATTCTCTCCTTTCACGTCCTCTTAAGTGCGAGGAAGTCAAATTTGTGCAGGAGTGCTGTGACTCTCATTTTTCAAAAGGCACCTCCCGCAATACCCTTGGTGTGAATCAAGACCATGGACAGCGAACTAACACTAAACCACTGAGCAGTAAAGACGAGTAAAATTTCGGGGGAGCAGTAATGTTGTTTAGATTCAAAATATGTGGGGTTGCAAAAACAATCTTAAACATTTTGAAAGGGAATTTAGATTACAGAATTTATATTATGGCTTTTCAAACTCATTCTACCAAGTTTCAAAGATAGAATAATTTATGTCTTCAGTTTTTACCCTGTCATGCAGAGTGCATGTTCTTTCTCTAACTTAAATAAAAATTAACTCTACCTTTTGTTACTAGACAATAACAAATTTAAATACATCCATTTTTAGCTATGGGCTGTTTCTCCTAAGGCCTTGGTATAATGGAGATAGAGATGTTGTATATTAGGGTGGCAATTGCAGAGTGACTCTAGGGTAAATTAAATTGATTTTTATCAGTGATTGAATTTCTAAATTCATAGAATTGGAAAAATTAAATGCCACTTTGATAGACAAGGATAGTAAGAATGGAGATATAATTAAGCTCTTCTTTTAGGCATTATAGTTTATGGCTGACAGTGCAAAGGTGTAAGTAAATATCATTTTTCTCAAGAAGGTCATAGAATTTCCTCATGTACACTGTTTAATTTGGGGCATATGATTTGTTCAGTGTGACCATACAGTAAATATCAGTTGGTTTTGTTTTGTACATTGTTTGAATTGTCTTTATTCCCAGGCAGAAATGGAATTTATTTAAAACCGTTTCATTTGTGGCTTATATAATACTTCAAAATTGCTCACTTAAATTCCTACTGTCATGTATCTTTTGGCTTATTTAATAATTGTGACTTTGGTGTGACCTCTGAAGAGCTCAAAGTAAAAATAATGCACAGGTTAGAGAAATCAAAGTAGTTTATATACATATGATGAGTTCCATTTAAAGTGAGGTTGGCATTTACAAGGAAATTAATTGTTGGCGACGCATCATATTTGGTTATAGAATGAAACTGCGGTGATTTGAATGTACAGGTTTCTAAACTTATATGCTAGGCATGTTTTCCACACACATGTGCACACACACACATACACATTTAAAAAAAGAGGAAGAAAGAAGCACTTGCAAAGCACATTCAATAACATCTCATCCAGTCCTGCTCAGGACCATGTGAGATCCCTGGTCCTTTCTGAGAGATGGCCCAGGACTGTGGTGGAAAGGATGATGGTTGGAAGCCAGGCATTGTTTCGGAAGGCACATTGGTCTAGGATGACTTTGCGACACGGTTAAACCTAAATCTAGACCTTGGACTGAAGGAAGGATGGCGGCGGGGTTAAAGAAAATGCAGGTGAGCTCGGCTTCCATTGCCTGCGCATATCATTAAGCAGCAGTCCCTTGCTGGGAGCCTGGGCTCTGTCCAGCCTAAGGTGCCTATTTTGCTGTTACACAGCCAACCAAATGCGAGCAAATGTGTCGGGGGGGGAGGGGAGTTCTAGATGAAGGGTCGGAGGAGGGGAAGTCATAGGCTGGTTCTATTTTAGGGAGAAACAACCCAGAATGAGGTCTTTGGTTTGTTGAGAATCAGCTTGGGCAATGACAGGAGGGCTGAGAGGAGAGAGCTGGAGAGGAATGACTTTTCTAGGGTTGTCTTTGAGCCACTGTGTTGGTGACCCGGCGCTGGTCGGCAAGGGCAGGCGCTCGCCCTTTGCTGCACCCAGGCGCAGCTCTTGGGGGGCTGCGCGCCTTCTGCGGTTCTTTGGTTTCAAGGACACAGCGAGCTGCTCAGGACTTTGGGAGCCAACATCTGTCTGACTGGTGACGTCAGCAGCCCGTGTAATCCTCTTGTGCTGAAGGCAGATGCCTTATTTGTTTGGCTGGAGCGAGCCATTAATCCCTAATTCTGGATCAGCAAGCGAGGGGGAAAGACAGGACCGCTTCGACCCACCCTCTCCCCACCCCCACCTCCTACCCTAAAGCACCTTATACCGCAGAAGCCTCTCCGCCTCCTCTTTCCTCCGCGAACGCCTTGAGCAGCGACTGGGAACGCTTTGGTCCTCCCTGCAGGTTTGACTAGTGCTAGCCGCTCTTTCTCCTTTGGATTTCTAAGGCTAAGGGGTCTATGTAATTCTTTCTCTGATCGATCGTTTCGATTTTCTTGCTGAGCCTCGCCGGTCTTGCCGCTTGCTGGGTTCTAAGCCAAGAAGGGGTGGAGATTGGAGCGTTGGGGTC
The DNA here is from genome assembly GCF_000151885.1 of Dipodomys ordii. NCBI lineage: Eukaryota > Metazoa > Chordata > Mammalia > Rodentia > Heteromyidae > Dipodomys > Dipodomys ordii. The sequence continues at coordinate 28,546,108 of NW_012267225.1, forward strand.
CAGTGCGCGGTCTGAGGGAGGGGTGGAGACTCGGGGAAGGGTGCGCGCGGGATGCGCGAATCTCTTCGACTGCTGCACCACAGCATCATCTGAGGACGCGTTATGCCGGGTCCCTCCCCAGATCGCTTCTCGGGGACCCGGCGGTGGTCTCGGCGCCCGGCCCCCTCCACTCGGCTTCTGCAACCTGGATCTGCGCTCCCATCCACCGACCTCCCCCCACCCCCACAACACTTCCCCCGCCCCAGGCTGCGGGACCCGGACTCCAAGCGTTTGCCTGTCCTGTCCGCACCTGCTGAAACCTTTGCGCGCTCCCTCCCACCCTCTGTCCCTTCTCCGCAGCCTCCCCCTCCCTCCCGCTTCCCTCTCTCCTCTCTCTAATTCTATGTTTTCATTCTGTTTTTCAGGGGCGCTTGTTGGGGTCTCTGCGTCAGACGGGCTCTCGGCGCTCTCCCTTCTCCTCGGACGCAGCAGGAGCTGCTCTCCCCCGGTGCCCAGGCCGTGAAAAGAGCCGCAGCGCCCGCCACCGCCTGTCCGCCGCCCCGAGGGCTCCGCCCGCCCGTTAGAGGTCAACTCCCCGCACCCTTCCCTTCTCCGCCTCTTCTCCCTCCGCCCCGCGGGGCCGGGGCTGCGGCTAGACTCTTGAGTGCGCGTCTGCTGCACTGCCCTGAACCCAAACCCCAGAGGGGCCCAGATTCTAGTCCCACTCTCTCGGGCTGGGGCAAACAACAACAACAACAAAAACAAAAAAATACATAAAACCTTAGAGATCAAGCAGCCTTTTCTCTCTGCAGCAAAACCGTAGCCAGACCAGATGGGCTGCTCCTCTCTCCCGGGACTAGGCAGGTGCGGCTGAGTTAATTTTCCGCATTACAAAGGAAGATGACCCAGCCTGCCCTTGAAGCGCATCTTTTCCCCAAAGTTTCCAATCAAACCCGCGGTGAGGTTATTAGAAGGCATGTCGACTAGGCGTATTTATTTGTGTGTATGTGGCTTGATATACACCCGTAGGTTTGTTTTCCCATATATAATATAATATATTATATATATATATATATATATATGTTAGTCCTCTCGCCCTATCGATAGCAGGAAACGATCGACAGATTTCTGTAGCAGAATTTTTGTTGCACGGTGGTCCTTAAAAACCTTCCATTCCTACCCAGAGGCTTAGGGAAGGGCTCGGGACGAACCGATTCGGTTAATTGCGTTCAGTCAAATAACAGGATTGTGAAATTAGATCTGTACCAGAGGGGTAATTAACTTCGATCCATGTCATCATTTGGAAACTAGATTTATAGGCATATGTATGTTTTTGCGTATGCCGCAAATGGCATGCAGATGTATGCATATGCATACGCAGACATATGCATCGCCACCCTCCCGCAGAACAGAGTAATTAACCGCGGCTCTGGCAGATGTGGCAGGAGGCGAGCTGAGACAAGTGGACAAGTCCTGAGTCTTGAAGCTAGGTAGCCCGAAAGCCTGGATAAGGCCAGGGCAGGAAGAGAAGTGTGGGAGCTGCAGTGGGGGATTTGTTTTCCGGATCAAGATCAGAGACTCTGCCCTCCGTGTTCACAGCGGACCTTGATTTAATGTCATACAATTAAGGCACGCGGTGAATGCCAAGAGCGGAGCCTATGGACAGCACCTGAAGGACATCAGAGTATCTGGGGGTCAGAAATGGAAGGGGGAGGGACAATGGCAGGCAGTATGAAGTGGGGTAGAATAAACCCATCCCTTTCTAAAGACAGATCCCCACATTGATTCCAGAGCCAACCTAGCACTGTAAGCATCGTTTCAGCGAGAGCCACAGATATCATATCGGCAGGCCAATCCCCAAGGGGGCTGTGGTGGTGTTGGCGGTGGGGAATCGCTGACAGCCATCAGCAGAGTTTTCATTTGGGCAAATATTCCGGGAGTCGCAGCGTTTAGAAAGCGCTGAATTCTTTCAGAATAGGAATATGGTTGTCTGCAATCGCGGCCCATGGTTGGGAAACAGCCTGGGCCAGGAGAATGGCGTTTAAATAGCACTCTCTGGCCACATCGAGCTCGAAACTTCAATAGCTCAACCCTTGTGTGAAGATCTTAAGAACTAATATTGCCAAAACCCTCTTAGTCCTTGCCTTCTCTTTCTCTATCCAGCTTCCAATTAGCCTTAGCTGGTTTTCAAATAGCCAAGGTAACTTCCTTGTCTGGGCATGGGTGGCCATGGCCAAAGGGAGCAAATTGGTAGAGGGAAAGGGTCCAGATCAGTCAGAAACTTTAGAAAAAAACTTGGTAAATTAATTTATTTCGGAGACAATGCGATAGACTCTTCCAAGGTAATAGTTCCATACCTTGGCCTTGAAGTCAAAGCAAAACCTAGCCTGAAAGGCAGCCTTGACAGACGTCTTTGTTCTGCCTTGGCCAGCAGGGGTTGGGAACAAAGGAGAAGAGCTGGGAGGATGCTCTAAAGTGGCCGCGCCCTCCGTGCTTGGCGCTGTCCGTGGTGCTGACCAGGCCTTCTCCCTATGTAATAAAACCAGAAACTCCATGGAAATGTCTTCTTCCTACCAAGGAAAATAACAAAGTACTAGCTAGCTGACGAATTAAAAATTAAAAGGGGGAAAGCCGTTACATGGCGACCATTTTGTCGTAATAATGCACTCTAGCTATCTCCTCCCTCGTCTGGTGTTTTAGGTCTTCCATAGGCACGCACTTAACATTCACTAAGTACACTGAGAAACAATTATAGTTGATTGAAGCTGAAACCTACATCTGTGCACGGAGGAGTGCAGAGAATAAAGGCCTTTTATGCTTTTCGCTTTCTTAATTCATCTCCCATAAAGCGCAGAAACGTAAGATCTTCTGCTGAGGATCTTAATTCCGATGTTGTCGCCCAAGGGACCGGCACAGGACACCAGGATGGCCTTGAGATTTTCAGAAAAGGACTTAAGGGGACTGACTAATGAGCCAGGACAGGAGCCCATGCAACCTGGTACAGGTGAGCAGCAGGTTCTCAGCAGAATAGCGTTTCTAGGCAAATCAAAGAAGGGACGATCCCCTTCCCCCCCCCAACTCCAGCCTGCTCTGTACATCTTGGCCAGGCCCGCTGGAGGTACTGCAGGGCCAGGAAGCCTAAAACCCCGCAATGCAGGGAAGCGCTACTGGCCGCCTTTCCCTCCAAAGTTCTTGCAGACGGAAAGAGTCAGGGTTACTAAATCTCTTCTACAGTGAAGATTTGCTTTAGGGCTTGAAAATCAGAAAGGTCAGCATTGATACATTCAGTAAAAATTTAAATTTCTTACTACACTTCAGCGTCCTACTTAGGTGCTGAAAGTATTAAATATAAGCAGTGATATTTTAAATGCCTTAACTAATTGATCCATGTGGCAAGGGAAAGAGAAATAGAAAATCCACCGATATGTAGCCATCCCAGGCTTATGAAAGAAACTGCCATGCAGTTTGTTTGCACTTGTTTATATTTTTATCAAAATCTAGCTTGTTAAAATTAATAACAGATACAATGCTCCAGACCGGGGAAAATAGACAGCAACATTATTTGTGACCCAGATTTAGAAGTGGGACATACATGGACAATGATCTAAAAAGAGATGTTTTGTCACATTAGTTCTTATACACCTGAGTGGTGGAGATTTATGAACTGATTCAGGAATAAAACAGTCCAGGTGCAATATCCTCAGGAGGCTAGCCGCTGCTTTCCTTTTCCCTCAGGGTAAGTTTTATTTGCCCTCTGATTTTAGAACTCAGTGAATTAGGTCATTAGTCTCCATTGATTAGTTGGGTTTATATTCAATTTTGTACAATTTGGGAAGAAGTAGTTAAGCACATTGGAAAAAGAAGCTACTTTTAAAAGGGAAAATGCAGAGGATATTTTTCTGCATATATGAAAAGCAGCCATTGGAAACAAAAATGGTTTTAAAGCATCTCCCATTGTCACACAGGGCTTCATTTCCTTCCAATGTTCCTTCAATTGTGTTCATATCTCTCTGGCTTTTTCACAGAGCAGCAAGGACAGCAGCAAGGGCTACAAAAGAGTCCTGCCTGCTAAATTGTAACTCTTATTACATAATAGGAAAACAACTAATCCTCCTGACCCTAATCCAACCTGTTTAGGATCACCAGAAACTCTAGCTTCAGAAAGCTTAATCAGTTTAACAATTACTTTCTAAATAGAAATCAAATACAAATACGTGATATGAAAGAAGGTTACTAAAATAAGAGACTGAACACACGATCCAGTAATTTGGTTGCCAAGATTAAATCCGGAGTGGTTATTGATCTATAATGTTTCTAGGTTTTTAAGGCTATTTTCAATTCCTTTAGAAAATAATCTCTGGTTTAATGTCCATTACAAATTTTCCTGCTAAGAAATTCTATGCTCAGCAGTTTTGCTATGAAACAAGCCAGAAATGGCAATTGGAGAACTTCACTGCGGTGTACCATGGGAGTCCTTTGACAATCACAACCTTCATCTAGTGGTCTGAAATTAAAGCTTCTCGGAATAATTTAGGAACAGCTTGACCCTTTGAGATACTCAACAACAACCCTCTAGGGAAATAGTATGTTTCCTTCCCGGGAACAAGATGCTAAAGCAATGCACCGCGAGGTCTCCGGTGTCAACAGTGCCCGAGCGCCCTCTGCTGCCCTAGAGAGGCATTACATCATTACAAAAGCCAGATGGCGGGTCTCAAAAAGCAGAGGAAACATTAAGCTCTTAGGATCATTTAATCTGTGAAATTTAAAAGCTCTTACATAGTCTGTTTCTAAAAAGGCCATCTGATTTTGAGCACTCCTTGGATGATTAACCTTATTCTATAAGGTACTGTTTTGAAGTTACCTGTGACATTTTTTGAAGTTATATTTCTGCAAATTTTCTCGGTTTTAACAGGGAAATAGGAAATTGCAAATCTCAGTGAAAAACTTGGTGCTAGGCAGTTGAGTGGAAATCATTTTTCCCAGTTTATCATGATAAAATAAAATGTAAGGAAGGGAAAATACCTTATTAAAGATACCTTTGAGCACAGGTTGTTTTTTAATGATAATTTAAAAAGTGAGGCCCATGTAAAGAATTGTGCCTTTTTTTGTTTGTTTTGTTTTGATGATTAACCGAGATTTTTCTCAGACGTTAAATTTGGAACTAAATTTGGTAAGAGAATTGGAGGAAACAATCGAACGTTTTGCTTCCCAATAACAAATGTACAGACTTTGTCCTTGAAAACTTCCTAACAAATTTATATCCGTACTCAGCTCACAACGACTTCAGAAGATAACCCAGAATGAGCAGAGATGATCAAACACCCAGATATGTAGCAGCATGTTCACACTCATAAGTGTTATTTGCATTAAAAATGAGTTTTTTCAGAATGCAATAAACTTCTTAAACAAAATGGGAAATTTCAAAGGTTAAATCCCCTTTTAGGTTTATGTCTTACAGAGTTTATGTTGATTAAAAGAATGTATAGCTGCATTTGCCATTGTAAATTAGAAATTAAAGCCTATTTCAAAACACACACACACACACCTCTATTTTCAATGAAGCCTGTTGTTGATTATATCAGCACTACTGTAACAAAATGCTTCTATTAATTATATGGCTGTTAAATAAATCTTGTAAAAATAAAGCTCTGCTTATTTTATAATGTCAGAATGAAATGATGGTTTAATATATTTTACTTTAATACTAGGTCTTAAATGAAAATTCTGATAAATATGCTAAATTGTAAGTTTGGTGAGAATATTAAGATGAATTTTTTAAATTATGTGATCTTACAGTTTGCCAGAGAAGGAACAGTCTTAAATGTTAAACCAATTTAAATATTTGACCAGCCCCATCAAATTCCACATAACTACAGTTACATTTATCTTCTGAAAGCTACTTCTCAAAAAAGAATTGATGAACTCACGGTATAATAAATGAAAAGAAGATCATCACAACATTTATGTTTTTAGAAAAATAACATATCTTATTTAGCTTAGATTCATATATTTCTAATAGTTGTTTGAAAACAACTTCCAAATGAAGTTGCACATAAAGTTTTCCATTTTTAAAAAATCATTTGTTCTTATTATTCATTAAGGGAAATGATTTTAAAAAGCCCTCAAATTAGATTTCCAGATGCCCTGAAGATCTTGCTCTACATGAAATCATGAACCAATATTTGCCAGTTAAGTTTCTATGAGAAGAGTTTTTAACCTCTCTGTGTATTTCTACAACAATAACATACCAGAGCTGAAACACTTCTCCTAATTTCCTCTAGCTATTTAGAACCCATGGAAATGTTGGCTTCTATGAAGTTAATAGTTGTCTAAAGAGAGTGAGAGAAAGACAAAGTCAGTTTATTCTTCAAATATCCTCTTTTAAAAATATTTTTTCTTGTAAAGATGTTGTATACCTCATCAGTGAGGTAATGAGTGCATTTCTTGTCAAGCATTGTTTTTTGTTCTGGTTCTGGAGATTTAACCCAGATCTCATGCATAGCAGGATGCTCTACCATTGTGCTATGTTCCCACCCTTGCACTTTTGTTTACAGATTAAGCACAATAATTGTGCACTGCCTTAGAAAAAACACACACATACATACACACACACTGCTTTTTCTGTATTTCGATTAGCAAAAAGCTGTATTCAGACTTTGCTGTCATTACAATTTCCATCAGCTGCTGATAAATAATGAGCATAACAAAGAAATGTAGCTGCTAGGAGTTGAAAATGTAATGCCTTAAGAAGGAATAAAATAAAATAATCAAGAAATTGGAGTTGCTGGATGCCCATGACTCATGCCTGTAAACCTACCTACTCAGAAGGCTGAGATTTGGAGATCCAGTCCAAAGTCACCTTGGGTAGACAAGTCTGAGAGCCTCTTATTTCAAAAAGCTGAAAGTAGAGGTGTGGCTCAAGTGATACAAATCAATCCTTGAGGAAAAAGCCAAGCAAAATCACAAGGCCCTGAGTTCAAGCTCCAGTATCCCATAAAGAAAGAAACTGGGGCAAAGATCAGGGGAGTAGAGGAAGAGAGAGAGTCAGACAGAGACGAAGGAAAGGAGGAAGGAAGGGGGGGAGGAAGGGAGGAAAGGAGGAAGGGAGGAAGGGAGGAAGGGAGGAAGGAAAGAAAAGGAGAATAAATTGGAATTGATTATCATAGAAAGAGAAGGTCAGTGGTTGCCAACTTCAGTGAATAATATATATGTTGAAGAATAAAAAGTTAAAAACACTTTTAAGCAGATGATATTACAAAGGTTAAAAATAGGCACAATAAGAATAAATTAAGTTTTGAGAGTGATGAAGAAAGAAGAAACTGTCAATTTTCCTGCAAACATTCCCACAGTGATAACATTCTCATAGTGATAACATTGTTGAATTGCAGGGAAACCTTAGGAATTACTAGATGTTATTTTAAAAAATAAAACAAAAAAGTAGTGGGGATATGTTGCAAGTTTGATCTTGTTAGGATTAAAGAAGGTTTAGAAAATATTGAAAATGAAATTTGTAGGATACGAATTTATTATTCAATTGTTATCCTATTACTGGAAAGGCAGAATTATGCTACTCTTTTCCTTTTGTTGTTGCGCACTTTTTTAAATTATGAAAATACTATTTTAATGTTGACCCATACATAGTATAAATGTTAAAATTAGTGTAACGGTAGCATATTCTGGGTCAAATTTTTCTGTCAATTTGTCTAAACAATTTAAAAACCAGTGGTATGGGGAAAGAAAATTTATTTAGCAATCTGTTTCTGACTTCAATGTTTTGAGTAGGACTCAAAATGTATTGGAAACAAGATACTTATTCAGTTCCAGTCAAAATGCTTCTCAGAAGTTCACCATGCTTGGTGTGAGGATGAGGTGTGTGAGGCCCAAGCAAACGTATTGAATACTGAGGACTTTGAGCAAGGTCAAATTGAAGGTTAGGAGGTTTAGGATGCTATGTAGAGAACAGTTTTCTCTTGACCGCTTCGATGCACTGTCAGATTTCCACATTCCAAGAACTTCTCTCTCCCTGGACAACAGTGGTCTGTCTGTATTGTCTCAGAACTGAGCTGGAGTAGCTGTCATTTAGTTGTTCTGTCACTATCAGGTAAATGCAAATTGGTTAAGACCCCCAGAATACATTCTTTAAGACTTGATTTGTACAAGCTGACATATTTAAAACAAAGGGACTTGATTTTACAAGAGACTTAACATTTATCTAACTCTTCAATTTGAAAAGGACACATATTTGTAAATAATCTCGAGGCATCAGCAAGTTGCTTCGTGGGATGGGGGATGGAGGATGGTGTTCTGTGTGTTTATAAATGTGTATGCATGAAAAGAACTATCTGATAGGAATTATGGTTAACATTAAAACATAGTCGTGAAAAAATAATAAAATCAACTTTAGCTGTGGCTTGGACCTATCTCTTTGTAGTTATCAGATAATCTATTTGATGAAATTGCTTGGTACAAAAAGATTATTAAAGAGTCATAAAAATGCCTAGTAAAAATGACAGACTATTCTTCATACTCCAGCTGTTGTTATTGCAATAATTTTCTGCAGTAATTAACATTTTCTAAATCCATGAATAAAACTGTTCAACATTATCTTCCATCCTGCTTTTCTCTTCCCCCTCTCCCTCTTTTTTCCTCTTTTTGTTTCTTACTCTCCCCTCCCTCCCTCCTTCTCTCCCTCCCTCTCTCCCTCCCTCCCTCCCTCCCTTCTTTCCTTCCTTCCTTCCTTCCTTCCTTCCTTCCTTCCTTCCTTCCTTCCTTTTTCTGTCCTCTTAACTTAAACAATAACAGCCTGATCACACTATATCTAGAAAGATAAGTGACTAAACCCGTAGCATTAAACAGAGCAACCACTCCTCAATCCTGGATATAAGACCCAGATAGATAGGTACATAAATAGGCAGATAGATAGATGTGTGTGTGTGTGTGTGTGTGTGTGTGTGTGTGTGTGTGTGTATTCTGGAGCTTGAACCACTTGTGCCACAGTGCTGCTTTCAGCTCTTTCTGAGTACTTTATTGGAGATTTCAATTCTCCATCTTCAGACCTCAGCCCCCTGTGTAGCTAGGATTACAGGCATGAGCATCCAATACCCAGCTTGAATGTTTTTATTTCAACCCCACTCTCTTGGTATGGTTCACACCCAAACTCTCTGATTTCTAATGATAAAAACATAGAGCTGATCTTTTATTTATTCACTGTTTGAATGCTTACTAAGTGCCAGGCTCTCTCTCTGTGTTAGATGAACAGAACAGATGTGGTTTCCATTGTGACAGAGCTTATAGTCTTTCCCCGTATTACATTTTCTACTCCCCTGCACTAACTTACTTTTAATAATTTAAGTCCTTTTATATTTAAGTGCTTCCACAATAACAATGGGAGGGATTTATTTTTTCCTGTAATAAGAACAGATTTGCATTTTGTTTTGGCAGGATAAACAAGGTGATGCATTTACATTTTCTTGTGTTTCCCTAACCCTTCAGTAGCAATGATTCTTTTGCTATCCTCTTTTGAATTTTGAAAATCAATTGAGCAAAATATTAATACAAGCTGATCTGATATGGACCATGAAGTATTAACTTCTGTGTCTATTGTGGCTCACTAGCCATGCTTGCCTTTTGTGCTTATTGCTTAGAAGTATTTCTTTTCATTTTGTCACAAATTTTGATGTCCCTGAATTTTTACCCTTTGGGGTAAAAATGTCATCTCAGCTCTCTAACTCGGTGCTTAACCTTCCTTTACACACATTTATGACAACTGGTAGCTTTGTTCTGCCATTTTTTTGGTCCTTCTTTGTTTCTTTGTTTTCTTGTCTTTATTTTCATGAGCTACTTCCTCAAAAGTTCTTTCAATTTTTATCCTACTTTTCACAGAGCTTATAAATGTAAATGGTTTTATTGGGTTGATTAGCAGTGCATACAAAATCTAATTTAGATATAAAACTGGTCATAATAACTAATTCAATTCTGTGACTTTGTTATTTAAATGTTTAAAATGAATATTAACTCATCACTCAATATTCTCTACCCAAATACTCCCATGATCTGATTCTAAAGCTGTTTTTTAAAACCTATTATTAACAACTGTTTTTGGATCTATAGGTCTACTTGATCACTCAATGCTTAGCCACAGTCTTGACCACGTCCTTGAAAAAGACCAGAGGTTCCTTTTAGCTTTTTACAAGACAAGGTCAGGTACTTGTACACCACAGATGTCAAAGGTCTTTCCTGTAAGTTCTGATGACTTAACTCATCAAAATCTGTGAGGAAGTGATTTCACCAGCTTTGAAATACAGGCAGGCCTATTATGGCATATTATATAAATAAATCAAGTGCCAACACTAACATCTAGAAGTTTAGATTTTAGATTAAATACTTTAATTGGTTGAAAAATTTGGATTACTCTCTTTCATTGGATTTTAGTTCTATGCAACCTTGATCAATGACACTATAATATGCAGTAAGAATTACCTGGGAAGCTGGACAATGGTGACTCATGCCTGTAGTCCTTAACTACTCAGGAGGCAGAGAGATCTGAGGATCATGGTTCAAAGCCAGTTCTGCTAGAAAAGTGAGACTATCATCAATTAACCAGCAAAAGCCAGGAGTAGAGGTATGGCCCAAGTGCTAAAGTGCCAGATTTAAGCAGGTTTAAGACCCTAAGTTTAAGCTCCAGTATCTGCACAAATTATCTAGAGAGCTAGTTCAGGAATTTATGGTTTCAAGTCTCATCACTGAAAATTTAATCCAGTAGGTATGGAGCACGTTTAAACAATCGTTATAGCTGGTTCCTCACAGGATGACCTCAGGTCATCTTTCTAGCTTCAAACTTTTAGCCTCAGGCTAAAGAGAATTAATAATTCTAAGACAATGAATCTTATCACTGAATAAACAGATTCTGAAAGCAGATATTTGAACAAATCTTAGTTATGACAGGAAGAGAGTAGAAAAGTTTTTCAAAATACAAATGCCAAGTTTGTATTAAATTTGCACTTACTTTTTTTAGGGAATATAAATTACTTTATTAGAGAAAACAATAAAGAACCCCTGCAAGCTAGGAGAGCTATCAGACTCTACTGTGGCTCTGATCTCTAATAAAAGACCAGAACAGCCGGGTCCCAGTGCTCACACCTGTAATCCTAGCTACTCAGGAGGCTGACATCTGAGGATCACAGTTCAAAGCCAGCCTGGGCAGGAAAGTCCATGAGACTCTTATCTCCAATTAACCACCAGAAAACTGGAAGTGGCACTGTGGCTCAAATGGGAGGGCATTTGCCTTGAGCTGAATAGCTCAGGGACAGTGCCCAGGCCCAGAGTTCAAGCCCCATGACTGACAAAGAGAGAGAGAGAGAGAGAGAGAGAACAAAACAGGGAAGGTGTAATGCAAGGGCCTTAGAAGAACATACAGCCCAAAGAAGTTTGACTAGTTCAAAAGGAATTCCTTGAGCCAAAGTTGGTTGCCAGAGAAGTTTCAAGTCTTAGGAGAACATAACCTACTCTATTATTTCTACCCCAGCTCATCATAGGTTATGGGCAGCCCATAGGAAACATGGCCTCTGAACAAACCTAACAATGGATTCCAGAGCATATGAACTAGAGTCCTTGGTTAATTATATTCTCTGAAGGAGATCCATAAGGTCGATTCCCACGACCTCCACACAGAGGCAAATCATTGTTAATACCAGAGAAGTTGCTAGGAAATTTAACACATCTATCATCACAGAAGAGCTTTTTTTAAACAAATGGATCAGCAATCTATAAAACAGACTGGACAAGCTGAGAAGTATAAAGTAATTACCTCATTCCCCAAAACTATACTAATAAGGATCATCTAAGGTCTGCTACAGTGATGAGCAACCTCACAAGACCCACTGGTTTAAAACAATGAAGAAGGTCAATACCTTGGTCCAGCATAGGTAGGCAGGGAACTTTCTCATATTTGTGTTTCTGTAAGGGAAGCTAAATGAGGCTCTAACTTCAAATATGTGATACTCAAAAATATGTAGGAAACACGGAAGCAAATTCTCTGACCTAGAAGATAAAGCTACACAAAATGTGCATGGATCCTCTATCGGGTAGGATTAGTTACATGTCTTGACAAAAAATTAAAATACTCAATAGCACTGGCACATATTTTGGAATTGCCAGTAATAGATAACTAGTGAATAGGGGTATTCATCAAAATAAGACTTCTTGCAATCATTACCCCTAGTGTTATATAGAGACTAACTATATCATCTGTATGGGTCCTGGAATTCATGAATCTAATATGACTAAAATAGAACTTGACTTCACAGGCTTTTTGCATTTTCTTAAAGCAGTGAAGTGTGGCAGACAGGGCTTAAACAAAGAATTATGAAATCTTTTAGTATAAAAATAGGTTCTTTCTCTGAACTTCTGTGTGATTTAAAAATTCAACTGACCTTTTTCTGAGCCCCTGTGTTCTCACTTGAAAAAAAAATGAAATGATGGAATTAGATATCCAAGTTATATTCTAGAATTCAATTAATTCTAGCAACAATCATATGAGTAGCAAGAGAATGCCAATGCCATCTAGTTTACACACCACAGACTGTAAAGGAAAGCTTTTGTTTTTCAGTCTCTAGGCAGGCAATTGGGGACATTGTTCTAAGATTAGACTCTGGGGGACATCCATAGCTCTCAGAGCATTTAGGGGTATTGTTTGGAGAAACTTCTTTCTGAAATGTTTAAGAGGATTTGCCAGCCTGCTTGGGCCCTAGCATCTCCCATTGCCTCAATAATTCTGGGTTCTTCTACCCAACTGCTGATTCCAGAAGAATCCAGTTCACAATGTTACCAACTCACAAGCACACCTTTTGGCCATCACTGCCAAGCCTACCCTGCTCCAGTTCCCTGACGTCACTCTTCAAATAAAGTGCTTGCCTACTAAAGTCTTTTCTTTATTCAGAGCTTCCTACAGGGAAACTGGGCCAAGACAGAAGTCTCTGTCAAATAAGAGAACACAGGATGAAGGCAGCAAGCGGCCTAAGTGCTTATGGATCCAATCCTTACCTAGAGTATGACTCACAAGTGATTTTCACCTTCTCAAGATTCAGAAAGAACTTTTCATAGGGATAGCTGCCAAATGGGTGGAAGTAAGAAGCCCATGCAAGTATGAAATGAAGGAATCTCTAGGAAACTGAAAACAGATTCAGTGCTCCATCTCAGTGAAGGTGATGGAGCAGGAATGGCAGAAAGCTCTGAGAAGGGTCCAGAATTTTGCAGCTTCACAGTGCAACTCTGCATTCTTCATGTGCTTATTTGATAACTCATATTGTGTTAGGGAAGAAAAGACTGATATGCTTTTAAAAATATAGGCATCTCTGTAGTAAATAAAGATTATCCAGGATATATATTTAATAAACAGAGATGTTACCAATATCCCTGACACACACTTCACAGTACTTTTGTAAGCAAAAGAGGACCTTTCTTGTCCTCTCTGGTCAATCATCTTGAGACATAAATTTGCTGTAGGCTGCTGCTAGGCCAATACTTCAAAAGAGTTAATGATGAGGCATAAGAGATACACTGGGGAACTGTGGGAAAAAAACCATTCAAATTAGACATATTACTCATAAAAAGCAGAGAAGGGGTAGGAAATTTGATAACAACCCCAAGGGTATTAGCCTTCATTTAGATAGATATGCATGAAATCTAATAAATGATTTTTTGATCAGTCTAGGGAAACATTCTCTAACAATGCATTTATTTAGTGCAGTGGGAATATATTCCTAAGAAATTAGACCGTAATCAGCAGATTTTAAGATTAATTGAATCTTGTTGGACTGGTATATGCCTTCCTTTGCATTTGCTTTACAACTAATTATAAAGCATAGAATAGAGACTACACTTAATTTAATACATAATTTAATTTTTTTTACAATATGCTTCTAGATTCAATATATGATTATATTAATCCTTGTTGTAGTGGGTTAACACACAATGATAGAAATCTCTATATTTGCTGGGCACTGGTGGCTCTAAAGCTAGCTACTCAGGAGGCTGAGATCTGAGGATCAGAGGCTGAGATCTGAGGATCACAGCCTGGGCAGGAAAATCCATGAGACTCTTATCTCCAATTAACCACTCAAAAAAGCCAGAAGTGGGTCTGTGCCTGAAGTGGTAGAGCACTAGCCTTGAGCAAAAAAGCTCCAGGGCTTCACTCAGCACTAAGACAAGCACTAAAAAGAAACAAAAAGAAAGCTCCTTTTCCCCAAGAATATCCAGCAATTGCATATAATTGGTACAACATGCAATAGTTGGAGCAAGAAGGCACAGATTTTTCAGAATGAGATTGGAACTATTCATGGGTCACTGTATATGACTGCATTTTCTTCTCATATACAGCTAGAAGTATAAATAATAAAACACACCCGAAGAATATTGTATTAATTTAAAATCATCTTTCCTATAACTAATTCTCCTACTTCCATGAAGAGATGAAAATGCTGTAGAATGTGATTCCAATCCATGTACATACTTAACTCAATGATATATGGTAATTAATTCAATAACTAGGAAACCTGCTTTGAGGTAATCGATAGATGTCAATTCTTATGTTTCTGCCTGTCCTGTCACATTGGTGCCTGTATGACACTTCATCTTTGAGTATTCTCAGGGTATAGATAGAAAAGGTTAGGAGTATGACATTTACTTTCAGACAGAAAACAATTCACATTAATAACTAAAATATCTCCCACAAATCAACTAATAATGATACAATAATCAATAAGGGGCATCCTCTAACAATCATATTTTTGAAACTCTGTAAAGCATAGAATCCATGGACAGTTTTCAACCCTTCTGTTTTTATATTCAGCTCTCTGTACTTTGTCCATCAGGTAGAGATGAATAGATGCTAGAAATTCTATAATTGTCAGGGTTCAGATACAGTTGGCTGGAGCCCAGGCTCTAATCACAGTAGCATTCAATCTTGATTGTCTAACCCTTATGATGTGTTCAGCGCATTTTCACATGTGTGCTGTGGAATGTTATTCTCCCACTATAAATAAATGGTGTCTCAGAGTCATGCTAAGAAGTCTAGGGACAGTACAGCAAGCAGCAAAGTTCAACTGGGCTCCTGTGTCAACACACAGACCTTCACTTCCATGTTTGTAACTGTCCTTGCACACGGTATTAGTCTTTGTAAGGTAATCATCTTGGTCTCAGTTCTGATCAGGTGCTGAATGCTGTGTTTGATATGGAAAGTAATCTCCATAGGAACTCAAAAAATATAATTGAGTCCCCTTGGAGTATAATTATATTTTAGAAGCTTCTCTGAATACTTCTCCCACAGGAATATTAATACGTAGCATAAGAATGCCTTTCAATCAAAAGCATAGATTTCCTTTGCTCCTTTTTGAGAATCAGTTTGGGACTGTAGGAAACTGAAATAGAGCCAAAAGGAGATTCAAAAATATTCAGGAATGAGTACTTGGACTCTTCATTTGATGTCATTGTGGAATCATCCGGCAGTACAACAAGAAACACCTCAACCACTATCCTCTGGTAACTGGTAACCCAGTGTATTCACAAGCAGCTCACAGCCTTTGCTTCAGGGCAGTACATTTCCCACACATAACAGATTTTAAAATGTCATATATTTACCTCCTCATTCTTAAGTTACATTCACAGAGCAGAGAATGCTTGTGTGTTTGCTCTCTCCCACTTTCTATAGTTCTAGGGATCAAATTCAGGGCCTTACCCAGATTGTACAGGCACTCCACTACTGAGATACACCCCCAGCTCTTGCTTTTACTTCTTTCTTTTTAAAATGGGACTTACAATATAAGCACAGACTGCCATTAAAGTCATTGTACTGCCCAGACTGGAACTACAGGCACAAAACCACCACCATTTCCTATGACTTCGTACATTTTAAAACATAAATTATAACCCATGGTTATCATTTTCAAGTAATTTCTAACAAGCCTTTTCAAAGTATTTTCCACTGAATCTGGTTCTGGAATTTTTTTTTCTCTATATGGAATATATTTTTCCTCTCTCTCTGCCGGCCAACAATTAGTCAATACCCAGATCAAGTTTCATTCGTCCATGCTGCAGTTTCCAGCCTACATCATTAACTTTATTTTCAGCGTTATAGAATTATTCGTAAGATTCTTCCCCTTGGGCATGTTGTCACCATGTGTACTTAGAACAATACCTGGCATATTTCTGTGTACACGGGAGGCATATGAGCCCTCTCTGAATTCTTTCACAGAGGGAGAAAGAGTTAACGACTGGACATAATTCTCAGTGTCTCTTTTTGCTTGTGGCTAAACTTGAAGTCAGTGTAAATACTAAATATAGATTTTTTTCTGTAAAACTAAACACGTTGGCATCTAAGAGTTTTATGAAATGTAGTTTTCAACAACTAGGAACTAGTCATCTGAAACACCTGCGCATTTCCCTCCCCTCCCAAACAGGCACTTTCTTTCCAAAGAAAGTGTACAAAGCCTTGGCTAAGGGAGGCTTCACATCAAAATTCACCACCTCCCAGCACATATTCACAGTCTGTGGAGAAAGTGGGAAGAATGGGGTGTTTGAATGGGCCAACCTAGACCGACTTCCTGGTTTCATCATCTATGACCTGCATGAGCTTGAGCTGTGTATTTGGCATCTCTGTTTCTCAATTGCCTCCTCCCTTAAGTGAGTTGATAGGACCTCATGTTGAATCTGTGGGTAGAAATGAGATTACATGCATAAAGAGCTAACACCTTGCCTCAGAAGAAATTTTAGATAAAAAATTGGTTCCTTCCTCCTCTCACTATATTCCCTAGCTTTCTCCTTCCTGTTTCAAAATTTATAATATTCTTGCTTTCTCTTAATCTCACCCAATATTCCCCTCAGGTAAGATGCTAATGTGTGTGTTAAGGATGGGCCCAGGGCAGAGAGGGTGATACAAAGCTTGCTCAGCAACTCTGACAGTAGGTATCTCACCCATATGTCAGCCTGGGTTGGGTTTGATAAAAGGTACACAGAATTTTCTCCCAAAAGCTAACTGCTGTCCACTGCCACAAGCTTGAAACTCTTGCGACTTCCACATGAGAAAGAAATAGGGATTCTATATTTATCTCCTTCATCCCCCAATACTGCCCTCCGAAATGTTAGAAGTTAGTTAGACACAGAGCTCCAACAATGGTATCTAAAAGGAAAGAGAAAAATGCCAGAACAAGATATAAAAGACTCAGAAAGTAGAGCAGTGATTAAAGCATTGGTCCTACCCGGTAGACCAGTGTTCTGACATCTTACAAAAGGAACAAAATTAGAAGTTATTGTGGTTTGAGATCAGATTCAAATATGACCCTGAAGTCAAAACTTTAAAATTGATATAGCAAACCATGGGAGTCTGGAAATGATTAAAAACCCATGATTTTGTAGTAATGTGTTTCTGGATCATTCAATTAACACCAAGAATCATTTCTTTTTCTTTCATTAATAAGTTTTTTTATTGTGAAAATACCATAGAGGGGTTACAGTTACATGAGCAAGATAATGAGTACATTTCTTATCAAGCATTATTGCCTCCTCCTTTGTTTCTCCTTACCATCCCTGACCTCCATCTCCCCCACAACGCCCCCCTCCACCAAAGTTGTAAAGTTCGTTTTTCGACATAGTATCTTGTACAACTTCTTGTTGCAATGGGTCCACCTGTTTCCTTATTTAAGCAATTTGTTCTTTCCCTTCCCCTCCACAAATTATGCCAACATCAAATTAATTCTATTGTCAAGGTGATGTACAAATGGGTTATTGTTATGTATGTAATAAGGTAGTGAGTACATTTCTTGTGAACATTGTTGCCCTCTCCCTTGTTTTCCTCTCACTGACCCCACAAGTTGTAAAGTTCATTTCCAACATGTCTAATGTTTCTAAGTAACCCTGAAACAATTGGCATATATATATTGAAGATTAACTGAATGCCAGTGTATTCTTTAAACGTTTCACATATGTTAGTACAATTATTCATGACAATAGACTAAGAGGCCTATACTTTTTCAAAAGTTTTTCCTAATTTGTTGATGAGGAAACTAAAGCTGAGAATGTAATTCATTTGTCCAGAATCACACATCTAAGGTGACTAGTGGGGAAGGATTTGAACTTGGACTCCAATTGGATATAAATCCTAGAACTGATACACAAATAGCATTCAGCTTTCACTCTCCTTTATTTTCTATTTGAATATGAGATCCTTCTAATAAAACAGTGTTTCGTTTCTCTACTTTGTCTCTCTGGAAATTTTAAAGAGCACATTACTTCCTTTGTGAGGTTTTTGTCTTGTAATTATTTGTATGTATCTCCCTCCCATTAGGTTGGGAATACCACCAGACCTTTATGTGTACTTCTTTCTAAAATACTTACTGAAAGAACGTATGCTAGCTGATTTTTTAACATCTCTAATCCCATTTAAAATAAGAGCTATATTCACATTCAAAGTTGCCATAGTTGCAGTGATGGCACAAAAACCTATTTATATCCAGCCTTTCAGTCTTACAAGATCTGGTTTGATCCTCTAGCATATGTCTGCATCCTTTTAGCCTTCCCAGAGAAAAGCAGAAAATTTGCCCAGCATAGGTGGAAAGGAAGAAAGAAACACACCCCAAATATCACAGACACACTGCCTAATAGCTGGCATCGTCCAGAGAGTTAGGGGAAGATGGCCCCACTCACCTCCTAGCCTGCTTTCAAAATGGAGGTTAGAGACATGAGGATGGAGACAGAATTGGAATGATGATAAAAATGTTATTATAGCTAGGCACCAGTGGCTCATGCCTGTAATCCTATCTATTTAGGAAGCTGGGATCTGAGGATTGTGGTTCAAGTAATCTGAGCAGGAAAGTCTGTGAGACTCTTATTTCCAATTAACCACCAAAAAAGCCAAAAATAGAGCTGTTACTTGAGTGGTAGAGTATTAGGACTGAGCAAAATTACTCAGGGACAAAATCCAGGCCCTGAGTTCAAGCCCCAGAATGTGCACGCACACACACACACACACACACACACACACACACACACACACACACACACACACAATAACAATAGTTTTGGATTCCTTAAGGGATAAATTTTTAATTATGCCAAAGAAATACTGGTAATTTATGATCAGAGAAAATGTACAATGAATGACAAACATTCCAACATTACCAAAACTTGAAAACCTTCACATAATACAGCCTATATTTTTAAACATCATTGTTTACACAGTGAGATGTCATTATCTATCAGGTTGGTGAAATTTATTGCTCTCAATAATGTTGAGACAGAACTTTTAATCCACAATATAGGAAATATAGGCTGCCGCAGCTCCGTCAGAGATTTTGTAAAGATGCACATACCTGTGATCAAGCTTAGGTTGTAGACCTTACTATTGTATGGATGCAAAGAAACATGTACCATGTTCCTATGTTTGATGGGGCTAGAAAAGAAGGAGTTAGAAATGATTGAACTAAATTATCTTCAACAGGAAAAGGGTTACATTGTGATATTTTCATAAAAGGTTGAAAATAAACAAAACAGGGTAACATATATCATCACTCATGGATCTCAAAAACATGTCTCATGAAAAGTCAAGTGGGACAAGAGTAGTATTTATATAAATGTTAAAGCCTTATGAAATTGGATTGTGTTGCTTATGAGTATACTTGAATGTGGTCAAAGTATAAATAGATGCATGGATACGACATAAAGCAATTGTGGAAAGTGGTTGTCTCTGGGGAGAAGAGAGGAGATATTTCAGAATGGGCACAAATGTGCTTCATTGACCTTGCTTCTGATTTGTTTTGTTTTGTTTTTGTCAGTCATGGGGCCTAAACTCTGGGCCTGGGCATTGTCCCTCAGCTCTTCAGCTCAAGTCTAGCACTCTACCATTGAGCTACAGCGCCACTTCTGACATTTTTTGTTCTTGTGGTGCTGAGGAATAGAACCCAGGGCTTCGTGCATGCAAGACAAACAATCTACCACTGAGCCACCTTCCCAGTCCCAGACCTTGCTTTTGATTTAAGCCAGAGGAAAGGTACAGCAGTGTCTACTTTTTTTCTATCCTTTTAGAAACTTAAACTTTCTATAAGTGAAAGTCACAGATGCCTATAGTGTTCTCAGTATTAAAAATAGAAAGCAAAGAAAATACCTAAATTTTAAAAAATAAGCTCAGTTGTTATACCAGGAATGGGGGGTGGGGGTGGGCAAGTGGATCACTCAATGGAGGAAGAATGGCAAACTCGTTTCTTTTCATATTCAGACATATTCAAACAGTAATTGTATGCTACATTTTGATCTATAAAAATGCCCTGGAACTCACTCTGAAAACAATCACAGGCCACATACACTCAATTATTGAGATAAACATTTCTTTGACTCCAGAACTTCAGCAACTTAGAATTTGGGAGGCACATTGGAAACCCAGTGTAGAAATGTGTAATAAGGGGCCTGGGAAAGCGGCTCAGTGGTAGAGTGCTTGCCTTGCATGCATGAGGCACTGGGTTTGATTCCTCAGTAACAT
The DNA here is from genome assembly GCF_000151885.1 of Dipodomys ordii. Lineage (NCBI taxonomy): Eukaryota > Metazoa > Chordata > Mammalia > Rodentia > Heteromyidae > Dipodomys > Dipodomys ordii. The sequence continues at coordinate 28,566,611 of NW_012267225.1, forward strand.
ATAAGTAGAAAAAGCTGTAAGTGGTACTGTGGCTCAAGTGGTAGAGCACTAGCCTTGAGCTAAAGAGTTGAGGAACAGCACCCAGGCCCAGAGTTCAGGCCCCACAATTGACAAAAATAAAAGAAAAAGAAGTGTGTAATAAGCACAAAAAACTGTTTCTGGTCAGAAGTCAAAAAAATTAGAGAAGGCAGTAAAAGAGATTTGTACAACGGGAATAGATTAATGTTAACTTACCATATTTTCAATAACTAAAAAAAATTATTGGTTGAGGAGGAGTAGGGAAAAGAAAAAAGAAGAAATTGATGGGTTGAAAATAAGGCTTGCATCGGCTTCTCCTGAGTGTCAAAGATTTTTCATTTTCCATCCTCTGATTGGCCACAGTTAGTCATCAGGTAGAGAAGTCCTGCAGCCTCAATCTTCTGCTCCTTCTATATAACCAACTGTTTTTGTGTCACTGAACACTTTGTAAAGAGGACTGTCTGAGTGCAATAATGAAGAGATAAACAACAACAGCAAAAAAGACATAAGACTTCATCACTTTTTAACTTTTTAAGTAAAAAATTTATGCATATAAAATGAAATATACTGTATGAGTCAAGCAGAAAAGATCAGATAAGGTGATGTTAGGAAAATGAACCCTATTTTTTTTCTTTCATGCATTTGTTTCTAACACATTTATAAGATTATCTCTTTGTTGTCTTGTATGTCCCTCCCCCATAGTATAACCCCTGCTTTCACTGTATTTGATGTCAGTATAATTTGTGGAAGGGAAGGGGAAAAACAAGTCATTTAAGTAAGGATACAGGTGGACCCGTTGCAGCAATGAGAAGTACAAGTTGTCATGTCCAAAACGAACTTTACAACTTGGTGGGGGGGAGAATTGGGTGGGGGGGTCGGGGAGGAGGCTGGGAAGGGATGTGAAGGGTAAACAAAGGAGGAGGCCACAATGCTTGATAGGAAATGTACTCATTATCTTGCCCATGTAATTGCAACCCCTCTGTACAGTATGTTCACAATAAAAAAATGAAATATACTAAATATTATTAAACATTACATATAATCAAACACAGTACTATAATTGAATTAACTTGTGTATTTAAAATAAATATAACTAATTCCTTCCCAATATTTTTGCCTTTGAATCTTGCACTCTTTTGTTGGTGGTGGTGGTGGTTGTGGTAGGGCTTGAACTCAGGACTTTAGGCACTGTGCCTGAGCCATTTTGCTCAAGACTAGCACTCTACCACTTAAGCCACAGCTTCACTTCCAGTTTTCTGATGATTAATTGGAGATAAGAGGTATTTTATCTCAAGTCAGTAGTGCTAGCTTTAGGATGATTGCCTATTATAGGTTTAAGATATAGTATTGTTTAGTAATTGATACTATGCCTATAAACAAGTTAGCTGGGGATTCATTCTCATTTTCATTTTTCTTGGTAATGTAAATTTCTGTGTGTGTGTGTGTGTGTGTGTGTGTGTGTGTGTGCACGCACATGCGCGTGCCAGATATTGGGTTTGAGCTCAGGGCCAGCGCATTGTCTCTTAACTGTTACACTCAAGGTTAGCATTCTACTACTTGAGTTACAGCTCCATTTCTGGCTCTTTTGGTAGTCAATTGGACATGACAGTCTCATGGACCTTCCTGTCCAGTCTAGCTTCAAACTGTGATCCTCATATCTCAGTCTCCTGAGTAGCTAAAATTACAAGGACGAGCCACTGGTAAAGTAAATCTTAAAATGAGAATAGACCACCCATTGAATTGGTGCTGAGCAATAAAAGGGAAATATTCTTGCATGACCTCAAGTCTGGAGAGTGAAGTTTATCAAAAAGCCAATGATTGCAGAGATGGAGCTGGAGGAATTCAATTACTTCTAAGAAGTCTGCAGAATTAGCCAGAAAACAGCTTGATGGAGAGTGTGGCACCATATTGTGTGGACTCAACAAACACACTGGAGATTCAGCAAATGTCTAGGCTCATGCCTTGAAAGCTCCATTGCCTGTGATCTGACAGCAGCTTTCTATATTAAAAAAATCCCCAATGATCTAAACCATCCCTGAAATGTCCTTTGCAACATGGCTCACTATGACTCCAAGTGTTTAGTTTTTCTTTTGTTTAAAGTAAGTATTGAAGAGAACCATGTCTCTTTGACATCTCAACAAATGAACTTTTACTACCTGCAGAGTGCCACTCTAGCAAACAGCGGTTCTCAGACAGGGTTATTTTTGTCACCTAGAATGCATTTGATAATGCTTGGAAATGTCTAATTTTTATGATTGAGAGTAGAGGGCAACTATTGGAATTTATTTGGTAGAGGCTAGAGGTGCTTTTAAACTCCCTACAATACACTGGGTAACTCCTACCCCCAGGAAAGCATTAGCTAGTCCAAAATGGCAACAGAGACAACCTTAATTCTGATGCTCTGAAATAAACCAAGAGAGAAAAAAGAACTCTACTATGCCTTTGATAACTCTTCTTCTCATCCCCATGTTCTTTCACCAAACTCAGCAGTATAAGTCCACAGTTTTCCAAGCTGGAACAATCCTGTAGTCCTTTGTGCAGCAGCCAGCTCAGAGGCAGGTGCTCAGAGAACAATGGTTCTTCTTGGTCCTCTCCCAGCGAGCCTCATTTAATAGACGGATGGCACAGCCCACCAGAGAAGATGGCATCTGCTCCCCTACCATCCTTTCATGGAATCCTTTCATTGTCAAAACAGGAAGCCAATAGAAAGTGTTTAGGAATTTATTATGTGACTGTAAAAACAATCAATAAGACTAGAAGACCAGAAAGGAAAATTAAACATTCCTCTTGTCTACTGTTCAGAATCTTCTTTGCTATGTGAAATTACAGATTCTTGGTGCATGCATGATTCTAAACAAGGTAGAGTGACTATCAGTTAATTTTATCTTACTGTCCTCATCTTTCCCTCTCTTTCTCTTTCTCCTGCTCCTTTCTCCTCCTCTTCCACCTCCTTTTCCTCTCTCTTCCCCTCCTTCCCATCCTCTCTCCTCCTCCTCTTGATCTTGCTGTTAAGCTTAAGCAGGCTCCATACTCCTAATCTCCCTGCTCAGCATCTTAGCACTGGGATTATGTCTCCGTGCCATACCTAGCTTGTTACTGTTTTCCTTTGGTACATACAACAATGAGATGTACAAAATGCTATGTTGAAAAACGAACTTTACAACTTTGGCGGGGGTGAGGAGGATGGGGGGTAAGGAGGGTAGAGGAGTGTAGTCGTGGTGATGGGAGGGCAGGGATGGTAGGGGAAAAACAAAGGAGGAAGCAACAATGCTTGATAAGAAATGTACTTATTACCTTGCTCATGCAATTGTAACCCCCTCTGTATGGTATTTTCACAATAAACAACTTATTAATAATAAAAAATTATAGGCGGACTATTTCTATACTCAAGACAGCATTATATTCTAATGAGGTGATACAAGTAAGAGCATGTGTTTAGACATCCCATAAGGCAGGACTCTGTTCTCAGTCAAGTGGGAATCAGGCTGTGAAGTCAGAAGAAAAGCTTTCCTGGAGATTCTCAAGGGAACGAAGTGGAACAACAGTGTGGAGTATAAACACTGGTCCCCCCAGTTTACATCACTCTTTCTAAAGTATGCTGTTAAGGCATTGCAAAAGGGATGGCAAGTTTATGTGGACATCATAATAATTAGGTAATACTCTTCAGTGACAAGCACTAGATACGGGTGCTTTATAGTATTGTTTTAGAATTCACTGGATTTCACATTTACCTATTGATTATAGCGTATCATGCATAGCGATAAAATATGAAAGCATGCTGTTGTGTAAGTTATCAACAGCTAACTTAAGCACACTCTTGTGTGTCAAATACACATTTGTAGGGTCAAGTACTGATTCTACATATATTCCTGGTGAAAATTTTAGCTGATATATTTACATACGTTTTCTTGTTTCTTTATCAGTTTAGGTGTGTTTTCCAAAGGCATTATTACTAGGCATGTATGGCTTTGTAAAATCTAAATCTAAACTGATTACAATTTAAACTTAGCTTGCTTTATTATTTTACTAAATGCTGTTTATCAAGCAGCAAAAGCCCAAACATGCCCAATTATGACAGAGGGAGCTCTCCTCTTCCTTGTGCAAACTAAACATGTTCTCATGTTTAGTCATATTATGCTGCCATGTTTAGTCTTATATGCTTCCCTCAAACACTTATACCTCGAGCCCAAATAAGGGCACTATAAAGGATAATTAGCATTAAAGTTTTTAATTTAATTTCTCAGTTGCACTAGTCACTGTTGAATTGTTGTATGCTTATGGGAAGCTAAGTGTAATGGTATCAGACAGAGAGATGCAGACATTTTATGTTCACAGAAATTTCTATTGGTTAACACTGAACTATATTTAGATAGATTTAGTCCTAAATCATTCATTTTGACACCCTCATTGGTCATTTTCCCATTCTAGTTCACGTAAGACTGATCAGTTCCTCGTAGCTAATTAGTCTACAAATTCCCTAAACCTCTGAGTGGATTGGAAATATTAAAACTTGATCTTAACTGGGCTTTGTTCCTCAACTATAAAGAATTCATCAACTGGAAATTCATTGCTATAGTTATTTTTATTCTTTTTGATATCATAAAAAATCAGTAAGACATAAAAAATGCTGGAGCATGGCTTTATTCTGTGCTGGAAAGCTCAATGGCAAAGTGTTCTGCACTGTGTCAGTAAACTCTTAGATGCAATATCCACCTAAGGGAAGAGAATGTACTGGGGCCAAAATACATACTATGAATATTTTCTATCAGGGTGGAATGTCTAATATAAATTTTCTTGGCTTTTGAGTTGAGAATGAGTATGATACCTGAAAACTCTCTACATTGTTTAAAATATCCTCCAGTTATGTCATCATCTTTCTCTTACTAATGCTAAACCATCCCTCACATCTGTTCCAGGTCCTTGGCTTAAACTAACACTCTCTATCCTGGACGGGTTTGGAACACCTAGGCTTGGTCCTACTTCTAATCTCTTTAGAGATGGTACTCTTTGAAATGAGCCACTGTTCATGGACCTTCAGCCCCTACCATCCCTGTTTGTAATTCTAACATTCTTCAGTTGGACTTTCAGACACTCCTCAGTCTCACTGTGGGACACACCATCTTCCCCATGTCTCCACAGTGTCTTTCTTTTATCCCTACAGCAACTGCCTCTTTGCATTGCTATTGTTCCTGCTGCTGATGTTCTCTCCTTTCCTTTCACCAGCGGATACCAATTTCCCCTCAGTGAGAAGCCATTTTGGCAGGACAGCCTTCCCTCTGCCTCAAACTGAATTTCCATTAGAGTTTCCTTTCGCAGCAAATGCTGCAAGTGCCTTCACTTGAGAGACTAGGATTCATATCTGCCCACCTCACTATTTTACCATGTGGTAACAGGACCTAGATTTCTTTGCTCAAGATGACCATCTGATACCTAGAAAAAACAAGAGTAGGCTCTTGATAAATATGTGTACAATGAATGAATGAATAACAAGTCATTTGCCTACAGTAAAATGGAACAAAGGTGACATTTCAGTGTAAAACTTGGAAGATGCTGAATGCAAGAAATCTTATTCTACAGAAGCAGTGGTGGATTTTTATGCCAGGTTGATATAACAAGTATTCTCAGAGTTGACATAAGACACTCTGAACTAACACTACCAGCATGGTTGTTGCAAGTATAAAATCTGAAACGCAACTATCCGGGTTCCAAGCCTAGCTCCCTAGTTGACCAGCTCTAGAAATGTATGCTGTCCAGATCATTCATCTGTTTGTTTTTTTCTTTTTTTCTTTCTTTTTTTTAAGTGCTGAGGCTTGAACTCTGGGCCTGGGCACTGTCCCTCAGCTCTTTAGCTCAAGGCAAGCGCTCTACCACTTGAGCCACTGTGCCACTTCCAGTTTTCTGGTGGTTAATGGGAGATAAAAGTCTCACAGACTTCCCCAACTGGGCAGGCTTTGAAGTGCCATCCTCAGATCTTAGCCTCCTGAATAGCTAGGGTTACAGGTGTGAGTCACCAGCACCCAGAGTCATTCAGCTATTTCATTTATTTTATTAGTTCTCTTTTCATGGAAAAGGGATCCTTGCTCTTTGGTAAAGATGAGATTTCTTCTATGATCTGGATGTCCTCTGTCTCCCTTCCATATCAAGACTTGTTAGAATTGTCTATGTTTCTTATACTATTCTTGTCACCTGCTCAAAGTGTTTCACCAAAATATCTTTTTGTACCTGTCTTTTATTAACAGATATTAATTGTAAATACCACTGGAATCTACTGTGATATTTCCACACATGCAAAGTGTGCACTGATTACATCAATCACCTTTCTTCCACACACATTCATCCTCCTTAGAAATCTTCCTCAGTCCCTATACTGAAATGCCTTTAACCAAATATAAAATTAAAAAATAGTTTAATTTTTTAAAATCTTGTAAATTTTATGTGATTACATTATTTAAGCTTCTATCAGCACTTGACACCATTTAACACTTCCTTCTTTAAAAAAAAATTCATTTGTGGACCTTGAACTCAAGACCTGGGTGCTAACCCTAAGCTTTTCTGCTCAAAACTAGTATTCTACTACTTTAAGCCACAGCTCCACTTCTGATTTTCAGAGTGATTAATTGCAGATTAGGGTCTTATGGTCTTTCCTATCTGGGCTGGCTTTGAACCACAATCCTCAGATCTCAGCCCCCTGAGTAACTAAAATTACAGGTGAGTCTCCAACCCACTGCTAATACTTGCTTCCTTTTACAATCTTTTTTTTTCTTGATTTCTTCAGCAAAATGAGGTCTCTTTTCCATCACTCTGGTTTCTGATCCCCTTGCTTCCTCCCTCCTCTCCCTCTCCTTTCCCTCACATCCCCTGTTTTATTTTGTTTTGTTTTGGTCCTGGGAATGGAATCCAGGGCCTTGAGTATGCCAGCTTAGTAATCTATCACTGAACTCTATAGATCTAAACTTTTTCTTGTTTTGAAGAATAGGAATTTATGAGGTCTATATTTATATACATAGTTTCACTCATTCATTTATTAATCCAACAAATATTTATTTGATCTGCCAGTACATATGATAGAAAACTTCATAGGCTATAAAAACATACATATCAGAATACCTGTCTACTATTTGTCACAGGTTGGAGAAAGACACATATACACCCCATTATAAACACAATCCTAACAATCAAAATTGCAACCATCATCATCTTGTCGTATTGATTGAATCTTTGTACTTCTTGACACCACCAAGGATGCCACCTCCATTCAAGCCATCACTGGCTCTCCTTTGGTCCTCTCCTGATCACTCAAGCTGCTCTTCCTCAAAGATCTCACCATACTGTCCCTCTTTTGGTGTGCTTCCATTGAAAGCTAGGAATACTCCCCAGAATAAAAACTCACCCACACATGCACAGCCACAAATTTTGCATAAGGATAATCTCAGGATTTTACAGGCATCCTGACAGCTACCCTATTTGTATCTCATAGGCTGGTAATTCCTAAACATGAACCTTCATCACAAACTCTCCTGAGATGCAAACCTGCAGATTTATTCACTATTTAGTAGGCCATCTCCACCTGAATGTTTCCAGCCTCAGCACTTCTAAGTTACCAAAAGCAAATGAACTAATCATCTTTCACCCTCAAACCTACTTTTATAGCCATGTCCTATACAAGCTCATGAAGGTACATTTCATGTAGTCCTAGCCTAATCCAACTCGAAAGTCCCTTTGAGACCTTCTTTTCCCTCATTATCACTGTAAAACAGTGACTTCATTCCACTTTTTCTTCCTCTTCAGTCTGCCTATAAGCCCTCTACCTCTCTGTGTACTCACCATCTAAATGTTAGCATGCACCTCCATGTTCCTCTGCATAGATCACTGCAGCAGCTGACCCATTGGTTTTCTTATTACTTGTTTGCCTGCAATCTATTCTTTGTGCTTCAACACACAGGTCTCCTTCGAAGCTGCCTCCATGTCAGTCAGCAGACATCCTACTGTTCTTGTGATACATACCAAGCTTACCAATGACTGTCCTCTTCTCCCACCCCACCTTCCCCACTAGAAACCACTATCCTGTGTCTATGCTAATATTTTCTGCCACAGTCTATATTCCTATGTCAAAGTCCAAAGTATTTCTTCTTTCTAGAACCCCCTTTTCTTTGGCATCTCCAATTCCCTGACTACTGTTCTACTCTTCTTTCAAGCCACCTGCTCAGTATCATTTCCCTATAGAGACTTTTTATTGTATCCCAGGCTGATTTAACTATCGCTGCCTTTACTTCCCCATCACACCCTTGTGGAAAGTTTATTTATCTTACTTTATCTATCTTATTTTATTGCTTCTATTTTTAAACATTTTTATTGCTCTTTTAAAGGAGATATACAGCAGGGTTACAGTTAGATAAGTCAGATAATGAGTACGTTTCTTTCTGAACCATGTCATCCCTTTCTTCACTCTTTCCAAGTTTTTCTCTCCCATCCTCACCCACAAGTTAGATAGTTCATTTCCACAATAGTGTCTAGTATCACTGCTGCATTTGTTCCCCCTTTGTCCCTCCATTTCTGTGCCACTTTGCCCTCCCAAAGATAAACAAACAAGACAAAAGGAAAAAAACAACAACAACAAAGAAAAAAGCCTCTTGTTTCCATGTCTCTATCTTTTTTGTTTTTGTTTTTTTTGTCAGTTGTGGGGCCTGAACGCTGGGCCTGGGCACTGTCCTTCAGTTCTTCAGCTCAAGGCTAGCACTCTACCACTTGAGCCACAGCACCACTTCTGGCTTTTTTCCCCTGCTTATGTGGTGCTGAGGAATTGAACCCATGGCCTCATGCATGCAAGGCAAGCGCTCTACCACTGAGCCACCTTCCCAGCCCCTCCATCTTTTTTTAAAAAGAAGTTATACCAACGTTGTGAAAGCACTGTGTCTGTCCGTAGTGTAATTTCCAAGTTTTCTCTCCATCATTAATTCCTTGGTCTGTTCTGACTCGGCTGGTTTGTTGTAAAAGTGGATGTGAACGCCCTTACTTCTTGCTTCTCCTCATGCAGGTATCTGCTACTGCTCTGAGTAAAATGTCCCACCATGTTCTTGAGGCTCTTTGAAGATTTGGTTTTCTCACCTCAGATTTTTTTCTTCATTGAAAAGATGATGAGCAGGGTTCAACAGGGGATCTCAATAACCCAATTGCTAAGCACATAGGGCCATACATAACGAAGCGTATCAACATGAACTCTAAGAAATGGAAGCAAGAGGCCCTTAATATGTCCTGTATGTAGTTAGGTTGTTTCATTTTGTTTTTTTCTCGTTTCTCATAGTCTTCTGCACCTTGTGTCTTGTATATAAGTTTGTTCGAACTGCAAAAGGGAAAGGAAATCATGGAAACAGCATGACAAAGGATGAACTAATGCAACACTGTTAGTCACATGACACTATGTTGGAAATTAACTGTACAACTTGCAAGAGGGTGAGGACTAGGGAGGGGTAAGCAGGAGAAAATGAAGGATGGGGTAATAGTGTTTTTAAAAAGTCACTTTTGCTTTTATTTTTATCTTCTTTAGAGTGTGTGTGTGTGTGTGTGTGTGTGTGTGTGTGTGTGTGTGTGTGCCAATTCTTGAACTTGTGCTCAGGGCCTGGGTGCTACCTACTACTATTACTACTACTACTACTACTATCTTTAAAGATTTGTACAAAGGAGTTGCCATATACCAAAGCAGTTTACAAATATATGTGGATCAATATCACTCCTTTCAACATTCCCACCCATCCCTCTCCTACCCATCCCCTTCATCACTCCTCTTAATTTTGCAGGATACCCCTTGTTCTTGTCTGTATTTCCCCCCCTCTTCTCCTCTTCAATATTCGATCCCTCTTCTCTTGACACCACCCCATCCCTTTCAAGTACCTGCTTCCTAGTGTTTTATTTTGCTGAGCTTTTGATTTTGGCTTTCTAAGGAATGTTACTATTTGAGATCTTTCTTGAACCTATTGTATTTCAGTTAATACATTTTTATACACTTGCATTGTATTTACTTACAATTCTCTAAGCTAAATCTAGCTTCTGCACGTAAGGAAAAACATGGACCTTTCGTCTCTCTGGGGCTGACTGAACATAATTTTTCCCAAGAAATTTGACTCCTGTGCATTTACCCAAAAGATTACAAACTAGAATACAATAAAGCTACTAGAACAACTGAGCTTATTGCAGCACTATTCACCATAGTCAAGGTGTGGAATCAGTCCAGATTCTCCTCAGTGGATCGATCGAGATGCATATCCATTAGAAATAATGATAGTGTGTCATTTGTAAAGAAATGGAAAGACTTGGAAAAATTTATCCCTGAGATTTATTTTTTACTCAAGGCTAGCATTTTACTACTTGAGTCACAGCACTACTTTTGGCTTTTTTGGTGATTAATTGAAATGAAGAATTTCACCAGCTTTCCTATCCCAGCTGACTTCTAACTATAATTCCCAAATCACAGCCTCCTGATGGAGGCACTGTTTCCCAATCTATGTCATTAGATTTTGACCTTAGACTCAAGTTCTTCTTGCCTGTTCTTCTGGAGTGCTGTGGTTACATACATACAACACCACATTTATCTAACTTACTTTTTGAGAGTCTCTTTTCCTGTGAAAGAACGAGCCCTGAGAGGAAGGTGGGATGCCCTCACTCATTGTTCTCTTTTCAGAACATTATACAGCACCCAGAAAGGATAGTTACTCACAGGATACCTGAGTTATTCAACTATGTATAGGCTTTGTGTTCTAGTACGGAATCTAAGTCCTACAGGAATCAACACATCCTCCCAACAATAGATGAAGGGAAATGGGACAGGAGATGGGTATAAGTCTTGTATGGGTGAATCTTAAAGAAATGGCTGTTTAACATGTTGAACTGAAGCACATTTGTACAACTATTTAAATATAATTTTAAAACATTAGAAAGAAAAAAATAGATGTTCATATTGGTGGAAAGAAGAGATGAGATATCCAAGTAGTAGAAAATGTTCAAGCAAATAGGAAAACAAAAGATGATTATGGGGGGCTGGGAAGGTGGCTCAGTGGTAGAGCGCTTGCCTTGCATGCATGAGGCCCTGGATTTGATTCTGCAGCACCACATAAGCAAAAAGGGAAAAAAAAAAGACAGAAGTAGCGATGTGGCTTAAGTGGTAGAGTGCTAGCCTTGAGCTGAAGAGCTGAGGGACAGCGCCCAGGCCCAGAGTTCAGGCCCCACAACCAGACCCCCCTCCCAGAAAAAAGATGATTATGGGTCATAGGGGACTCCATGTGTGTAGTCTTTTTGAGGGACCTTCATACTACTTTCCAAAGTGGTTGAACAAGTTTACACCCCCACCAACAATGCAGTAAGGTGCCCTTCTGTCCACATTCCCTCCAGAATCTGCTGTTATTAGATTTCTTGATTATAGCCATTCTAACTGGGGTGAGGTGGAATCTCAATGTTTTAATTTGCATTTCTTTTATGGCTAGAGAAGTGTCTGTTAACCATTCTTATTTCCTCTTCAGAGAAGTCTCTCTAAGCCCACTTATTAAGTAGATTTGTTGTTGGGGGATTTAATTTTTTGAGTTCTAAATAGTTATTTGCAATAACTAGTATACATCTAGGATAATCTTACCAGACAAGCAGAAAAGGTCAAAAGCTATGTACATATGACCATATAAGATGATGCTAAGCAAAATGAACCCCAAGATAGGGACATAAGAGGTTTTTCTTTATCGCTGTTGTTTTTAATGTACTATGTGATTTTTTTGTTTCTTTTGTATGTTCTTCCCCCCATTTTATAACCCCTGTTGTTACTGTATTTGATTCTGGTGCCCTTCATCTTGTATGTACATTTTTTCTAATTTAGGGAGGGGAAGAGAAATAACAAAATGTTTAAACAAGGATACAGGTTGATCCATTGTAACAATGAGGTATACAAGGCACTATATTGAAAATGAACTTTACAGCTTGGGGAGAGAGGGAGAAGTTGGGGAGGTGGGGAGGAAAGGGATGGTAGGAGAAAAACAAAGGAGGGGGTAACAATACCCAATAGGAAATATACTCATTACCTTACTCATGTAACTGTAACCCCTCTGTACAGTATCTTTACAATAAAATAAAATAATGCAAGAAAAGATGATCATGACACTGAAAAGATCTGGCTACCTGAATTAAATTACTGAGGATGGAGAGTAATGGGGGTAAAATGTTGAGGTGGTTGAGTCTCTCAGTATGAATGGTACAGGATGATTAACCTCACCTGTGGACACAGTTACCCAAGATAAAACAGAATATATTAGATGACAATTGCAAAAACTCTTGAGGAAAGGAGAAATCATTTATGAATATGTAAAAGTTTGCCCTTGTATAGATTTCTAGAAGTAATTAATTCTAGCCTCAGGCTCTCACATTAGTTCTAAGATGAATCAGGTCCCTTTGGCCCATGGCAAGCAAAGGCAGGGAGGATACAAAAAGGCTGCCATATACACACAGTGCGCTGGCATCTCATTGTGTGTGTCAACACAGCCTGTCACCTTTTAATTCCTCTGCCACCATTAGCTAGAGGACTGGAGAGATGAAGTCTCTAGAATTGAGGAACCAAATTAGGAGGAAGGGGAAGTCTGAACTGCTTGCCAAATTCAATTCAAGAATACGCTTTGGGGCTTGAATTCTTTTGACAATTTGTAGTCATGTAGTTTTCGATGAATATCCAGTCTGTGGAGTAGCAGTCAGTAAATCATTTTTCCCCCAAATTGCCTGAATGCAGTAGAAATTACCTACACATACTGAATATTGAAAATGGGGTCGTAATTTGAAAATATTTGCCTCCAAATAATAACAAATTAAGATAGCTAAATTCGCTTTTGAACTATTGGCTTTTGGGGAAGGGAGAGGTGGTTAAAAAGTTTAAGTGGCAATAATGACAACCTTTGCCAGTTGTTGGCAGTGTAGATTCTAACAAAATGATTTTTTCATTCCCAGCTTAGCTGTTGGTGCCATCTAGTGACCATTCCATCAAGAAACAAGGCTGAGCTCATAAAATGCCCTCAAAGAATTTCATACAATTCTTTAATATCACTAAGATTATCCCAAAAAGAAATTGAATGTTCATAACATTTACACTATAGTTTAAGAAGTTATAAATGGTAAGCAACAAGAAAGAATGATTCACATATGTTAAGACAAATATATTTTAAATTAAAAATGAAATACAATATTCAATTATTAGCAAAGAAGCAAAGATTCTAAAATCATCCTTCACATATTAAAGATTAAACAGAGAAATAATGACAGATTAATAAAGATTTTCACCCCTCTGGGAATATTATATAACATGAAGTATTAATATTTTTAAACTGAGTAATGGGAGGAAGTGTTAACTCAATCCCTACGCAGATCTCAAAATTATTTTATCGTTATTAGTAGCCAGAATGGTTAATATCAAAATATTCAAAAACTCACGATGTTGTTTAGAGACAACTTTCTCTCTAGGTTTATGGATAAAATACAGGTCTGTGTCTATGTAATAATTTATTTTAGAATATTTGTTTTCACCTTTATATTGGCTACTTTGTATTACTGTTTAAAGCCAGCACAGCCAGTCTGTTTGGTCACCACCACGTAATATAAACAGTGGCAATTGAAGCCTTACTTTAATTTCTGAGGGAAAACAAATACAAGAGTCTGAAATGGTCCTGTGAGACCCTGAAGTTTCATCCATGGCTCTACTTTCTGCTGAAGGTTTTCTGCTTGAAGAACTAACCTACCTCTTATCTGTTATAAAGGAACTGGAGAGGTCTGACCTCTTTAGTTTTAAGTTACTAGATTGTCTTTTGATGTTTTGTTGTTAGGAAAGTTCTTAGAGTATAGTTCAATAGAGACATGGTTCAATAAAGAACACCATCAAGCTTTGATGAGATTCCTCTACAATGAAAAGATTGTTCTTCAGACGTTTCGATTGTTTCTCTGGGTGTGGAATAAGTTTGCCAAAATCTTTGTCTCATTCCTCTTATGATCAATGGTTCTCCAAACAGCCTTTGAGTAATGGCTAAGGAAATATAAAAACAAAAACAAGGTACCACCGTATTGCCTTCTTTCACATCATTTATATTTATATAAAAGACATTAATATTCAAAATCATTTGGTATTTGCTCACTTATTTAGCCAATGATTAATTCCTTAATGTTTATCACATTACTGTTGGACAGAGCCTGTATGTTCAGTCACAGTTCTCATTCCCCAGGGAGCTACCAGTGAGAAAAAGACCTTTCTTTCTTTCTTTCTTTCTTTCTTTCTTTCTTTCTTTCTTTCTTTCTTTCTTTCTTTCTTTCTTTCTTTCTTTCTTTCTTTCTTTCTTTCTTGGGGCTGAGCTCTGGGCCTGGGTGCTGTCCCTCAGCTCTTCAGCTCAAGGCTAGCCACTTGAGCCACAGCGCCACTTCAAACTTTTTTTCTGCTTATGTGGTACTGAGAAATCAAACCCAGGGCCTCATGCACACGAGGCAAGCACTCTACCACTGAGCCACCTTCCCAGCCCTGAAGGACATTTCTTAGTAAAAGATAGCATTCACCAATAGAAACCAAGAGTTGAAGAGATATTGTGATTTTTAGATTTCAGCAGCAAAAGCAATGCCAGTATTCTGGGAGGTCAGGAAAGGAATGTCCACCATTTTAAAGCATGGTGTGTTGCTTAGGCATTGAAGGGTATGCTTGGCTGTGGTTTCCATTATCTCCTTATGGTTTATGTGTCAGAAGCATGGTGCTCAGTGTGGCAGTGTTGACGTGATGGAGCCCTTGGGCTCCACCTAGTAATAGGTCATGAGATCATTGGGCCCCCACACTCAGAAGAGGATAATGTTAACCTTGTGAAGTGAGTTAGTCACCATGCAGCCAGTTCTCCTTGTGTTATCATATTGTTATACAGCCAAGAAGATGACCCCTAGAGGCCCAACTGACGGAGAAACATTGGGTTTGGACTTTCAATCTCTAAAATTGTGAGATAATTTGGGGAGAGGGAAGTCAAGGGAATAACAGAAGAAAATGAGGGAGTGGTAACAGTGTTAAAAAAGAAATGTATTCATGATCTTGCTTATATAAACTGAAACCTCTCTGTACATCACCTTTACCATAATTTTTTTAAAAAAATGATGCTTCTCGAAATGAACTCCAAGTAACTGGAAAAAGTCTGTGAGATAATAAAGCTCTTATACTAATAAAGTAACCAGCTTCTGGTATTTTATAAAAACAGAATGTAGACTGGTATAAATTGTTTAGTTTTCAGTGGAGATAGATAAAGGTACTGGTATTCCATCATCAATTGTAAATAGGATCACCTGATACAAAATAAATCTACCTCAAAACAATGAGCTATTAGGCTATACATGATTGAAGGGTGAACATACTAGAATTTGACTTGGCAGTCTGTGAAGCTGAGAGAATAAAAATGTATAGGTATATAGTGGACTTATTGAATTAGTATTTGATCAAAGTTCATGGAAAGGTCACATACATTGACCCAAGATAATAAAGGAGAATAAAGAAAAGAGCCTAGAAGACTCATGACAAAGATGTCAGAACTCGAAATGCAGATCTTGGAGGAGAACTGATAGAATGTTAATTATCTGGATTTGGGGAACAACGAGAAAGAGAGGATGTAAAAAGCATAACAGCAACTTTAGTTTAAAAGCCTGAGTAGCTAAAAATATGGAGAAAAATTAATAGATAGATAAAAAGAAGAAAAGTGAACTTCTTTGCTAGAGAAGTACTGTGCTGAAAACAGACTACAAATGATCTCACTTTCAAAAATACACACTGTACTTCAAGTCTAAAAGTCTGAGATTGGAAGATATTTCTGAATAATGAAGTTCCATTTTCATGAGGATAGAATCCATGATTTACTGTCCCCAGTACAGCTAGAGAGCTAATGATTAATTAAATATGACCTTGGATAAGGATCTCGGTACTTTGGCAGACCAACCACATGATTTTTGATATGCTATTTATTATGAAGTCTTTTATTATAATTACCTAAATTTTTCCTGTAATTACTCATTTGTTCACCCTAGTTCTATTAAAGCCTAACAGAACATTCTCCTTTACAAGATGTCTTTCCTATTATTTCACAATAATTAAGTTCCTTTCGACTCTTCACTAAAGCAACAATTATCAATTTCTTCATCTATTCCCTAAGCAAAATTACACATGCACTGCTAACCTGATGACTTTTTCTGAAAGTTCTTCAAGATTCCATATCCTTCAATATTACCAAACCTACCACGGAGAAAATCTCAAGATATATCATGTATCTACCATCTCGCTTAATAACCAATACAGAGGTTCCTTCCTTGAATGTATCAGTACACATGAAAAATTTCCCTTTAAGAAAGTCCAAAATTGGAGTTATGGAAAGATGCTCCTTGATTTAAGGACAGCACTTAAGAGGAACTTAGAATTTTAATAATACTTTGGAGACAACCCTATTGCTGGGCTCCAAGTTTATATCAGGAAAAGTTCTCTTAAGAGGTCACTCAAGGGCAATCTTGGGTTGGCAGGTAAAACATCTATTCATAAAACTAATACCAGAGTCTTAACTCTACTACCATTAAAAAATTAGATCATTGGTTTGGAAAGCAGTATGGAGATTCTTCAAAAGACTTCACATAGAACTCCCCTATGATCCAGCAATCCCACTTTTGGGCATTTACCCAAATGTTTACAAACAACACCAAACTAAAACTACCAGCACAACAATGTTTATTGCAGCATTATTTACCATAGCTAAGATATGGAACCAATCCAGATGCCCCTCAGTAGATGAATGGATCAAGAAAATGTGGTATATATACACAATGGAATTCTATGCCGCCATCAGAAAGAATGGCATTGCCCCATTTGTTAGGAAATGGAAAAACTTGGAAAAAATTATATTAAGTGAAATAAGCCAGGCCCAAAGAAACATAGGTCCCATGGTTTCCCTTATTTGCAATATCTAGTATATCTATGAGTCAAGCGGAAAAGGTCAGATAATGTGATGTCAGGAAAATGAACCCTTAAATATGTATTTTAATGTTTTTTCTTTCATGCATGTGTTTCTAATGCATTTATAAGATTATCTCTTTGTTGCTTTGTATGTCCCTCCCCCACAGTATAACCCCTGCTTTCACTATATTTGATGTCAGTATAACTTGAGGAGGAGATGGGGAAAAACCAGTTGTTTAAAGATACAGGTGGACCTGTTGCAACAATGAGAAGTACAAGATGTCATGTCCAAAACGAGCTTTACAACGTCAGTGGGGGGGGGGAGGGGAAGGTGCGGAAGGAGAAGGATTGGGATTGGGGGGGAGGGGGGAGGCTGGGAAGGGATGTGAAGGGTAAACAAAGGAGGAGGATGCAATGCTTGGTAAGAAATGTACGCATTATCCTGCCCATGTAATTGTAACCCCTCTATACAGTATGTTCACAAATAAAATTAAAAAAAAAATTAGATCATTGGGCTACAAAGGTGGCTCAGTGGTAGAGTGCGTGCCTCATATGCATGAGGCCCTGGGTTAGATTCCTCAGCACCACATAAGCAGAAGAAAAAAAAAAGCCAGAAGCAGCACTGTGGCTCAAATGGTAGAGTGCTGAAGAGCTAAGGGACAGCGTCCAGGCCCAGAGTTCAGGCTCTATGGCTGATTAAAAAAAAAAAAGAAATCATGTATTATATCTATATACAAAATTTAGTTGTGTATATTAGTTGGATTATACTTCTATACACAATTTAGTTGACTAAAATGTATATTTAGGAATAAAACTTCATGTGGTAAGCCTTCTGAACAATTAAAAATTTAACAAAATGAATACCAGGACACTGAAGATTGTAATGGGGTCGGTGATTAGTATGAGTATGGTAAATGAAAGAAAAAGGCAACATCAAACAAATACAATAAGAATGCTCAATTATATATATGGTCCAGGAAGTAGGAATCTAGGGTAGAAAACAAGGTGGGGAAGAAGAAAGAAAGGAATGACTGATCAAGAAGCATGGACACTTTAACAATAATCCCCTTGCACAACCTTTTGAAATTCAGGAAATATAAAAAATTTAAAAATGAGATTCAGTTTCTGTTTTACAAAAATGGGATAAAATGGAACCCAAGTCATATGATCATATAGATATAAAAATTGGGCTGGTGACATAGCTCAATAGTAAAGTACTTGTATTGAATGTAGAAGGTCTTTGGTTTCAGCCCCAATATCACACACACACACACACACACACACACACACACACCATCAAATTGAACAATATATGGCAGGTAAACCACATGAGCATTTCATAATTGCAAGATGGAAGATTGGAGACAAGTTGTTGAGAGCCTTACACTAGGAACTCATGGATTAGAGAAATCTCTATACTGTTAGAACCATTGAATCTTTGATTAAAATTTAATTTAATTGGGAGATAGAGTATGCTACCCTATACCTATAATACTTCTAACTAAAGTTATCCTGCCCACCAGTACTCTTCTCTGCCTTTCCATTACAGTTGCCTTTGTTCTTTAGCTCAGTTCTCTGTTGTTCTCATTCAGGCACTAGACAAATCAAGTGCCACCAGACACTGGTGGCTCACACCTGTAATCCTAGCTACTCAGGAGGCTGAGATCTGAGGATCACGGTTCAAAGCCAGCCTGGGTCAGAAAGCCCGTGAGACTCTTATCTCCAATAAGCAACCAGAAAACCAGAAGTGGCGCTGTAGCTCAAGTGGTAGAGTGCTAGCTTGAGCTGAAGAGCTAAGGGACAGTGCCTGGGCCCAGAGTTCAAGTCCCACGACCAAAAAAAAAAAATCAAATGCCTACCATGCCCAAGGCACAATGTTAACTGCTTTCAATAAAGATGATAGACTTACTATAATTGTCCAGGATTTCTCATTTTTGTTCTTATTTTTTTCGGCTGGTACTGAGATTTTTTAACTCAAGGCTGCATGCTCAGTTAGCTGGTACTCTACCACTTAAGCCATACTTCCAGCTTGTTACTGGTTATTTTGGAGCTGGAGTTTCATATATTTTTCTTCCTGGGCTAGCTTCAAACTGTGATTTTCTCCATTCCATCCTCCTGAGTAGCTAAGATTCTAGGCATGAGCCTCTGGTACCCAGCCTGTGTTCTTTCTTGACTGTGCTCATTGAAATGGCTTGAATAATGAAGTCCAATAAAAAAAAAGTATGGAGAGCCTTGAAATAATCATGCAAAAGTGATGGGAACTGGGCACTGATAGCTTACACCTGTAATCCTAGCTATTTACGAGACTGAGATCTGAGAACTACGGTTCAAAGCCAACCTGAGTAGAAAATTATGTTATCCCCAATTAACCACCAAAAAGCTAGAAAAGAAGATGTGGTTAGAGTGGTAGTTCATTAGCCTTGAGCACAAAACTTAAGAATGGTGTCTAAGACCAGCACCAAAAGAAAACAGAAGTGATAGGAATGTTAAGTGGCACCACCTGTTTGAAGAATAGCCATTTAAATAATTGAATATAGTTTCTATATGACCTAACAGGTTCTCTCCTAGGAATATACCTACAAGATTAGCCACAAATTGAAAATGAATACATAAATGTTTATGCAGGAAGTATTTATAGTAGCCAAAATAAAATGTAACTCAAATATCCAGTAATGGATTAAAAATGCAATATATATGTACCAACAGAGTATTAGTCAGCCATGAAGAGGAATAAAGTACAGTTTGGTTGTGTCTTAAAAATACTCTACTAAGTGAAAGATGCCAGTCCTTCAAATCCACATAGTATTCCATTCATATAAAATTCCTGAACAGGGAAGTCAACAAAAACAGAAGGTACATCAGAGGATGTGTCAGGCTTAGGGTACATCTGGGGATGAGTGATTAACATGGAGTTTCTTGGGGGGTATCATTAAACTGCTCTAAAACTGATCACTATTCTAAAATACCCAAAGTTTATATAATAGATAACTGAATTCACAGTATGTGAATTGAATTTCCAAAATGGTGTTAACAAGAAGAGTCAGGTTAAGAGCATCCTAGAATTTAATCATCATGAAAAAGTACGTCTATTGAGGACAGCAAGAAAGGAATTCGATTCAGAGATGAAAGATTAGAAAAATGACTCTCGCATGGAAACATGCACATAGTTGCAGTACAAATGAGGTTGACTATTGGACATTTTAGGCCAGCCTGGTCTACATAGCCAGCCCCTGTCTTTAAAAAGAAAGACAGGAAGAAGAGGAACCAAAAGCAATGCTAAAGCTGAGGTTTGAAATATGAGTGGATATCTAGTGTCCAGCGCGGCTCCCCTCTGCACCTTTAGCAAAGTGATGTTTCAAGGTGAAATCTGCTCACAGAAGGACTTCCTAAGTCACTGTTCATGTTCCATTTCTCTATGTGTGTAGAGGATACAAAAGTGTTACTTTTCCTCTATATAAAGATTATAGATGCATTGAAATGGATGATATATTACAAAATGAAAACAAAATCTGATTCTATCACTGCCCTGACTGAAATCTCTCAGTAGTCTTGAATCACTGTCTCTGGAGAGGTTGCAGTGCTAAGTCAGGGCAGTTCTGAAATCATTATATTTGCATCCTCAACTACCTGCAGAGTACTCTAAGGGGACGGGGCGGGGGGAGGGTTGGAGAGGCACCAATAAGGATGTAACGTGGAACACCAAAGTCTCCTGCTATGTACCTTTACTGGATGACTGAACTCTCCCATTCCCTCTCATGTACATATCATTCCAACAGCACTTAACTATTTGCAGTTATCCAAACATGAAAACACAAATAGTTCCCCAGTGATCACAACAATGCACATCTTTTTCCTATTGCTCTTGGATAATTCACCTATTTCTCATCTCTGAGGAGGCTGCTGAGCTTAATAGATAGTAAGGACTCTGGAAGTAAAGAAGAGTTGGGTGGCTTTCCAGGCTTTAAAATATAAAGAACTTTCTAGAACATAGGTCTCAAACCTTTGGTGTCGGGACCCTTGTATATTCCTAAACATGGTTGGTGATCCCCAAAACCTGTTTATAATATAAATTATACCTACCAAATCTGTGAGACAATATGTTGAATGGATAGTGTATTTTAAATGTGTCATAAAATATATTAGCACAAATGACATAGTTTTATTAAAAGGATCTACATTCAGTGACAAGTTTGGCATTGTTGTATATTTTCTCATGTCGTTACTGTGTGGCTTAGTAGAAGACTCAGGTCAATCCATGCTGTAAGTAGTTTGGGATGAAAACACAGCCTCACAGAGACAGTAGCTGGAAAAGAGAAGTATACGTTAGCAACCTTCTAAGTTCGATATTCGTTGAAATAATACCAAAACTCACTGAAATATAATTTCTGTAATATGAAGAAGAATGTGGAATCCGAAGCCAATTGCCTTTACATGTTTTGTTCATTTGGAAATTATTGCTTCACTGAGTTGTACAAAATTTCCAAATGTTCAGATTTAATTATTGAAAAATTGAAAAATCATATTCATCAATATCACCACCTATTTCATTAGGCAAGTTTTTAAGTATTGGAGGCTGGTACTCCCACAGTGATGAACCTCAGCTTTCAAATTTTCTAATTTTCATCTTTGAAGGTCAACTTTTATTAGTGACAACCAATACTATATGTTGTTTTTCTTAAAAGGAAAAGTTCATTTTATTTCATTTTTAAGAAATTGTCTTCCAAATGTGCAAATATGAGTAATTTCAGTTAGACAATCATTCTTTCAGGTAAAAAATTATGCTCCAAGCATAATACTGTTACATCCTGATTAAAAGCATCCGTTGGTGAATCCTGACATTTTCTTTTGACTCCCAGTATGTAGTGCTCAATAACAAAACAGCAAATAGAAAATACCAAGTTCCTTTAGATAGCACTACTTTACCTACACCTAAACTCAGTAAGGTAACTCCATAACACCCCTGTATTCTTATGACAATAAGAATGTTGGCCTCAGCGAATCTCAAAGTCTTAAGGTACTTTAGAGATCCTCTAACCATGCTTTGGGATGCCAAAGTAGAAAAAAATGTTTCCTAAATTATTTGTATCATTGAAAAGGAAGCGAAGAGTTTATTAAGTTACACACATTCAGGTAGAATCAAAATTATAATCAGATACAACCTACTTCCATAGTTTATCATAACAACACTTCCTCATCCATCCTAGCCCTTGTTGCCACACACTGTGCCTTCAGCTAAGAGTTTTCCTTATACACACATCATAGTATCTGGCCAGAGAATTCCAAAGTAGTGAATGTAGGTGACTGGAAAGAAGCAGAGAGTCTGTATCATCCTAAACCTATGACTTCATTGCATTGAGTTGAAGGATCACTGGATTGCAGTCAAATTCTTCTCCTTTAGGTGTCCAAAATAAAAATAAAGAGTACTTTGTCTATATTACACTTGAATTCTACCCATCTCTAAGGTTGAAAGGCAGGCATGAGAAGTGGGAAAGATTAGGGAAAAGAAAACAGTCAAAGGCAAAGTTGAACTTTCTCCTTTTACTGCTTCCCTTGAGGCGGGTTCTGCTTTATTTTTTGTTGTTTTTATTTTATTTTGTTTTACTTTGTTTATGTTCTCGTGTATGTGTGCCAATACTGGAACTGGAACTCAGACCTTCATGTTTGGTTCTTTTGATGGCCTTTTCAAAATCATAGCTAGCAGTCCACCACTTGAGCCATACCTTAAACTAGCCTTTTGCCTGGTTAATGGAAGATTAAGATTTCCCCTCTTAGGGTTGACTTTGTAACTCTGTACTCAGATCTCAGCCTCCTGAGCAGCTAGGATTACAGGTGTAGGCCACCAGCATCTGATTGTTCTGCAGTTTTTAAGGAAGAACAGCTCTATCTTTTACCCAAGAAAAATGAGAGGAAAATACTTGGTAGTTGTTTAAATAAAAACAACACACCCAGGAATTTTAGTTGGCCAAAGCTTAGGCTGATTTTTCAGGATGCAGTAGGTCACACGCTTAGCGAAAGCCATCTGCTATGTGTCCTCATTCTCCTTCTGCTTCATCTCTTACTAGACCAGATCTGCACCAAGAAATCTGCATCTCTAAGGGAACTGCTAATAACCATCAGACCTTGTGCTTGAATAGCCTCATAGTTTGCAAATAGTGTCTTAGCATTTGTTAATCACCTAGACTGTTTAAGGCGTATGTGCATTTATTAGTTTATTTAGAAAGAGTAATGACTTATTGAGCATTTAATAGGTGTTAGATTCTGTGCGAAGTCCATAATATGTTGTCTTAGTTATTTTTCTCACTGCTATAGTAAGACACCTGATAGAGGCAACTTAAGAGAGGAAGGATTGTTTTGGTTCACCATTTCAGAAATTTCAGTCCACAGTCCTTGACTCAGTTGATTCTGGGCCTCCGGAGAGGCATCATGGTGTCAGGAACACCTGAAAAAGAGGCTGTTCATCTCAGAGCAGACAGGAAGTTGAGAACAGAATACCTGAGCTAAGTGGCTTTCTCTGTTTTTCCCTTTTCTTCCATAGGGGTCCACAGGGACAGGATGGTGACACCTATAGTTAGAACAGATCTTCTCTCCTTCATTAATCCTCTCTGAAACACTTCCAGACATATCCATGGGTGAGCTTTACCACACTTTTAGGTGCTTCCCAAGCCCATCAAGTTGACAATCAAAATTAAACATCAAATAGATATAATCTTTCTTCAATGCCTTTCAGATAGGGCTGTTGGTATCTTCATTCAACAATGAGAATGGCCTCAGGGAAATTAAGTAATTTGCTTGGTGTCACACAATTAGAAAAGGCTAGAACCCATACCCATAGGAAGATGAAGCTTTTAACCACTATACTGTTTTAGCTAAAATTGGTCCAGAACGAGACCAGAAAGTTAGTTGAAGTATTCAGGTCTTTAAGAGAAAAGGAAACATTTATTAAGATACAGCAAACACAGTTTTTCTTTTTTTCCCCTCTCACTAACAGGATTCTTGAATAGTTTACCTGGCCGGAAGAAAAGCATGAGTCCTCTTACCAGGCTTTGTGGTAAGTGAGTCCCAGAAGAAGTGCAATAGCTCCATCACTGAAGCATGCTGCTGCTGAGAATGAAGTGGTGGCCAACAGTACATTTTAGGTTATAGAGATTTCCTCCTTGTATGTCATCAACTCCCTACTTGCATCAAATGAGGTGGGACAATATTACATTCTGCTCCTGGGATTACATGGATCTTGGATGACTGTTGTCACACACACAGATCTTCTCCTGGAGGTAAATAGGTTTCCTTAGGAGGCCTCAGTTTCAGGCTAGGCAGAAATCATTCCACTTACCGATACCCAAAATGTCAGGTGGAGCCACTTCTTCAGGGTGGACTGAAGGCTTGTGTGAGCAATGCAGATGTCCGGGGAGGTTTGTTCTAAAATCAATACAAAGTCTTCATTTGTCTCTTTAGAAATATATTGAACCTTAATCAATTAGTTAAACTATGTGTTGTATTTTCTTTCTGCTCCCTAAAACAATCTTTATGGCCATAATTTCTATTCTTGATGGAAAGAAGGCAATGCCTCACCTTTTCTTCATAGGCAGGAGGAGGAACAGAACAGGATTCAGTTTAATAAAGTGAACTGTTAAGATATCAACAATCTCCTCCATTCTGGATTCTTAGATTTCTGGCTTTTATTTTATTTTGTTATCTACAAATAGTAAAATCCTCAATGATTTCACCCTGTTTTGTATGTCATAAAGAAAAAGGAATTGGTCATGCTCCATTTAAGGCGTTAACTTTTGCCTAAGTCACTCCTCCTGGGGACCTAATTTGGTGTGGGCAATATGAATCTGAGGACAAAGCAAAGTAATGGGGACAAGGATTCTGGCATTTTTCTCTTTCCCAATCTTCTGGTTGGTGGTCTGTATTCTACTTCAAGAAGGAAGGACAACGTAAGCATAAATGACAAGGCAGTGCTTGATAGTAATTTCAGCAAAATGTAATTTATGGTTTGGATTAACAGAGTCAGTTAATTATAGCATGGTAGCTGTGGTCATGGACCACATATTGCTAACAAATTACATACATAGTCGACATCAGAAAACATACATGAAGGTGGTGCTATAAGATTATAATAGAGTGGGGAAAATCTGAGCCTAGCTGTCCTAACATCACAGCACAGTGCATTGCTCATATGTTCTTGGTGATTATGATATTAATAGGCTTACTATTCTACTTGCTCCATAAAGTTATAGAGCACATTCACTTATATACAAATACAACTATACATGATCCCAGGGCATCTAGGATTTGGTGTGATGTTTATACAATGACAAGGGCATTGTCTAATGATGACTTTCTTAAGACAGTGACATGTGGGTATCAACAGTTTCAGGTAGCATCCAAAGAAATGTAAGGTCCCAACTAAAAATTACCAAAAGAAGTACTACTACTATTCTTTTTCTTGGACTCCAAATACGAGTGGAGCACATCCTGACTTAACCTTTTGTTAACTGTTTGTCCCCAGGCAAGTTATTTCCTACATATACACCTCCCATATCTGTAAAGGGGAAGCATAGTAATAGTTCAAAGGATGATTATGCAGATTAAATGAAAAATGCATGATACATATTGGGCCCAAAGGAAGGTATTGCAACTGAGAAAATCATAGCCCCATTGGAGAGCATACACAGGAATATCTGGTAAGATCTCTACAGTCCATCTGCCTAGGTTTGAATACCATGTCTACATCTTCCTTGCTGGAACACTTAATAGGAGTTACCTACTATCTCAGACTTACACTGTTTTTCTTGGTAGAATAGAAACAATACTGTTCAGGATTGTCACCAGGATTCATTGTCTAATTCACCCCCCAAAAAGTCCTAAGTGTTCATAGGGTTAAAAAAAATGGCCAAGTACATACCGTTGTGACCATTGTTTTGTTGTAAATATTAAAGGGCTATTTGGCTCTGCCTTTCATACTTGAGTCCCCAAGATGTGTCTGACACTCAGGTAAGAAAAAATACCTCACATACATGGAAGATTTCTCTCTCTCTCTCTCTCTCTCTCTCTATATATATATATATTTATATATGTTATATATATATAATTTACCTTAGAAACCTGACAGAAAAACAGGAGAATCAGGCTGAACAAATGAGAATTAATAAGAATTTTCATGGGACTCAGCAGCTAGAGGTATTTAGGCAGACATGTCAAAAACTCACCATCTTGTGATCACCTTACTTTGGAACACATTCCCATTCCCAGTAGCGTACTTTCAGAGAAAAGGTAATTTCCCAAAAGAAAATCTGGCTCATTAAAAAGGAAAAAAAAACTGATCCTATTAGCATACTTTCCTTCAACATTTAAATAAAGAACACAATTTTCTTACGGAATTTCAGAGCCCAAGTGGAGAATTAGAATGACATAGTTATTATAGTGGCCACTAGATGGCAGCCCGAAGGGTTAGTCATTATTTAAAACAAACTAGTGTTAGCTCAGTAGTTGCACACAGCAATCCTGTGATTCTGAAATTATGATTCCAAATATATGCATCTGAGGAAACTGATCCTCATAGAAGCTCACCAACATTCCCCATGTACAGGATTTTATAAGTAATAAGTAGGCCATGTTCTGTGCATTCTTCACTAGCCCTCCTAAATTATATTTTTTTCAACATTCAAAGTCTCTAAAACATAAAAAAAAAAGACTTGTAAATTATGAGGGATAAGCACAGTATTCCACACCTATAGGCCCAGCTACTTGGGAAGTTGAAACAGGAGAATTGTATGAACCCAGTAGTCCAAGACTAGCATGAGTAACATAGTAAGATTCTGCCTTAGAAACAGAAAGAGGAAGAGAAGAGGAGGGGAAGGGAAAAGAAGGGGAAGGAAAATATAAGAAGAAAGTAAATTTAGAGACCTTTAAGATCATCTACTCTAATCTGCTCATTTTCCAAGTGAGAAAACAAGAGTCCCAGAGAATTTAGGTCAACTTCTCAAGGTTATTTAATTGTAGCTCAATCTAGACAAAACTCAATCTTGCCTAAATCAGGGCCAATTTAACAAAACACACTTCTTTTATGTGCAGACTTAAACCAGTCTTTAGGATAGTATCATCTGCTCAAGAAGCAGATGCTTACGAATCCGTGGACCTCTTAGGCTTCTCGATTGATAATCAAGCCCAGACTTAGCTGTGTCAGGGATAATCTTGAGCACTGCTGTTCTCCTCTTGGCTATAGGACAGCTGCTGTAATGACAGATGTGTTTTGTGGTGCACCCATAAAATGTCTGCTCTCACATAGTGAATTAAACGACATAGTGAATCAGATAACACGAATAAATCAAAGAAACATGTCTGCTGCCAGAAAAGAGCACTGGGCAATCTTCTCACCACACATAGGGAAATGGCCTGTGCTTCAGCCTAACTCCCAGGACATTGATCACACTGAGAAAGAGCCCGCTGTCAACATGCACAAACCCAGAGAATTACAATTCATTCACCTCGGCAGAGTTTTGTTTTAGTTCAATGTATAATGGAACTTTTCAATATTCCTAAGTGCCATTTCTCTGTGTGTAGCAGTTTTATTATTAAAAGCATTCTTTCTAAGGATATGGTGCTGGGCCATGAAATCTTCAATCAATAAAACATTCAGAAATCATCAGAAAAATGTTTTCCTTATTTAGTGAATAGCATAGAGAACCTTGTAGCATAGAGAACTTTCGCATGAGTGCTGGTTCTACAACTAGCTGAGATTCTGGGAGAAAGTCATTTGAATTTGACACTTTTGTGTGAAGTCATCTATAGATAGGATAATGATATCTGTCCCCAATTTAGCTAGGATTACTTATTTGCTGTTAAAGATGAATTTAGACAGGCACTAAAGTTCACACCTGTAATCCTAGCTGTTCAGGAAGTTCAGACCCTGCTCAGGCAGAAAATTCTGTGTTTCTTATCTCCTATTCTATTATTTTTAGAAATGTTATATTATTTTTATTAACCACCAAAAAGCCAGGAATAAAGTTGTGAATCAAGTAATAGAGTGCTAGCCTTGAGCATAAAAGCTCAGTGACAGAGTTGAGTTTAGGTCCCAGTACCAGCACACACACACACACACACACACACACACACACACAAACACACACATACACAAGCACACAAAACACAACACACATATGCATGAGCACACACACATACAATGTGTATGTGCACAAACAATAATATACATTTAGCAAATTTTGAAACTTATTTATAATTAGATATATACTAATACTCAGGAAAGATGAAAAGATTTCACAAGGAACTAAAGCCAGAAGTTAAGAATATAAAATATATGAAACCAGTGCTGGAAATTGAACCTGAGGACTTGTTAATGCTAGGCAAAGTGCTCTACCATTAAGCTACATCCCTAACTCCATTTCCTCCTTTCTCTCACTGTATCTTCTTCAATCTCCTTCCAGCTCCTTCTCAGCTTTCCTGTCCATAAGCAGCCTCAGTGTGGAAGAACAGCTGAAAGTGGTTGGCTATGTGGGCAAAGTCACATAGCAAAAGCTCTGTGGGAGCACTTGCCAACAACATGTGAGTTCACAATAGTTGCTGCTCACGTGTAGGTGTGCATGTATGTGTGCATGTGTGTATGTATGTATTCATATACGCATATGTGTATGCAATATGTATGTGTGTGTGCATGTGTATGTGTGTGCATGTATCACACACAGCACTGGAACTTGAACTTGAGGCCTCTACTTTTAGCTTTTACACCTAAAAACTGGAGTTCTACGACTTGAGAAACATTCCCAAATCCATGTATGTATGCAGGCATGCATGTGTGCATGTGTGTATGTATGTATTCATATATGCATATGTATATGCAGTATGTATGTGTGTGTGCATGTGTATGTGTGTGCATGTATCACACACAGCACTGGAACTTGAACTTGAGGCCTCTACTTTTAGCTTTTTACACCTAAAAACTGGAGTTCTACAACTTGAGAAACATTCCCAAATCCATGTATGTATGCAGGCATGCACACACAGCACTGGGGCTTGAACTCAGGCCTCTACTCTTAGTTTTTTACCCTTAAAAACCAGATTTCTACCACTTGAGAAACATTCCTAAATCCAGGTTTTTTTTGCTGGTTAATTGAAGATAAGAGTCTCTGATGTGTCTGCCTGATTGGCTGACTTTGAATCTTGTAACGTGTTTAATATAGCATTAATTTACTCCAAATATTAAATAATATAGCTATCACTTGTAAAGATCCCCAATCCCTTTATACTCAGCTTTCAAGCCAAGAGCTTGGAAAATGGAAAGTTTTTGTTAGCTTTTTTGTTAAATTATTTACTGTCAAAATTGAGGTAGAGCAGAAAACTCTTAATATTTATTCCATTTGGTATGACAATGTGCATAATTTTGCTAGTGTTACTTATTAGCTGTATAAAATAATGACTTGCTATTATATTCTTACACGTATTTACTGTGACCTTCCATCATACTCATTTCCCTACATCCTCTCTTGTTCCCTCCACTCTCTCCCCTTAAACAATTGCCCTCTATTTGTCTTTCTGAGTTTGGTTTCTTTTCTTTGGCATGATGATCTCCAATTGCATCCGTTTTCCTGCATAATTTCTTTCTTTCTTCTTTTTTTGTTGCTGGTAATAGGATTTGAACTCAGGGTCCTGTACTTGCTAGACAGGTGCTCTACAACTTGAGACATACCCCTAACTTTTAATTATTTTTAATAGGCATTGCTGGCCTGAGCCACTATTTATACTTTTTATATATATATATATATATATATACATATATTTTTTTTGTCGGCCGTGGGGCTTGAACTCTGGGCCTGGGCACTGTCCTTCAGCTCTTCAGCTCAAGGCGAGTGCTCTACCACTTGAGCTACAGTGCCACTTCCGGTTTTCTGGTGGTTTTATTGGAGATAGGAGTCTCACGGTCTCTCCTGCCCGGGCTGGCTTTGAACCATGATCCTCAGATCTCAGCCTCCTGAGTAGCTAGGATTACAGGCGTGAGCCACCAGCGCCTGGCTACTTTTATATATCTTATTCCTCCTAGTTTCACTACTCATGTAACCTGGATGATAAGTGTATACCACTGTACTCAGCATTTTATTGGTTGAGATGGGTATTTCTAATTTTTCTTGGTCTAACCTCAAACCACAATGTTCCCAATCTCTTCCACTCCGTGGCATGAACCACTATGCTTCCTAGAATGTTATTATTTCTGGAAGAATAATACTCTGTGTGTTTATAGACTACATTTGCTTTAGATTGCATCAGATTTAAAAGTTTCTGCTCAGAAAAGGAAAGAAATATCACAATAAAAGACAACCTACAGAATAAAGAATATTTCTGCCATCTGTCCACCTGACAGAGGATTAATATCTAGAATACAAAGAGAAAAAAACTCAAGCACCAAAAGAACAAGCATTATAATGGATAAATGAGAAAATGAATTAAACATTTCTCAAAAGAAGTGCAAATGGCTAAACTACATGTAAAAAATGTCCAGCAGTGTTGAAATAGAATAGGGGAATAAAAATCAAAACTGCTCTGATTCTATCTCACCCCAGTCATAATGGCCATCATCAAGAAAACAAACAAGAAATACTGATAAGGGTGAAGAGAAAGGGAATCCGAGTACACTATTGGTGGGAATGAAGACTAATCCATTTATTATAGAAATCAGTATGGAGATTCCTCAAAAAACTAAAAATATATATGATCCTGCTACACCACTCATGGCCAGATAGCTAAAGGAATGTAAGTCAATGCACAATAAGATACACCTGGATGGCCATGGTCACCACAGCATTATTCCCAATAGCCAAATAATGGAATCAGTGTAAGTGTCCACCTGTGTCAGCTGGCAGGGATTTTCCCTATTCTATAGGCTATGTTTTCATTCTGGTATCTCTTTCCCTTGCTGAGAAGAAACTTTTTAATCTAATGCAGTCTCAAATGAGATTTATTTATGTATGTATTTTGCTAGAGAAATGGCAGAATATTTGATTTTAGTATGTTGGGCAGAGCCCAGTGAGGATATTTCACAATACATGACATAGTCCCTTTATCTTTCTAATATCAAAGTTTGAATTCTTAACAGATAGGGTCTCAAGATGTTTTGATAAGGGATTAAAGTTTGCATGACTGTTGCTAAAAGTTTTAAATTTGGTTTAGCCTTTGGACGGCAAGCCTATGTAATGCTAAAATCAGTTTGAATATTGTTAGCACAACAAACTTCTCACTGGTTTTTAGTCTTAAAAGATTTGAATTGTCCCTTCTCAAGTGAATGTCACACTGTTCAGCAACAGCAATAACAACCTAAACAATGGATCTGTACCAGTTATTAAATAGGTCAGAGAAGAAGTACATGGTATTTGGTCATTTTCTCATCCATATAATCATTGATTCAATAAACCTTTTACTCCAGTGTTTTCTGTGTCTACATACTAAAGATAAAACCTAAACAAATTCAAGGGAGGCATATGTAGCCCTGATATTAGTGACTTCTAATTTGCTTCCTTTTTCTCAAAGTTATGATAGAAAGCACATTTAGGAAAGGAATTGCAAACAGCCAGCTCCTACAGGGAGCTATTTACTTTATTGACACAGTAGACCCTTAAGTTTTTGTAGCTCTCCTTCACCAATGACAGGGATCTACAGGACTGGACTGCATGCCTGCATTTTACATGCTTGCAGTCTGCCTTTTCCTTGGAAGTCTGATCTCCAAGGCTATCTCTGGCAAAGGAGACCAGGCAGAATGGATTTTGGCCTAATTGTGTCTGCTTATTGCAATACAATGTCCTTAGACTCCCAAGGGCTCTGCCCCAGAGCTTTTGCCTACACAGCCAACTGCATTTGGCAAGAAATCTAGCAGACAAAGCAGTGAGATTGGTTCCATTACTGTTCTGGCTTTGCAGACTGTAGTGCTTTATGGCACAGGGCTCAGATTCTTTGGTTTTTCAAGACTTTTTATACTCAAGGAAGCAGGTACATTTAAAGACCTGGACTTCTTTATCAAAAAATGATTATATTTTCCATTAAGGATGTCCACAAAAGTCAGCCTTTCAAGCTGAAGTTTGTTTTATAGATGAAGAAACTAAGGTATTATCATTTGTATCTTTTTCCCTCCCAAACTCATGTTGAAATTTTATTGTTATTGTAAGAAGTGGGACAAGCCTGGATTACACACAGTTATTTCTGGTTCTCAGGAAGCTGAAGCAAGAAGATTGCAAATTCAACACTAACCTGGGCTCCATAGCAAAAGACTGTCTCAAAGAGCAGGGAGATTCAAGTGCTGGTGGTTGAGGCCCATAATCCTAGCTTCTCAGAAGGCTGAGATCTGAGGATCACAGTTTAAAGCCAGAAAGGGCAGGAAAGTCCAAGAGACTCTTATCTCCAGTCATCTTCCAAATCCAGAAATGGAGCTGTGGCTCAAAGTGGTAAAGTGCTGGCCTCGAGCACAAAAGCTCAGAGACAACACCTAGGCCCCGAGTTCAAGCCCCAGGACAGACAAGAATAAAAGAAAAGAGTAGGGAGGAAAGGAAGGAAGAGGAAGAGGGAGAGAGAGAAACATGCGACCATGAAAAATCATCATGAATGCAGTGATGTGATTGACAGAAGATGAGCTATTTTACCAAAGGACAGGTTTGACCTTATACAAAGGGATTCCTTCTGCCATGGTATGATGCATATGGAAGGCTCTTGCCAGATGACAGCCCCTTAATTTTGGACTTCCCAGACTCTGGAACTGTGAGAAATAAATTGTTTATATTCCAAATTACTCAGTCTGTAGGACCCTACATCACAGAACAGAACAGGCTAAGAAGAAAGTCACCAAGAGGTGACGCTCTCTGCTAAATCACTAGGTTCTTAAGTGTTCATAATAGAGAATAAACCCAGTCAACTGCAGACATGAGACCAAAGTTATATAAAGTGATTCCCCCACTCCACTAGACAAATAGAGACATCTACTGACAGTGCAGAGAATGTGTTCAGCTCCACTTGGCTTGAGTGGGTCCTGGGATATGGGTAGAACTTTGCCAAGCATATTATGGATAGGCTTAGAGGGAACCAGGGACTGAATTCAGTCAGAACAAGATTCCCAAAGACAGACAGATTTATGACAACATTGGTAAGACCATTGGGGATCATTTTTTATGAAACTTAAAAAAGAATTTGGCTATGTAAAAAACAAAGGTAAAGTGGCTGTATGTTGAATCAAGGAGGGCCTCATTATCCAAGGTGCTTTTTTTAAATTAAAAATATGGGCTGGGCACGGGTGGCTCACGCCTGTAATTCTAGGTACTCAGGAGGCTGAGATCTGAGGATCAGCGTTCAAAGCCAGCCAGGGCAAGAAAGTCCCTGAGACTCTTATCTACAATAAACCACTCAGAGAGCCGGAAGTGGTGCTGTGGCTCAAGTAGTAGAGTGCTAGCCTTGAGCTGAAGAGCTAAGGGACAGCGCCCAGGCCCAGAGCCCCAGAGCTCAAGCCCCACGACCAACAATAATAACAAAAAATATATGGAATATTTCACAAATATGTGTGTTCTCATTGCTCAGGGGCCATGCTAATCATCTCTCTATCATTCCAAGTTTAGTCTATGTGTTGCTGAAGTGAGCACCCAAAGTGATTTTTAATCCATCCTGTAGACAAAGCCATGATCAGGAAGGCTGGTTAGCCATGAATTTAATGTAAGCAAATTTCCCCTTAAGAACATTATTCTCATGGCAGTGCTGGGAATGAATTGGAGGTAGATAGAGATCAGGTTTCCAGAAATTTTACAAGAATATTACAGCAGCCCAGGAAAGCTTGATCAATACAGTTCTTAATGCATTAGCAGTGGGAAGGAGATAGAAGCCCAGTTTCTAGGGACATTCAAGATGGAGAAACATCAGGTACAAGTGCAATTGGATGAAAGGAGAGAGAAGCCCAGAAAAAGTCCCAGCTTTCTGACTTGCAGAATTACAATGATATATAGACATACCTTTGTTTCTGTTATCTTTTTAATTTCTGTTTTGATTACTTGCATAGGGCATCTATTGAGTGCCTCCTCTGAGCCAAAATCTCGAGTAAAAGCTAACAGTCGTAAGATGGGTTACAAAGAATGTTTTCCCTGGTTAGGGAGACAGACACATAGGTGGACAATTTCAACACAATGTAATAAATGTTATAAATGCATGCGCAAGAATCATTTTCTGGAAGTGTAATTACTCAGTTATACTTCCCGAAGCATTTCTTAATCATCCTTGAGTTCTCAGTGAGGTGACCATTGCCTCTCAAATAGGAAGGACTGCGCATTGAGCTGGGTGGGTCCTTGGGTCAGTTAAGATCTCTTTAGATCTGGTAATTCCTTAGGAATCGTACAGGTTCCTATTTATCAGAGTGACTAATATATGTTAATCTCATGACTGTATATATTCTTGAACCCTCAGAGTTCATGTCTATAAAAATGCATGTTGAAACAGAGCAAGAAACCTGGGAAAATGGTTTCCCTTGTTTGCAATGACTAGTACATGTCTAGGACAAGCAGAGAAGGTCAAAGGCTATGTACATATGACCATATAAGATGACGTTAAGCGAAATGTACCCCCAAGACAGAGACACAAGTGTTTTTTTTCTTGCTTGCTATTGTTTTTAATGTACTTACAATGCACTATGTGATTCTTTTGTTTCTTTTGTATGTTCTTCTCCCACAGTATAACCCCTCTTCTCAGTGGATTTGATGCTGGTGTTCTGAACCTTGTATATATACTTTTGTAATTTGGGGAGGGGAGGGATATGGGGGAATGCGTAAATGGGGATGTATTGTGACAATGAGATGTACAGGACACTGTGTTGAAAACAAACTTTACAATGTGGGGGGCGGCGGGGACGGAGGAGTTGGGGAGGTGGGGAGGGAAGGGATGGTAGGGGAAAAACAAAGGAGAAGGTAATAATGCTCAATAGGAAATATACTCATTACTCATGTGACTGTAACCCCTTTGTACAGTATTTTTATAATATTATATATACAATAATATATAATTATATATATATACAATAATATATAAATAATATATCGTATGTATACAATAATATAATATATATACAATAATATATATTTACAAGAATATATATACATATACATATATATATATATATACATATATATATTTATGAAGAAACCTGGGAAAGATCCTTCTTGACTTTGGGAAACCCCACCATTTCATTGGAATCAGGAGTTTCAGAATATAAAGACTCTAGAATCTTGTCAGAGAATATCACCCAGCTAAGGTAACCGATTCTTTGATCTTTACCTCCTAAGATATCAACTTTCCCAATTTAATGAAATCATTAGACAAACCTTCCAAATGGTTATCCTGCCCTTGCTATCTCTGAAAAACAATGGAGTAAAGAATTTCTTTTGGGGGAGGGAAGGGATGGTAGGGAAAAAACAAAGGAGGTAACAATGCTCGATAGGAAATGTACTTATTACCTTACTCGTGTAACTGTAACCCCTCTGTACAGTATTTTTACAATTAAAAAAAGCACAAAATATTTCTTTGAACAATATTGTGTGCCTAATTATGATACTCACAATATGTTTTTAGTTCAAGTAACTTCTTCAGGTATTTATTTGAAAAAAGAAATAATGTGTGCTTTTTAGCCTCCTGTCACTTACAATCACTTAGTTTTAGTTGCCTTAGAAAGATTTACATAGATTATTTCCAAGTCAAATTGTCCAAAACTTAACAAAACGTTCACACATTAAATTCTTCTCTATGCAATTCACAGAACACACAAGGTGTTTCCTGTTCCCTAAAGAGATGAAACTAATTTAGTGGTTTATATAGAAAACAGTCTGGTTCATAAGGCCTTAAATGAAACAATTCTGAATAGATGCAAATATATACATTATAATTGTCCTACTTGCACTACAAAATTGGTCAATATTAATCCTTGGCCTGATAAAAACACCTGTTTCTTTCATGTTTAAAATTCTGTGGGTCATGAGATGCACAAGTCATTATGTCGAAAACGAACTTTACAGCTTTGGTTGGGGGGGGGAGGATGGGAAGGGATGGGAAGGGGAAACAAAGGAGGAGGCTACAATGCTTGATAAGAAATGTACTCATTATCTTGCCCATGTAATTGCAACCCCTCTGTACAGTATTTTCACAATAAAAAAAAGTGGTACCTAAAAATAAATAAATAAATAAAATTCTGTGGGTCAGAAATTAGGACAGGAAAACGTGGGGACAATTTGGGCCTCAGGTGATCAGCAGCAAAGCCAGAGCTGCCCTGGTATCTTGGGCTAGAGTCATTAAAGAACTGATGATTCAATGTCTGATTTATTGGCAAAGATGACTTGAAGACTAGAACTACTGACCAGAGCACCTGTGCCTACTTTCTCTGTGAACTCCACTTCTAGGAGCATCATGATAGTTGGCATGACCTTGGCTAGGAAATCATATAGTGTCCCTGCCATCATACTCTATTGGTTGAAACAATGAAAACCCTGCCAGGATTGAAGTAGAGGAGAATTAAACTTCATGTCATAGTGTTCCGCTGGCAAGGGCACATTGGAGAAGAGCACGTATGTGATGGGAGATGTCTTTGAAAGTTAGAACTCGATACTGTTATTATAATTTCATATAAATGGAATAAAATTTCCTTTTGAAAGCACGGTAATTTTTAATATTTTGATATGAAGAGCCAGAAATCTCAATATTCAAGCTCTAAGAGGTTTTTAATGTAGCTAAAGGCAGGAGGCTTCTGGGCTTAGCAGTGTACATTATAATCACTTTAAAAATCATATATAAGTAGTAAATGGTTTATTTTCCAGCTGTCCAAATGACATTTTAAGCAGGAATCAAGAATGGAAAAAGTGTACTTTCAGAATTTTTAGTTCACCTCCCCTGCTTCAACAGGTCAGATGGACCACATCACTGGTATGGAGAGGCTATAGAAGCTTAAAAGAACAACAACTCCTGGTGTATTTTTCTGCCTTTGTACTTTTGTTTGTTTGTACATCTGCTTTTAGCCATGATAACATATTGCCTCATGGGAATAGA
This sequence comes from Dipodomys ordii, assembly GCF_000151885.1. Lineage (NCBI taxonomy): Eukaryota > Metazoa > Chordata > Mammalia > Rodentia > Heteromyidae > Dipodomys > Dipodomys ordii. The sequence goes on from NW_012267225.1 coordinate 28,603,653, forward strand.
GTACAGATGCCCTCTACATAAAGCTACGGCAAATGAACAACCACTGGCCAACAGAAAGAGTGAAAAGTGAAAAAAGCCTTTCAGTAAGGCGGGGGGGAGTCGGAGAGGAAGCCACTGGCAGCAGTTGGCCAGGAGGGAGAGTTACCTGGGCCTGGGCCTAAACCTATGAGCTATTTAGCTACCTGAAATGTAGAGAAAGCAGAGTTTTAGCGAAATCTGGACCAGATAGGTTTTCCTTACAGTACGGAAGCTTAAGATTTTTTTCAAATCCCACAGAAGAGGTAATACAGAATGGCCTAGGAATGCATCTAGTTATTAGGAGCTGAAAGCAGACTCACATTCCCCACAGGTGGGCATATTGAAACAAAGGGCTCAGAGACCTAGAAAGACTTGAGCTTGGTCTTGGACACCATCAATAATAGGAACTTTGACTATGTACATAAAGCCTAAAGGAGTGACCACACAATGAACTTATATTGTTCAGCTCTAGGGAGGCCCTGCTCCTGGCACCTCTCTTGGTGCCTTTTTATTTTTTAATTTAATTTAATTTTGTTGTAAAGGTGATGTACAGAGGGGTTACAGTTACATAAGTAAGGTAATGAGTACATTTCTTTCCTTATTTTTTGCCAGTTCTGGGGCTTGAACTCAGGGCCTGGGCACTGTCCCTGAGTTTCTTTATTTTTTGCTTAAGGCTAGTACTTTACCACTTGAGCCAGCACCATTTCCAGCCTTTTGTGTTAATGTGTACTAAGGATCAAACCCAGGGCTTCATGCATGCTAGGCAAGCACTCTACCACTAAGCCACATTCCCACCTATGAGTACATTTCTTTTTGAACATTGCTACCCCCTTCCTCATTTTTGTCCCACTTGTGCCTCTTGTTAATGTTGGGACTTTATCACCACCAAAGTATGTGGTTTTTGTCTTTAAAAGTCTGATATAAGCTCTCTTCTGGGCTGCTGGTCTTTGAGACAGAAGTCCACCAGGCAGTCGCTGTCCTTTTAATAAAGACTTCCCATTTAACCTCTCAAAATGTGGCTTCTCTGTTTGCTCACCATATAGCAAGAGGAATCTTCTATTTTTTTTTTTTTTTTTTGGTCGGTCGTGGGCTTGACCTCTGGACCTGGGTGCTGTCTCACAGCTCTTCAGCTCTAGGCGAGCGCTCTACCACTTGAGCTAAAGCGCCACTTCCAGTTTTCTGGTGGTTTATTGGAGATAAGAGTCTCACGGTCTCTCCTGCCCGGGCTGGCTTTGAACCGCGATCCTCAGATCTCAGCCTCCTGAGTAGCTAGGATTACAGGCGTGAGCCACCAGCACCCAGCCAAGAAGAGTCTTATATATATGCAGCCCACCTACCACACTCAATATTAGTGATCTGTACAGAAGAGAAAAATGCTCCCCTCTGCCTTCCTGGACACAATGCTGGTGCTCTGCAAATTAGACTGATAAAAGATAGACTAGCCGGAGGAAAACAGCAGAGGTTTATTAACATGTGCATGCCCCTTGCTTTTGGAAGCACTCTGTGATGATTAACTTAAAGTTGTGGTTAGAAATTGGGGTCTTGAAACATTATAGGATGGAATAGGAGAAACCCTAGGTGTCCTTGACACAGACTGAAATTTTCTTAATAGAGACCCAGAAACACAACAAATCAAAGAAAGGTTGGACAAATGGGATTGCATGAAATTGCAGAGCTTCTGCATGGCAAAGGACATAGCTCACAAGATCAATAGAAAGCCCACGGACTGGGAGAAGATCTTCACTAGCCATACAACAGACAAGGGTCTCATATCTAAAATATACCTGGAACTCAAAAAATTAAATCCCCCAACAACAAATCCTCAAAGAAACAACTGCCCGATAAATAAGTGGGCGAAAGACTTAAAGAGAGACTTCTCTGAAGAGGAAAGAAGGATGGCCAATAGACACATGAAGAAATGCTCAGGTTCTCTAGCCATAAAAGAAATGCAAATCAAAACAACATTGAGATAACACCTCACCTCAGTTAGAAAGGCTACAATCAAGAACTCTCATAACAGATGCTGGAAGGGGATGTGGACAGAAGGGAACCCTACTGCATTGTTGGTGGAAGTGTAAACTTGTTCAACCACTTTGGAAAGCAGTATGGAGGTTCCTCAAAAGACTCCACATAGAGCTCCCCTATGACCCAGCAATCCCACTTTTGGGCATTTACCCAAATGATCACAAACAAGACCATACTAAAGCTACTCCACAACTATGTTTATTGCAGCATTATTTATCATAGCTAAGGTATGGAATCAACCCAGACGCCCCTCACTAGACGAATGGATCAAGAAAATGTGGTATATATACACAATGGAATTCTATGCTGCCATCAGAAAGAATGACATTGTCCCATTTGTTAGGAAATGGAGAGACTTGGAAAAAATTATATTAAGTGAAGTAAGCCAGGCCCAAAGAAACATAGGTCCTATGGTTTCCCTTATTTGCAATAACTAGTATATGTCTGAGACAAGCAGAAAAGGTCAGATAAGTTGATGTTAGGTGAAATGAACCCCAAGATAAGTATTCAAATGATTTTCTTTCATGAGATTGTTACTAACATATTTATAAGATGATTTATTTGTTGCTTTGTATGTCCCTCCTCCACAGTATAACCCCTGCTTTCACTGTATTTGATGTTGGTATAATTTGTGGAGGGGAAGGGAAAAAACAAATCGTTTAAATAGGGATACAGGTGGACCTATTGCAACAATGAGATGTACAAGTTGTTATGTCGAAAAACGAACTTTACAACTTTGGCGGGGGGTGGGTGGATGAGTAGGAGATGGGAAGGAATGGGAAGGGGAAACAAAGGAGGAGGCAACAATGCTTGATAAGAAATGTATTCATTATCTTGCCCATGTAATTGTAACCCCCTCTGTATGGTATTTTCACAATTTAAAAAAAAAGAAAAAAAAGAAATTGGGGTCTTGATATTTAATCTCCTAGAAAAAGAGGAGAAGGGACACTTATAGAAGAACAAATGACTTTCTGGAGATTAGAAGACCCTTAGGAGAATGGATGGGAGATAATAACTTTATAATAATGCCTAGTAGGTATGCTCTCCTGGGATAAGAGTTCATCTTCACAGGGTGCCTGTAGCTCACACCTATAATCCTAGCTACTCAGGAGGCTGAGATCTGAGAATCATGGTTCAACATTAGCCCAGGCAGGAAAGTCCTTGGGATTCTTCTCTCCAATTAACCACCATAAAGCTGGCAGTAGAGCTATGCTCAAGTGATAGAGAGCCAGCCTTGGACAAAAAAGTTCAGGGACAATACCAGGCCCTGAGTTCAGGCCCTAAGACTGGAACAAAAACAGAAGTTAATCTTCATTTTTTAAAAACAAGTTCTGCTTTTAGGCAGCAAAGTGAGCTCAGATAAAGCCTCTTTCTCCTTTTATGGAATATCAAATATCTTCAACTCAAAATAATCCTTATGCTAGAATAACTTGTTTTAGGATGGCCTTTTTGGAACCTCTTCAGTTCATTTAAACCTTTCCTTTCTAGAGTGGGAGCACACACTGGGAGGTAAGAATCTTTCTTACATATATTTCTATCACTAGGCCTGACACTTGGGGATTCTTCAGTCATTTCCATCCCGAAGACTCAATGATCCTCATCAATAGCAATCTATAGATAAGGGCTCAGTTGCATGTGTTACTCCTGGTTTGTGTAAGTAAACAGATCAGATGTAAATAAATGGCAAAAGTTGCAAGTTTGAAAATTCATTCTCCAGCATCCTTCTAAGCTTACTGTTGTGACTTTTACCTTGAATTATGAAAAATTACATAACTAAGATTCCCAACAGAGAACTGCACTTGAAGCTCATTCAGTTTTGTTCCAACAAAACTCAGATTCTAGGTACATAATGATGATACCCCAGAGCTATTATCTGTGTAGATTGTAGCTCTGGTGTTGATAATGAGCATATCTGAGCACATTCCATTCCTCTCTCTGTTTTAATCTCCATAGTACTCTGGTCATAAAGCAGTGAGCATGGCCAGTTCTTTGTGCTTTGTGTCTGTTCTGATTCTTTTCAGCATTGTCTTAGGTTAAAGGTGAGATTCCATTCCTGGTTCTCAGCTTTAACTCACCTGGAACAAACCTTTCTTTGCTTTTCCTGTCTCTATTTGTGCTTTCCAAAAAAAAAAAAAAAGACAGGCTTTGGGACTACTCCATGTTCTGTCCTAGAAAATTTTCTTTTCCCTCAAGTCTGTAAAGGGAATGTGATAACTATATTCCTTTTGGTCACACCCCACCCAGCCATATGTTCTTGTTTTTTCAGCACACTTAGATTTTTTTGCAGGATGGCAATATGTTGTTTTTTGGGGGCTGCTGCTTGTTTGGGAGTGCTTTTTTGAGTCCTGTGGTCGTGAGAAATATGCCACATTTCTGGGATGGGCCTTCTTTGACCAGATCCCATATTTCATGAGAGCGAGCTAGTATCTGACTAAAGAATTTCAAGGCAAGGGAAGGCACAGCACTTTTGTCTCCTGGAAGGCCTCCAGATATGGAATGAGAAGTCAGTGAGCAAAACAATCTCCATTTTAATTCTTATAAGTAAAAATGATGGCCTACTCCTAACACACTGAGAAATCTATCTGGTTTTGTTATTTGCTTGAGTCCATAGTCTTACACTCACTCAGATGTAGGTAAGGACAAGATTTCTTTCTTGTTTAATTATTTCAGTATTGGCTATTTAACTTCTGTTCTTATATATGCCCTTAACTAGGGTGAACACTTTTTTGTGATCATTATTTCTCCTACCACCTGGAGATGTGATTTTAATAACATTATTTGTTAAGACAATAGATGACTTACTCTCTCTGTATCTCTCTGTCTCTGTCTCCCTCTTACTGACTCTCTCATTACAGTATACCACTTGTACAAAAGGTTTCACTGTGATATTTTCATACATGCATATAATGTACTTCAATCAAATTCACCCCCTCTATTGCTGCCTTTTATCCCAGCTACTTCACCCCCAGCTTCTGTGAGACAGGTCTGTGAGATAGTGAATTTGCCTAGTCATGGAGCCACCAAGCGGCAGAACTGAGAAAATGTAGCCCCTTGATTTCTGGTGTGACAGTCTTACCAGGTCTTAATCTCTTGCCAGGAGCTCTCCTCAGTAAAATGAAATCTGTAACTAGAAACAGTTTACAAGTTTCTCTCCCAGCAAAGCTTGCCATTATCTCCATCTACATGTGGTTTGTCCTCTTTGAACTTCATGCAGGAAATACGTTCTATTCATTCATTCATTCATTCGTTCGTTCGTTAATCTATATTTTGGTTTCTTGAGACAGGGACACCTAATATAGCTCAGGTTGGCTTTGAACTCTCATCTCTCTTGCTTCAGCCTCCGTAGAGCTGGGATTGCAGCCTGGCTCCACCATGCCATCTGCTTCCTCCTTTTCTGTTGTTTTTGGTGTGTGTGTGTGTGTGTGTGTGTGTGTGTGTGTGTGTGTGTGTGTGTGTGTGCCAGTACTCCAGTACTGGGGTTGAACTCAGGGTCTTAGTGCTGTTTTGTAGCTTTTCTGCTCTGGTCTACCAGTAGAGCCACAAGTCCCCTTCTGGCTTTTGTGTTTACCTGGAAATGAAAGTCTCCTAGACTCCCCTGTCTGGGAAGACTTCCAACTGTAATCCTCAGACCTCAGTAACTAGTGTTACAGTCATGAGCTACTTCCTTCATTTGTATTCATACTCTTAGAAAGACTATTACATGCTTATCTTAACTACCATTGTTTATATAGGTGACTTAGTTTCCACAGTTGATAAGGGCAATAAATGTGGGACTTGTTCTCACTCATGGCTTTTCCTGTTAAACATTTCATTCTCTGGGTTTAGAATCAGGCCTAAATTTGAATCCAGAGCAGTTTGCTTTTATCTGCTATTGTATAAAATGCTTTTATATAAATGGAGGTAACCATGTCAATTTATAGAGGTATTATGACAAACAACAATGTGATTTCTTACTAATTGAATGCTATGTATTTGACCTTTAATCCTCCCACATTTTGTACAAAAATTGATGTGGCTCTCTTTGTTTGTTGTTGGTAAAGGTAGTTATGGAGCTAAAACTCAGGGCCTAAGTGCTCAGTTCCTGAGCTGTCGTTTTTTTTTTTTCTTTTTCACACAAGACTAATGCTCTATCATTTTGAGTGACAACTCTACTTCCAGTTTTTTAGTGGTTAACTGGAGATCAATCTCACAGCCTTTCCTGCCCAAGATAGCTTCAAGCCAGGATACTCAGATCTGTCTCCTGAATAACTAGGATTATAAGCATGAACCACCAGCACACTATTTCTCCCTGCTCCACTCTCAGTTTCATGTGTGTGTGTTGGGTTCTGAGACAGGGTCTGGATACATAATCTAGTCTATCCAGATTAGCATCAAACTCTTAATCCTCCTTAAACTCCTCAACCTCTCAAGTTCTTGGATTCCAAAGATATGCTGAAACCTCAGCTGTCCTTGTAGTTCTTAATATCCACTCATTTTGCTACACAATGACCCACTGGTAGATTATCCTTTGTAGGTACTCATTAAATTTTTAAGTAAGATGCTCTCATAGTCAACTGGAGGGAAGGAAGGAGTAGCTCACTTTGGTCTTCTGCTGCCACTTGGTCTACCTGATAAGTGAGTCACAAGGTGACAGTAACCTGGAGGCTGGCTTCAGTCAGGAGTATTAGGATGCAAAGGAGCAGCTATAGCCACACTGCATGCATATTTTTAACTGCCAGGGTCTGCCTCTTTATATCAGCCTGATGATTTGATTCTGAGAGTGAGTCAAATAGCTCAGAACATACAATATCAGCGTCACATATTAGGAGCTTAATAAACATGTGAGATCAATAGAATGACATAAGAATATTTTTTCAAATTGAATACCGAGTAAGACACTTAGAGTCACATAGACCCCAGAGACCCTTAATCATAGTCATAGTCTCTATATTGATAAGGGGAAGTTTACCAGATTTATCATTGTTGGCTTACATGGTATGTGTATTATATGCTATAGTCACACAGAGAAAGAGAGAGAGAGAGAGAGAGAGAGAGCATGCAAAATTATCACTGGTAAAAGAGAAGAAAACTATCTCTTTATTTGTTCTTATCATAAGATTTAAGGTTTAAAAATGCATCTCTGGTAAATTGCTTGAGAATCTTCACACTCCCCCACCTCCTAGAGGAACAGGTGAGCAACTCTTCTATTAAAAACAAATTTAAAAAAGAACAGAAGAAAGCAATACATTTCTTGTTCATAGAATAAATAACATGTGTTAGCGAAGCCAAGTTTAGATTCTCGATTGCACAGGGTTTCTAAAGCCAAGCTCCTATTTTATTCTTTGTAACTATTTATTTTTTCCCAGTGCTTCTTAAGACTATTCTTTTTTTTAATTTTTTATTATCTTTAAGTGGTTGTACAAAGAAGTTCCCATTCTACAAAACAGTATATCAATGCATGTAACTATTGAATACATGTAACCACTTATGACCATAGAATGGTGCCCCATTTTATCCATCTGTTTAAGACAGTGCCCTAAGAGTAATCTGGCGTTTCCATTTCCCTCTTTACTCATTCTTCCCTAATGCAACCTACATTATCATTTGTCTGCCCTTTTGAAATACTCCTGACTGATGTGTCTTTCTGCCTGTGTTCATCAACACACCCATTTTGCACATGCCCCTGTTTGATGCACAAACACCTGCACCTCTCCACTTTCCAGCCATGCCCAAACTCCAACTGCAAGTTCCAAAAAAGCACAGAAACATACTTTCTGTCTAGGCCTTTGTGTATGTTTCTTCATCTGTCTTGAACATCTTTTATCCCTATCCTCATTGCTTTCACCCACACACAACTGTGTCACAGAAATAAGTCCTACTCAGCAGTTAGATCTCTACTTAGTTAATTCCTGGTTGCACAATGCTTTCTGAACCCAACAAAGCCAGGCATGGTGGCTCGCATTTTTAATACCTGCTATATAGAAACTAGAGATTAGGAAGATTGCTTCTAGACTGTAGACTGGAAAAAAATTAAAATAAAAAAAAAGTTTGAGAGAATCTAATCTCAACCAATAAGAAGCTGAGCCATAGTGGTGTGTACATATCATCCCAGCTACACATGAAGTACAAATGGGAGAGTTGACATTCAGACGGGGCAAAAATTATAACCCTATTCAAAAGATAAACAAGCAGAGAGGGCTTGGAGAATAGCTCAAATGACAGAAACTCTGCCTAGCAAATGCAAGGCTTTCCATTCAAATCCTAGTACAGCCTCAATAAAATAAAGAAAATGTAGGTTTTACTAAATGTACATCTGTGATGGAACTTATAACAGGATATAAAAATGAAAATCTTAGCCAAGAAACAAGAAAAAAAGCCTAGAACACAAAAATGTATAAGAAAGCAGTTAAAAAATGGTTACCTGACTTTTTCTTCACTTGTTTGTCACAGTTCTGGAAGACATCGAAATATCTTGGAAAGGTCTGCTGCGTCTTCACTGATGCTTGTCTTTTCACTCTGACCCTACCTGATTGATGACATAGAGGTCTGTTTAGGGTTACTTTTATAAGGGAATTCATTGCATTCATTGAGGGCTCTATCATCATAAATTACTTGACATTTTTATGAAGTGTTACTATTTGCCTCTACTTTCTATTGTTCAGAAATGGCAAATGCAATATAAAAGTAATAAATATAAATATCTGGTTTTAATGTAAAAAAATAAATTACTCACTTTCCAAGAACCTTATCTCCAATCATCATCACCTTGGGAGGTGGGATTTCAACATATAAATTTTATTATTTTTTATTGTGAAAATACCGTACAGAGTGGTTACAATTACATGGGCAATTTAATGAGTACATTTCTTATCAAGCATTGTTGCCTCCTCCTTTGTTTCCCCTTCCCATCCCTTCCCATCTCCCACCCACCCACCACCCTACCCCCAGCCAAAGTTATAAAGTTCGTTTTTCGACATAATGTCTTGTACATCTCAATGGGTCCACCTGTATCCCTATTTAAACGATTTGTCTTTTCCCTTCCTCTCCACAAATTATACCAACGTCAAATACAGTGAAAACGGGGGTTATGCCATGGGGGAGGGACATACAAAGCAACCAAAAATCATCTTATAAATACGTGAGAAACAATCGCAAGAAAGAAAAATCATTTGAATCCTAAACTTTAAAGAAGCTTATTCAAAGGTAGCTCCAAGCCCTTGGCTCAAAAGATGTCCCATGACAAGGGTAGCATGCAAACACTTGTCAAATCACTGCAGAGGTGATTTATATGCTAGTTACTTGCAAAGCTATTAATAACAAAATAACTTTCTAGCAAATATATCATAACAAGGTGATAGCCTACATCTTGCTTGGAGGAAACGTCAAATTCCTAGCAGTGGTCTAGGGATCTGGTCCACCTTCTACAGCACCCTCTGTACCCTCTTAGCACCTGTCTCTCTTAGTTGCTTCCTGAGCTCTGGCCTCTTTCCCAGCTGTTGGTCCTCCAATGCTGGCGAAGCCTGCTCCTGCACACCTGCTCTTTCTTCACCTGTAATATCCGATTTGCTAGTATTGGAGCTTAGAAAACAGTATGTCCAAGTACTGATCTTGATATGCTAAGCACTTTGAGCTAAAGAAGCTCTTGGCAAGTCTTTCTCCTCTTCCTCAGTCCTTTGACCCATACCTATCTTTGTGTCCCCCTGAAGCACAAGGAGATGATTTCTCCCTTGTGTGACTAAGGGAGTTTCTACAGAAGAAAGGTAACCATCATGGTTCTCCTTCTAATCTCATCAATCTGAATAACAGATCTTCCCCAAAACCCAAGCAAACTTTTTCCCAGGGCTTTAGCTATTCCTGCATCCTTTCATCTGTTTTAACAACCATTTACTTAAATTGCCTACAGCCCACAGTTCCTCTTCTTGTGAAGAAGGATATAAAACTCCTAAGTCTCACTGGACTAGTGAGTAGTCACTTCTGATTCCCTATGATGACACTGTGCATATAACAAATGTGAATGCCATTGGGCTTCTATGAATATGGAACTGTCCATTTATTTCAGTGGGTTAAGTTACTAAAAGTCCACAGGGAAAAGGAAAGTATACCTCCCTACTCCACTAGCTCCCTTAAATCCTTTTGGCTTTTATTCTGGTAGTCCTTTTTCAGTGCGCTTTACCCTAATTAAAATCTTATGTGCATCCTTTCTTCCGTTTTGCTTTTCTTTTTTGTTTTTTCTCTATGCCATTATGATTCTTAAAGAGTGAAGGAAACTATCAAGGTAAAATTGAAAATTGAAAATTGATAGAAGACAATTTTACCCAAAAAAATGTCCTAAACAAAGGAATGAGGAATAAAATTCCCATTCCCATGTTGTCCTAGGAAAAAGATAAAAGGTCTGCTGTATTTTTAAGTTTTTAAATCTCCAGACACATGGTGCCCATGGCCTGAGCTTTGCTCTCGGTATGAGTGGACCAGTCAGGTTGGGCCCTCAGGGTTCTTGTTCTGATGCCTTAAAACCAGGTCACCAATGATAGCCTAAAACTATCATCACAGGCTCTTTAGATGTAACCATAAATAAAGACTTCAGATGTTTTTAACTTTTTCCTGTATGTACAAAGGAAACAGAAAATGTAGCAGCAGGGAAGACAATCACAGATTAACTTTCAACCTTTTCTGCCTGACATCTTCTGGTATAAATAGGAACTTGATCTTGAAATGTCACACCCACTCGTGGCAGCTTAACACAACTCAGGAGCCAGTGTGGCACCTCACTCTCTCCCGGGACTCACAACTCAACCTGTCCAAAGAGAGGCAAATGGAAAATACTTTTAAAATATAGAGCACAGATTGTGCAAGCCAAACTAAACTTTTGTCAATGTATTTTTCTTTAGCATAGTCTACTATGACATTATGTGTGTATGCACCTATATGATGAGCATAGCTATATTATGTCTTTGAAGTTCAAAATTTTGTCCTCAGGACATTAACACAAAATTTTAAGGTTAGTAGTTACATTGAAGTAAATAAGTTTTAGCTAAGCACCGGTGGCTAACACCTGCAGTTCTGGCTACTCACAAGGCTAAGCTCTGAGGATTACAGTTTGAAGCAAGTCATGGGCACAGGACTGTTACCTTCAATTAGACACAAATATGTCACAGAGACAGCATGCAAGTCCTGAGTTCAAGCCCCAGGACTGGTGCATGAGCACACACACACACACACACACACACACACACGTTTATGTCATGTCTCTGATTGTGAGACTGGAGAATAATGAACTAATTTCTACCATCTTCCACTACTCCTCTAATTTCACCTAGAAAGAATCCAAGTCCTGGTAGAATAAGAAGTCACCTCGACTACTTGATTAGAGTTCCAACAGTCAGATTGATGAGCAAGGCTAAAAGCCCTGTATTGTTACTTTCAAGGCAAGTAAGTTTGGACAATCTGACAGATCAAATGATCTATTTTCAAATTTCAGCTGCACTACATGCTAAATATATATACTTCTGCAGGGTTAAATCCATCTAACTCAGATTTCTTATCTTCACAATGAGAATATCAAAAGTACCATCTTCATAGGTGGTTGTTAGGATTTTTATAAATCTAGCAAACTGAAGAGTTTCTTCATGACAAATGACATAGCCAGCAAGATAAATAGAAAGTCCACAAAAGGGGAGAGCTTTACTAACTATGCATTAAGGCCTCATAGAGAAAATATACTTAGAGCTCAAAAAATTAAACACCCCCAAACAAATCCTAAAAGAAACATTTCTATCAGTAAGTGGGCCAAAGTCTTAAAGAGAAACTTCTCTGAAAAAGAAATAAGAATAGCCCATATACACATGAAGAAATGTTCAACATTTCTGGCCATAAAAGAAATGTAAATCAAAACAACATTGAAATTCCACCTTATCCCAGTTCGAATGTCCATTATCAAGAAATCTAATAACAACAGATGCTGGCAGGGATGTGGCCAAAAGGGAATGCTACTACAATGTTGATGAGAATGTAAACTTGTGTACATATGACCTCATAAAATGTTGCTTATTGAAATGAACTCCAAGAAATGGAAGAAAAAGGCTTTTTTGTTGTACTATTGGCAATTCTTTCTTTTTTCCTTTGGTTTATTTCCTTTTGTCGCTGTTTTTGATCACTATACTCTTTGTCTTGTGTATATATATATATATAAACATATTTATATACTTATATATATAAACATATATATATATATAAGTTTATCTGATTTGGGGAGGGGAATAGGATTCACAGAAATGGTGGGACAAAGGATGAACCACTTCAACAGTAATACTAGACACTATGTAGGAAGTGAACTTTACAATTGAGGAGGGGAGGGCTCAGGAGGAGAAAAAGTGGTAAAAAAAATGAGGGAGGTGTAACACTGTTCAAAAATAAATGTACTCGGGGCTGGGAAGTTGGCTCAGTGGTAGAATGCTTGCCTCATATGCATGAGGCCCTGGGTTCGATTCCTCAGAACCATATAAGCAGAAAAAAGCCAGTGCAAAAGCTCAGGCACAGCACCCAGGGCCTGAGTTCAAGTCCCAGGAATGGCACAAACACACACACACACACACACACACACACACACACACACACACACACACATGATAGAGTAAAGGCCAGAACAACAGGTGTTCTACCTCTTGAACTCAGGGCCTAGACTCTCTTTTTCACTCTCTTTTAGGCACTCTACTACTTGAGCACCATCTCCAACTCTGGCTTATTTTTTTGCAGGTTAATTGGAGATAAGAGTCTCTCAGATTTGACAGTCCAGGCTAATTTTAAACTAGGATTTCCAGATCTTAGTCTTTTGAGTCCCCAGGATTATAGGCTTGAGCTACTGATATCTAGCTAAGTGATCTTTTTAAGTGAGAGAGAAATGAAATTCCATGTGGGAAACAGGACATAAATAAAGGACACTAGAGCAGATAAACATGGAGAAAAATGCCGGGTGCTGGTGGTTCACACCTGTAATCCTAGCTACTCAGGAGGCTGAGACCTAAGGATCATGGTTCAAAGCCAGCCCGGGTAGGAAAGTCCATGATTCTTATCTCCAATTAACTACCAGAAAACCAGAAGTGGTGTTATGGCTCAAGAGGTAGAAAGCTCGCTTTGAGCTGAAGAGCTGAGAGATAGTGCCCAGGCCCAGAGTTCAGGCTCCACGACGACCACCACCACCAACAACAACAACAAAAGAATAAACAGTGATAAAAATTTACCAGAGCTCTCAAATGAGCAGACTAACAAACCATCATACACCATCATACACCATAATTGAGTTAATTAGATAATAGTTATGATTATTTAGGATCAGTCTTAGAATGCAGAAAGTGTTCAAAATAATAGATAAGTTAAAGTTTGCAACTAATTGTTTTGAAGCAAAATGCGTTTGCTTATCTTGAGTGTTATAGCTACAACGTAGCCTCTACTGACATCTGGCATGATCTATAAAATAATAGACCAGTGTGGCCTGGTACCAATGTCTCAAGCCTGTAATCCTAGCAACTCAAAAGGCTGATTTGAGAACTGTGGTTCAAAGCAGCCCGAGCAGCAAAGTCCAGAAGTGGAGCTGTGACTCCAGTAGTAGAGCACTAGCCTTCAGTACAAAAGCTCAGGCACAGCACCCAGGGCCTGAGTTCAAGTCCCAGGAATGGCACACACACACACACACACACACACACACACATACACAGAGAGAAAGGATAGAGTAAAGGCCAGAACAACAGGTACACTGTCTGCTCCAGAGTTTGTCTCAGGGAATGCACAGACATGCCACTTATAATGATTGATGCTTTTGGGGGTGAACAAGTTCAGCAATGATACTCACTAGACACCATGTTGGAAATGAAATACACAACCTGGGGAGAGTCCAGAGGGGAACAACTTGGAGAAAATGAAGGAGGGGTGACACTATTCATAAAGAAATATACTCACAACCTGACTTATATAACTGTAACCCCTCAGCTTTACAATAAAATTAAATTTATTTTTTTCCAGTCCTGGAGCATGAAGTCAAGGCCTGGGCTTCTTTTGCTCAAGGCTAGAATTCTACTACTTGAGACACAGCACCACTCCCAGCTTTTTCTGTTTATGTGGTACTGAGGAATTGAACCCAGAGTTTCATGCATGCTAGACAAGCACTTTACCACTAAGCTACATTCCCAGCCCTTAAAATTTATTTTAAAAAAGAAATGAAAGTCTTAATTAGGCACCAGTCTTAGCCAGTTGTGGCTTATGTCTGTGATCTTATATCTACTCAAGAGACTGAAATTTGGAAGAGCATAGTTCAAGGCTAGCAGTCCAGGCAAAAACTATTTGCTAGACTCCATCTGCAAATAACCAGCATAAAACAGGGCTGGAGGAATCACCAAGTAATAAAGCACCAGTCTTGCAAGTGCAATACCCTTAGATCAAACACCAGTATGAGAGAGAAAAAGAGACAGACAACGAGAGAGAGATAGAGAGAGACAGAGAAAAGTAAAATTTTGGGACCCCTGAACTCATCACCTTCTAGAATTCAGAGTTCTAGATACCTATATATGACTGCCTACATGATACCTCCACTAGAATATGAATACACATGCTATTAGTCTCAGCATCCTACACAGAATTCTTGAATTTTAACCACCCAACCCTACCCACCATCCTGTGGGCTAAAGAGCACCTGTATCCCCAGTCCATAAAAGCCATCTCTGATACTCTAGTCCCACACATACCACACTCATAGTGAGCTCTGTTGATTCCAACTGCAAAACACTGAATTCCCAAATATGCTATTGACCCTTTATTCTCTCTATGGCTACAAGCAAGAGTCCATTTACATGATCTATCTCTCTCCAGTGTTCTATGGTCTTATCCTTCCCCATTCTGTAGTCCATCCTCCAACCAGCTGGCAGAGCAACCTTGCAATAAGGCTCTGCACAGATCATGCCACTTACCACTTTTTAAACCTTAATCTTGTGACCTCTCCCTGCAACTGGAACAAAAGCCAGACTTTTCCTCACAGACCATGTTGTGACTTCTACATTCCTGCCTCACTTCTCTTCATCCCTCACCTCTCATTCATCTTGTCCACTCCAATCAACCCTCTGCTTCTTATCTTGCTCCTTGTCCTTGCATGCGCCTTCATTGTTCCGGGCCTTTGTATTTATTATTCCATTTACATAGAAGGGTATTTTTTTCTCTTGATCACCATATGATGCCTTTCTAGCAACCCTCAGGTCACAATTCAAATAACACCACCTCTATGTAGTCTTGGTTGACCTCTAAGCTAAAGCTACAAGTTAGCCATTTGCTACAACTTTAGTATGCTTTATCTTACAAAACACTTTAAAACAATCATACCTGAATATATATACATATGTATGTATATATGTATGTATGTATGTATATAAAATCTTCTTTGCTCCCTCCTTCCCTTTCTTCTCTCCTTTTCCCTTTTGAAATTATCTTGCTTTGTAACCCAGGCTGACCTTGAACTTGCAGTTGTCCTGTTAAATGCTGGGATTATAGCTGTCCCACCATACCTAGCCTGACATTTTCTTTCATATTTATTTGTTCATATGTTTAATATCCTCTTAGAACACAGAAGTTAATGTTTATAGAGAGCAAGACCTGGTGTGACTTGTTGATAATTTGATCCCCAGCACCTACAATAAGAAATAAATATTTGCTGAGGGACAGACCAAACAATAGATGCCGTTCAAGTCAGAAAACACTGGGTGAGGGCTGGCCAGGTGGCTCAGTGGTACCATGCTTGCCTTGCATACATGAGGCCCTGGGTTGGATTCCTCAGCACCACATAAGTAGAAAAGCCGGAAGTGGCGCTGTGGCTCAAGTGGTAGAACACTAGCCTTGAGCTGAAGAGCTGAGGGACAGTGTCCTCACCCAGAGTTCAGGCACCAAGACCAACAGACACACACACACACACACACACACACACACACACACACAGAAAACATTGGGTGAGGTGATAGAGAATAGAAAACTATGTAACAGAAGTAAGGCCTTTTCTACTTGGGATTCTCTGCTAGTGCTAATGTAAAAAAAAAACAATATATAACAGAGGACTCAGTTTGAGAAGCTTCAGACACTGGCTGGCAATAAAATAGATGATAGTCTAAATCCAAGCTAAGAGGTGGAATCTGTGATTGGAAAGAGGAGTGCTAAGAGGCTTTCATAGGAAGGAAATAGCTGGGACTCCCTGGTCCCACTTTATTTGATGATTCTGAGTACTAATGGGGAAGAAGGGAAGCCCGTGACCCTTGGTTACTTTGGTCCTTCTCTCAGTCATCATGTTTGATCTTTTAGCCTTAACTTACTTTTCCAGATCTGCTGGAGTTTATAAATATTTTTATGTGTCTTCAGCAAGACTAGTTGCATGGTTGTGGGACCCAGTGCAGAATGAAAATGCAGAGCATCTTGTTTGAACACCATGAAGAACTTCAAGACACTAACAGAAGATCTTTAAAACCAAGTTCAGGATAATTCTATGAGTGGGGCAATGTGTGACTGAAAGCCCCTCCCACAGCTGCAAGTTTATACCTGCGCCTCCTCCTAGTGCAGGGCCTTGGCTGAGTGCATCCAGAACGTCCCTTATCCCACCTCGTAATTTTAGCTCCTTCCCTTTACCTTCTGTTTCTTGTTGTTTTGTCTTTCTTGATCAATAAAAATGACACTAATATTTAGCTTGTTATTGCATTGGGGACTGAATGTAGATTTTTGTAAGTTTTCAAGTACTCATTGTCATGCTGACATGGTATATGGGTTGTTTTTTTAGCCAGATCCTCAAATGTGGGGATATCCATGGAATGAGGCATTCTGAGCACATTAGATCCATTACCTGACCTGATTGCAGGACAACCCGATTTCAAGGAGCTTCTCTAATATAAAAATTACTGTCCTTTTCTCATTCAGTTCAATTTACTTTGGTCTAACATACTTATTAAGTAGATAATACATGAAGATAAATGGGACCCTGGATACAGTCTTAATGGCCCAGAGGAAGTAACATCTCAGAAATGTTTACCAGTTTGGAAACAAAATGATGTTCTTTAAAATATTATTGAGAAGTCAAGCCCATGTCATACCATTGGTACAAAATGTTCCAGAAGATAACAAGGAAGGTCTACAGCTAAGGGTATGCCCTCCCCAAATCTGTGTTGTCACCTTCCAATCCCAAGTTTCTTCAGATATGGGCTTTTTAAAGTCTCATTCATAGATGAATAGCTGATTTTTAAAGACATTGAAGTTTCTGATAAGAGGAAAGTTCCCTTCAGGCTTCCACCTTCTGACAACTGGCATGCATGTCAGACCTCCCTTTAGTCACGGCAAGGCCACCCTGCCACCGGGTGTGAGAGTATTTCCTTCCTGTCTGTCTCCTCATTGCATACGTTCCAATCTACCCCTGGGCATTAAAGCAACATGACATAAGAATATATTTTCTAAATTTGCATAAAATGAGAACTTCACAGATGGGCAGCACATGCTTCCCATAAGTCCAGTGTGAAAATGGCTCGGTAGCACTTGTCGCTACACACATTCTTTCCACATTTCTGGCACACGTACATCTTAAACAAACAGGAATTGCGACAAGCAAAACAGATGGGCAACAAAAAAAAAATAAAAAAGTTTCCAAGGCACGCATCCCAAAATTCTTCCTTGAACATGGTACTATATCACTTGTCACAATAAATCTGAAACTAGTTTGGGTATTAACAGACAGTCTTTGCTGGAGGGAAAGCTCAAGATATTCATTTCCATAACTCAGGGTGGGGGGAAATTGTTGGAAACACCTTTAGCCTCCCTTAATTATGGAGAGACAGGCTCCAAACCAGCCCCCTGCCTATCGGTGACTTGTTAACTGTGTAGGAAGCTTTCTCTGGTGTCTTATGCTTTTGTCAGCACACAAAAATAGACGTGGTACCACTAGAGAGCAGGAATGGACTAAAGCATATTTCCTAGTCCACACACTGTCAAGCTCCATCCTTGATTTGTTTAGCTGAAGCAATGTTTTAGTCAGGTAGTTTCTTTGCAGATGTGTATAGTTCCTATTGAAAGATAAGATATGATGATAGGTCTAATAAAATGTTGACATTTCTAAAATCATGAAACCAGGGCTTTGGCCCTGCCTTTCTCACAGGCTACACAAATTCCTCAAGTTCTATGAACTTGTAACCTGTTTAGTCAGTTCATCAATGGACCCCAGGACTCAAATGATCATGCAGCAAGCTTGACACACTGTCCTCTCTCAAGCTACCAATCTTTCTCACACACTGGCTGAAGGTACCCTACAGAGGTACCCTACAGGTACCTTATATAGCAAAACTATAATGGTCCCAAGTCTGCACTAGAATCTCACTGCAACACCTAGATTTTTGCAGCGCAATCATTTTTCTACTGATTTGAAAGCCACAGATGATGGATGTATCATTTATCTCTATCTAGCCACAGCTTCTTGGTGTTCTCCATGAAACTAGCATTTGTACAACTAACAGATGTATCTTGGACAATTTATCAATTTTCGATTGTAGAAACTGAAATTTCCAGTCATCTCCTAAAAGGTAGGTCTTCTAAAAAATGTTCCACTTCAGTTACCTTGTATTTGGGAATATACTGCACATGTCTATGTTAAACCTATGTAAATAAAATGACTATTGGCTGTATTTATTGACATTAGCATACATGAGGGGCCAGGCACTGTTCCAAGCACTTCATTCATTTGAGAAACCCATGACATACATAAGATCATGCACAGAATAGGATACTAAAGAATAAAGACAAAGACACTGCCCTCATCTGCACAGCTACAAAGTGGAAAAGCTCTTTGCAATTCTGGGGAAACTGGCTGAAGATTTAATGTTCTGTACTACACACCAGTGGCTTATTCCTGCGATCCTAGATACTCAGCATGGCTGAGATCTGAGGACTGCAGTTCAAAGCCTGCCCAACAAGAAAGTCCAAAAGATTCTAATATCTCAATTAATCACCCAACTACTGAAAGTGAGTTGTAGCTTAAATGGTAGAGCACTAACCCTGTGAGATAAAGCTAAGTAATGAAGCCAAAACCCTGAATTCGTGCCCCAATATGGGCACCAAAAGAAATTAATTAAATTTTAAAAAAATTAAAAAAGGGCATTGGGTAGCAAAAGGACACCAACTTAGACAGTCTGTCATGGATAATCCCTATTGTTAAACATAGAGATTAAATATTATGCAAATAACATTCC
This sequence comes from Dipodomys ordii, assembly GCF_000151885.1. NCBI lineage: Eukaryota > Metazoa > Chordata > Mammalia > Rodentia > Heteromyidae > Dipodomys > Dipodomys ordii. The sequence goes on from NW_012267225.1 coordinate 28,622,921, forward strand.
CCAAACATGTATTTCTAAATTAGAGCATTGATCCCTTTTATTTATTTTTAATCAACCAGGTAAGCTTTCTAAACTCCAAACTGACCTCAAAGTTACTGGTGAAAAGATGTCATTGTGACATGGTGGGCCACAGGGGACAAATTCCAATAATTCACAACAGTATGGTGGAATCCTTTCTTCCTGTTTGCAGGAAAAGGCAAGCTTGGGGAGCCAAATCCCTCATCCAGATAATTAGCAACTATCCAATCTGTTAATTGAGGACATGTGTGCCAAACCTTCTTGGCAACCTCAGTCAGACAGTTGTCGGGTGGTCAGTCAGTCAGTCAGTCGTCACAGTTATTGAGTGCCAGAGTAAGCTCGGCCCTACGTTAACTTTGCATTGAAGACAGATCAGATGTGCTCTTTGACTTGAAAGAATAAATGTGCTAAATCACTAGGAACTTGGCTCTTAGTCCTAAATTTGGTTATGCTAAGAACAATATCATCTTATTAACCCTATCTCTTTTTAGGGTCTTCAATGAAATAACTACTCCTTTCTCTATTTTCACTGTAACTTGGGGAAAAATAGGACAAATTAGGCATAGCTATGTCTAAACACTGGTAGCTCAACCCATAGAGACATGAATGCTAACAAGAAAGAAATGGGTCCTTGGAAGGGATCATACACAATTGAGATATTTCATAAAGTTCCTGCAGGCTTCTACTATGTTTCTAAGATTTCAGGGGAATTACCTGGGTCTCTTTCTCGAGACCAAACACAATCATTACATTAAAAAGATTGTCAGTCCCAGGGACTGACTTCCACAGGGAAGAGAAAGACAGCAAATAGGTCAAGGGAAAGCCATGGGACTGGATAAAGCAGGAGTGACAGACCATCAAATTGTGGACTTAGAGCCAGTTTAGAGAATAAGAAGTATCCAACTTTTGGTATTCCAATAAAAATGTAGATATGTCTCAGTACCAGAGAGTAATATTCCTGTGAAGAGCATGCACTGTTTGGTTTGAAATGATCTTCTTTGCCTGGAGCTAGTGGCTCATGCCTGTAACCCTAGCTACTCAGAAGGATGAAACCTGAGGGTCAAAGTTTGAAGCCATCAAAGGCAGGAAAGTTTGTATGACTCTTATCTTCAATTAGCAGCAAAAAGCTGGAACTGGAGCTATCTTAAGTGGTAGAATACCAAGCTTGAGCTAAAAAGCTATGGGACAACACCCAGGCCCTGAGTTAAAATACTGGTTCTTGCATAAGAAGGGAAGGAAAAAAGAAAGGAAGGAAGGAAGGAAGGAAGGAAGGAAGGAAGGAAGGAAGGAAGAAAGAAAGAAAGAAAGAAAGAAAGAAAGAAAGAAAGAAAGAAAGAAAGAAAGAAAGGAAGGAAGGAAGGAAGGAAGGAAGGAAGGAAGTTACGGGAGGGAGGAAATGCTTTACTTGGAGTCAGAGACTAGCACACCTAGTTTGAGTTGAACATACAATGGTAAAGAAAGCCCAAGCACTGAGATAGTACAAGTTCAGAGCTAAGAGTAGCCTGAACAAAAGCAGTATTTCTGCCTGCCATTGGAGGACATTGCAGTTACATAGCTGTGTACATTGGACAAAGACTCATTGTGAAGAAATACACATGCAAGCCTTTCAAAATTAAGGTCAGTTTTAGTGAGTCACAACTTGCTGGGAAAACCATGTTTGTCAAACATGTGAAAAGTGAGTAGGATTCAGCCACAACTTATGTGCATGTGAATACCTCGACTGTAACACATTTGAAGGATTTTTTAGTGTGTTGTTAACTACTTTTACAGTTTTTAAAAAACTTCTACTTGACATTTGGAAGTGAAATGATATGTGCAAAACATGAGTCAGATGGTGTGCCTCTTGCTTTGTGAATGAACTATATGTAGTCAGAACAAATTAGATCCATGGCTTCAGCTCTTCAGTCAGAGACCCACTAATTGTACTCCCAAAGCAACTGGTACATTGACCACATAAACCACCCAAACCAGTAATATTTCTGATGATGTTTAGTAAGCAAGAGGCAGTTTATTAATTGAGAGAAAAAAGGAATCATCTATGTTGCTCTGCTTAGAATTGTAGCTCCAAAATCCCATGGGTTCTCTGTCTTGTTAAGCATGGTACTTCCAGCACATAGTAGGCATACAATGAACGCTCGGGCTCTGGAGTAAACATTCCTGCTCTAATTCCCATTGAAGCCTTTACACCTGACAGATTTGAGTGAGTTGCTGATGTGGGTTGCTGCACACATCTGTATTTTCCTCCTGAGACTACAGCGAGAATGGTGGGTGACATAGATCATTCATCTCAATGCACAGTACCTTCTGAGTCTTTTCTAAATTGGTCCCTGTGATGGGGAGCTTAATAACTGGAATTTACTTGAATCCTTTGTTTGAACGAGTTTCAGAGCTTGCTCATCTATACTATGTCTGCTATGGGGACTATTAAGATTATATTTTATCCTCATGGTGTAGGGCTGAGGCTAGGGGTCACTTTTTTTCTGGCTTGGTTTTTACAACTCAGGATCTAAAAAACAGAGTCTGAAATTCTTGAACATCAACATGTTGAAAACACACAGACAACAATTACACCATGAAATGACACAATAATTCCAGCAGTACCTATCTACCTAAAATAATGATGAAATCTTACCCTCTAAGTTTCACTTCATACTTAATGCTAGGGAACAAATGATCACATATTTTTATTGAGTAAATATAGACTTTCCTGGCACAATGTTTGCTGGATGTGTCTATTCTACCATGGTCCTTCTCTTCAATGTGTTTTTGGTTCTAAAATTATATCATGCATTTTCTTCCAAAAAAGAAAATATTTATAATACTCCATATATATATATATATATACATATGTAACATGTCTTTGTTAATTAATTGCAATTATTAATATATCAATTATATATAATTATAAAATAATTATATATTAGATTTTATCATTATGTGCAATTATAATTAAATAAATAATTATATTATATAATTGTATATTTTATATAATTATAATGTATAAGTAACTAATGTATTAATTAATTATATGTATTTAAGTAACATCTTACCACGACAAAATACTTTCCTAAGTAACTTCTTAAATTGTATCTACGTGTCAGACCTCTGTTGTAGATGATGCATGATGTTTATAATGTGACCTCCAACACTGCACATGGCCTGGGCCCTCCTCACAAGCATCAGTCTTCAAAACAGGCCTTGAAAGGGCTTCAGAAGGGCTGAGTTGTCTTCAGAGATGTGTGATCACATAGCAGGCAAACTTAAGAGACACCTAATGGACTTTGCAGGGTCTATGTACACTTCATAGAATTGTTGGTTCTCTCCACCTTCTGATCCATGAGTGAACAATTCACTAACAAATACAAAGGATGCTCACCCATGCTATCTGTAAACTATCGAATATGATTGGTAATCTGTACCCACAGACCCTGCATCTGTGATTTTACACACTCATGGGCAAAAAAATATTACATAAAAAGTCTCTTCTCTACTGGATATGTACAGCTGTTTCCCTCACCATGATTTCCTGAACTATATAGTATGACAACTAGTTGTATGACATTTGCATGGTATTGGAGCTATAAGTAATTTAGACATGGTTTATTATACAGAAAGAAGTGTGTAGGCTACATGCAAATAATTTGAGTGTCCATAGAATTAGGTATCTACAGGGTGTCCAGGAGTCAATTTCCCAAATATATAGAGGTAACTATATTTGTATAGCAAAATTTAGTATATGTGAATTATGAATTCCAGAAAATATATGAATTCACAAATGTGTATATTTTTAAACATTTTAATTGAAGGATGTTTTTGTTCATTGTTGGCAATACTAGAATTTGAACGCAGGATACACTGCACTTTCTAGACAGATTCTCTACTACTTGAGCCATCCCCCCAATCTTTTTTACATAGTTATTTTTGTATGGAATCTAACATTTGTGCCCTGGTCTAGTCTGGACCATACTCCTCCAATTTAAACTTCCCATAAAGTTGAGATGACATGCATGAGCCACCAGACCCTGTCCAACCAGACCCTTCCTTTCAGTAAGACTGATTTCTGAAATAAAGGTATCATCAAGGGTATGTTCTTTTTAAAAGCAGTGGAGGAATTCTTCCTTTCCCATTGCCAGCTCTTAATGCTAGCATTTCTCAACTGGCAGGTGCCTTAATCTCTGTATTTGGCTTCACATGGTTTTTCCATGTACCTCGACTTCTTTTAGCCAGCTTCCAGTGTGGCCTGATCTTAACTAATTACAGATTCCACCAAGTATGGATTGAAAAGATAGAAAAGGAAAAAAATGTATCTGTACTTGGTCTATATAGACTTTCTTCTTGCCTTTATTTCCTATGTAATATGGGTATAGCATTATTTACATGATATTCAGTAATGTAAATAATACAGAGATGATACACAAAATGTATGGATAGCCTTAGGCAAAATACTATGTAATTTTAATATAAGAGACTCAAGCAATTGTGGCTAGCTATCCATGAGGGTTCTAGAACCAGTTCTTCATGTACACAACAATCCTGCTTCCAAACAAGGTCACATTCTTTTTTTTTCAGTCATAGGGCCTGAACTCTAGGCCTCAGCTCTTCAGCTCAAGACTAGAACTCTACAACATGAGCCACAGCACCACTTCTGGTCTTTTCTTCTTATGTGGTGCTGACAAATCAAACCCAGAGCCTCATGAATGCAAGGAAAGCACTCTACCACCGAGCCACCTTCCCAGCTCCACAAGGTCATATTCTGAGATACTAGGGGTTGGGGCTTGAGCATATTTTTTTGAGATGGATACAAATTGAACTCCTAACCAAAGTAAATCTTGAAATAGAGCTACATATGTTGCAAACTCAAATAGAAGTGAAAGACTGCATTTAACTCTACAAGCTCTTTGGTCAGACTGTTTTAGTTTTCTGGGTGTCTCTCTAAAAGAATAAATTATCTACAGTAATTGTCAACTTTTCCAGTCTGAAATTAGGAGTCAATCTGGGCAAAAGACATGTCTAAGCAGTAAGAGATGACCTCAGGAGCTCCCATCTTCTAGAACAGTTATTTAGAAAGCTGTTGACCATAATACTATATTGAACCCTATATTTTTAATCTAAATTATGATATCTGTTCAGTAAGACTGTCTTCATGAAAAGAAAAAGAATTAAAGGAATTTTTGCTAGTTCTTTCAAATATATAAAGTTAAATGCTTTAGACAGGTGCCAATGGCTCATACCTGTATTCCTAGCTACTTAGGAGGCTGAGATCTGAGAATGATACTTTCAAAAAAGCAGGAAAGTCCATGAGACTCTTAACTCCAATTAACTACCAAAATGCCAGCAATGGAGCTATGGGGTACATGATAGAAACTAGCCTTGCTTTCAGAGAAAGCAGCCAGGTCTCAAGTTCAAATCCTAGGAGCAGTGTGTGTGCACACACACTAGCTTTATTAATTTGGAGTGTTTTGAAGTGTGATGACAGTGAAGTGTGATGAAGTACCATTTGTAATGACTTTCTTGAAAATAAAAATACTATAATGAAAAATTGTTTCTTGGGCTGGGAAGATGGCTCAGTGGTAGACTGCTTGCCTTGCATGCATGAGGCCCTGAGTTCGATTCCTTAGCACCACATACACAGAAAAAGCCAGAAGTGGGTGCTTTGGCTCAAGTGGTAGAACACTAGCCTTGAGCTGAAGAGCTCAGGGACTGTGCCCAGACCCAGAGTTCAAGCTCCACAACCAGCAAAAAAAAAAAAATTGTTTCTGAAATGTGGTTAAAATGACAAATAACAGATCATGGAAAAATACAGCTTAAGACAAAAATTCTTGTCAATGTTTTTTTTTTTAACTTGAGAGAAAAGTATCAGCTTGTCTTTGCCTCAGAAATTAAGGAGAAAAAAAAGTTCACCTTGTACTTATTAAAGTGCTTTATTGTTTTCTTTTTTCTTGCTTTTCTTTCTTATTTTCCCTTTTGTATTTACCAAATAAAAGATATTAGAACTCTCTCTCACCTCCTCTCCCTCTCTCTCTCCTCTCTCTCTCACACACACACACACACACAAATCAAACCCTGTGCGATATAGACTATTCCCTGCCTGACACCTAGTGGTAATTTCTTATAATTACAGATTTTGACCTGTGAGAGTTTTTCAGGAAAAGTACATGGAGGGAAAAGCACATTCAGACATGCCATTCCATGACTTCAGAACATGAATAGATTACCAAGAACTGACCTTACAAAGTTGAAAGACGGGCTCTAGTGATAGAGCCACTTTAATGTGGTCATAATGATACCTAATAAATAAGAGACAGAAAATTATTCTATTAACTTTGGAAATATCACTTCACATTTCTTGTTTTTTGGAGAAAATAATGGAAATCGATGTATAGCTTTGAAATTAGAAAAAATCAGAGTAAGAACTGCCCCAGTACTGGCAATAAACAAACGAATGAATAGATAGATACATAGATACATAGATACATAGGAAAAGAACATTAGCATCTGCAGTTGAAATGTGAAAAGAAGTAAATGAACTGAATCCTCATAATCAGGAGCAAGTAGGGACAGTGAAGAAGCAGAAACCACAGAACATGCATGAAGAGGCCATATTATAATTTAACCCAACTGATTGTTAAGCTATCCTTCCCATTTAGTCTTAAGTGACTTGTCAAGCCATGGGAAGCTACCCTAAAAGTCCGATTTCTGTGTGACTTGGTACGGGTTTCTTGAGTAATAAAACAATGACTAGCCAAATCTGAATTGCAGGAAACAGTCCCACCTTCTCTGATTAGTTCAAAGTGTTATGGTAAGAATGAATGCAAAAAAAAAGCATTCAATGCTTTAAAGTTACTATACAAGTAGAGAATTATAATGTAGCCTCTCATATTTTCTGCCTTGTTTTGGTACAGATTATCAGAGCAGGAAAATACTAGGGCCTATTTCTATTATTGGCACACTGCACAAACCTGTCTAAATGAAAAAATAACTAAGTACACTCCATCAGAGCAGAATATTTCATTAGACTTCCTTCTTTCTCTCCTCAGTTTAGGCTGAAAAATGGGTGATCTTGCCCTTCAATCCAGAGAAAGATGTAAGGCCATCTATCCAGGGCTTTTCCAGCAAGTATATGACCTTAGCCCCTCACTAAAAGCCAATAGTCACTGATAGAATAATGGAGAATGTGGAAAGGGTAACAGTGCAGTCACTTCCTCCCAGTCACAAAGCAAGCATGGTGTGGGGTACTGCTGGGTGCAGGAAGATGGGGAAGAGGGTTATCAGGATACTTCAGAGAATATATCACAGACCCCATGAAAGCTAAGAGCTGCTTCTCCCCTGAAAACATTTGTGGCATACAGGTTACTGGCTACCCCTAATGACAGAGCAAGGAGAGAGGGCCAGATTTCCAGGGTTTGAAGGCTTTTAAAAAGGACAAAATATGTTCCATGTATCAGAATAAAAATAAGGAAAAGTAGATTCAGGGAACTTCAGCTCAGATCCTAATTGCTACTAGACAGTTCCCTTTGCTGAGCCCCTGTTTCCTCATATGAAGGGCTTCATCATCTTCCTTCCATTGTCTTAGTTACTAACTGGTCCATCTTTCCAACCTGAACCTAAATTATTTGCTCTATGCAAATAATATGCCTCTATATGGTTACTGAAAACTGCATATGCTCCTCCCAAAGCAGAATATAAATGTCCTCCGAATCCATATACGATTTTAGAATTGACAAGTAGTTTAGACAATTCATGGTAGCATCTGTTCCAAAGTAAGACTTACTGGAACTAGAAATGAGGTACACCTGTGCAAGGCTTTACAGAAACTACTAGAACAAATTCTTTTGGGTGTCATGCTGTGCATTGGTATTATTACGTTAGTAATGTCTGCTTCAATAAATATTTTGACCAGTCTTTCCAATCCTTACAACAATTTAGCCTTTCTCTTTTACCTTTTGTATTATTTTTTGCCATGTTTCATCGTAATCTCTATTTCTCATGCATTTATCTTTCATAAACTCTAAAAGACTATTGTTTTAAGAAATGAGTATCTATTTATATTTGTTTACATTTTTCTCCTTTTTTTGTTGTCAGTCATGGGGCTTGAACTCTTGGCCTGGGCACTGTTCCTCAGCTCTTCAGCTCAAGGTTAGCACTCTACCACTTGAGCCATAGCACCACTTCTGGTTTTCTGGTGGTTAATTGGAGATAAGAATCATGGACTTGGGGCTGGGAAGGTGGCTCAGTGGTAGAGTGCTTGCCTTGCATGCTCGAGGCCCTGGGTTCGATTCCTCAGCACCACATAAGCAAAAAGAAAAAAGCCGGAAGTGGTGCTGTGGCTCAAGTGGTAGAGCGCTAGCCTTGAGCTGAAGAGCTAAGGGACAGCACCCAAGCCCAGAGTTCAGGCCCCACGACCAGACCCAAAAAAAAAAAAAAGGAATCATGGACTTGCCTACCCGGGCTGGCTTTGAACCATGAACCTTAGGTCTCAGCCTCCTGAGTAGCTAGGATTACAGGTATGAGCCACCAGCACCCGGCATTTTTCTCCATTTTTATCTGCTCTAGTGTCCTTTATTTATGTCCTGTTTCCCATATGGAATTTCATTTCTCTCTCACTTAAAAAGCTCACTTAGCTGGATATCAGTAGCTCAAGCCTATAATCCTGGGGACTCAAAAGACTAAGATCTGGAAATCCTAGTTTAAAATCAGCCTGGACAGTCAAATCTGAGAGACTCTTGTCTCCAATTAACCTGCAAAAAAATAAGCCAGAGTTAGAGATGGTGCTCAAGTAGTACAGTGCCAGCCTGGAGTGAAAAAGAGAGAGCCTAGACGCAGAGTTCAAGCCCTAGGCTTGCACATGTGCACGCGCGCACACACACACACACACACACACACACTTGCTTAAAATTTTTTTCATGTAGGCACACAGATAATAATTCTTCCACTTTTTGTTTCTCTGAAACTGTATTTATTTTATTTTTATTATTGAGCATATATTCTCTTACTATAGGAACTTCATTGCATTTCAGTTTTCACCATTTATATAGAAAAGACATCTATCATTTTATTACTCCTTTGAAAATTGTTTTCTTATTCTGTTTTTAAGATTTTTTTCATTGTCATTTGATTTTACTGATATAATTAAACATGGATGTTGTATTTATTTGCTCAAATATTACTTCTACAACTGTCTTGTTTACCTTTCACATAATATCCTATATACATTTTCTGTTCTCCACTGTGTTCGCAATCCTTTCTTTCCCTGCTTATGTCATGATGCCCAGTTTTCCAAGCTTTAGATCTTCTCTTATTGTCAGTTTAAATCAATTTATTATACTTCAATTAAAACTCTATAATTTAATTTTAGAATTTATAAAACTTGACTAAGTCTTTTCTGCCTTTTTCTTATAAAATAGATTCTGATTTTCCATCTTCTCTTTGATTTTTTTGTCGTATCAACCATAGCTATTTTAAAATTCCTGTATGACAAACTTTAATATTGGAATTCCCCAATGGATATTTTAGTGCTTGTTTATTCTTTTAACTTATAGTCTGTTGGTGTCATGGTTTTATTTTCATGACAAATAATGTTGCTTAAAATGTCAGGAAGAGGACTTCAGCCCTAGTCTGAGTACTACCGGGCTGCTGAAATGTCTTCTTAGTAGTTAGGCATTTTACTGTTGTTTGCTGCTATTTTACATCTCCTTCTAGTGCCAAGGACAATTGTGATTGATAGTTTAACCTAGTTCTTGGTGATTGAGAAATCCAGCCCAATCTGCTTTGATATGCTAAAGTGAAACTGTATTGCTCAGCCCAAAAGAACTGAGACTAAATCCCCTTATCCTGAATACTGGATAATGCTTTTAGGTGAAAATAAATCCTAGAATGAATTCAGTCCTTATCTCTGTAGTCTTCTTCCCCTCAGAAATCAGGCCTTCACTCCCTTTCAGTGTTGATTATTCCGAAATGTTTTCAAATAACTATTTTGCTTACGTTCCCCAGATTTTATTGTTTTTGGTGGGAAAATTAAACCAACATTGTCTTGAAAAGTGTCTTTAAACAGAAGCACTATTTCAACAAAAAAGGGAAGACAGGAGGCATGGAAGAAAGAGACAAATCTTCAGCTGGCAGGAATGCTTCTTAGATGGTAGCAATCATCACCCTAATATTAGAGCAAGGTCTGCTTTATTTACAGCTCTGTTTTGTAGTACACCTTTTAGTGACCAATGCTTAATAAAACCTGATTAGGGCAGAGTCACATTCTGGAGTTCAGGAAAGAGCCTTTCTTTCAACCATTCATTAAACAGATTTTCATCTTTACTGAGAGTTTTGTTTTGTTTTGTTTTTGTCAGTCATGGGGGCTGAACTCTGGGCCTCAGCTCTTCAGCTCAAGGCTAACACCCTACCACTTGAGCCACAGCACCATTTCCAGCTTTTTTCTGCTTATGTAGTGCTGATGAATGGAACCCAGGGCCTCATGCATGCAAGGCAAGCCCTCTACCACTGGCCAACTTCCCAGCTCTACTCAGAGTTTTAAAAATACTACTTTTTCAGATGCTTAGAGTCAGTAGACTTGAGAGACACCAGAGTGAGCTCACATGGCATATGTCTTAGATTTTTGGAGGTACTCTGTCTCTAGGGTTTTTATTCTTCTACTAGAATGTCACTATCTATTCTTCTTACCTTGGAAATCAAAGAGCATGCAGGTCAGTCTCTCCAAATGCAAAGAGAAAGACTCCTCCACCCTCTAGATCCCATTCTCACTCCATAAGGTGTGCATCTACCTTTACATGGCTTTCTAGTGCTCTGGTTGGGAGTTCTGTCCACTGTGGATCATACAATATCCCATGTTAAGATGCCACACGGTAATCAGCTGATCATGGCTTCAAACCCTGAGATACAAGTCTTCCACAAGTTCCAAAGTTCTTCCACAAGAGGAACTAGGGAGAAAGCATGCAGACTTCTGAATTTTCACAGCTGAGCAATGGGACCATGGCATTTGCGTACCCAAGGCTCTCTCCTGATCCCCGTGGCCATTTTTTACAGCTCTTACTCTTCTATTAGCACCTCTGAAATGAAGATCCTCAGGACCCTAAAATAATAGGCTGCTCTCTAAGACTTCCCTTCTTCCTAAGTCCAGGGAGATTTCCTTCAGCTTGGGGACATGGGTGAGGAAGAAGCTAACTCTCCTCAATTCTTGCCTAAGACACTGTGTCTGCACTACTTAATCTCCCTTTTCCTTTTAAGGCTTACAAGACCCTCCCTAAATTCTTTCCAAAATACTTTCATGACAGTTAAACCAAAGCTACAAAACAGCTGAGTCTACTTCTTATTTTCCCAAAATCAGGAATTTAAACTTTAATTCCTTTTAGTATAGTAAGGAAAGAAACAAGTTTTCATATGTGTTCTGAACATTCCTACACACACACACACACACACACACACACACACACACCCCCTATATGTTTTTCCTTCCTGTAGTCCCTACCCTGGTGTAAGATCCTTACTCTAGTTTTTTGTTGTTGTTGTTGAAGAAATATAATCCCTCCCCAAGATGGCCTGGTCAGAGGCTACTGCTGTCTTAAAACAACATGATACCAGCCTGCAAATATGCTAGATGTGCATGCTCCTTTTTCTTTGGGGATTTTTGCCTACCTGCCTGCCTGCCTTCCTTCCCTTCCTCCCTCCTTCCCTCCCTCCCTCCCTCCCTCCCTTCCCCTTCCCTCCCTCTCTCCTTCCTTCTTTCCTTCCTTCCTTCCAAAAATAAAAATTTGTAATATTATTGACTCTACCTGAATTGGGGAAGCTGTCTCATTTTGCCATTACTCAAAATTACATGTTTTCTAATTTTGCACTTGTAAAATGCAAAATAACTGAGTGCCAGTGGCTCTCACCCGTACTCCTAGCAACTCAGAAGGCTGAGATCGGAGGATCCCAGTTTGAAGTAAGCCCCTAGAAAAGTCCATGGGACTCTTATTCCAATTAACCAGCAAAAAGCTGGAAATAGCTCAGCACCCAGGACTGGGACAATAAAATAAAAGAAAGGAAAAAATTCTCCATGATTCAAAAACTATTGTTCCCTAAAACAATCTAATAAGTCTGCATCAAAATAGCTTATGTCATGGCTGGGAAAGTAGTTTAGTGATAGAATATGAACTAATCATGCAAAGTCCCTAAGTTCAAGCCCCAGCTCAACTTTTTTTAATCTTATGTCATAGCTACTCAAAGAAGAGCTTTTTCACTGAACCTGCATATACAAACACTCACATACCTACAAAGTGCACTCACATATATGTGCATACACAGACATTTTCATACATACATATATACATTCACATACTCAGACATGCACATTCACACCAACAAATAGAGCTCTTAACCAAAAGTAAAATATTGATGATGTCTAAACTTCATAGTTGCCTTATTACTATGATAGATTGACTTTTAGAAATTATGAACTGGTGGCTCACACCTGTAATCCTACCTACTCAGGAGTCTGAGATCTGAGGATCACAGTTAGAAGCTAACCCAGGCAGGAAAATCCATAAGACTAATCCCCAATTAACCACCAAAAAGAAATAAAGAAAGAAAATGGAACTGTGGCTCAAAATTCAAAATGATAGAGTACTAGCCTTGAGCTGAGAAGCTCAGGGACAGCACCCAGGCCCTGAGTTCAAATACTGTGACTACCAAAAAAAATTTGTGAACTCCTTAAAGTCTTAGGGATAATTTTATAAAGATGCAAAAATATAAAGAAAAGTTATTGAAGAGGAACTTATCAAAATACATGAACTTGGAATAACCTGTAAGTACTAGTTGAAAATTACATATGGTTTTTAGATTTGAAAAATTTCATAGGTTTATCATTTCTGGAACAAACTTACCTCATGACAATACTACCCAAGGAAATACCTCTTCAAGCATTTATATCATCTCTCCTTTCTTCCTTCCTCCTTCCTTCCTCCCTCCCTCCCTTCCTTCCTTCCTTCCAACCTTCCTTCCTTCCTCCCTTCCCCCTCCCTTCCTCCCTCCCTCTTTTTCTTTCTTTCCTTCATTCTTTCCTTTCTTTGTATAGATATTGGGTCTTAACCTCAGGGACTAACATTCTTAATCAGATTTCCTATTCATGGCTAGTGCTCTACCACTTGAGCCATGCTTCCAATCCAGCATGTTGCTGGTTAATTGGTGATAGAGTTTAGTGGACTTTTCTGCCCAAACAGGCATCAAAGCCTAATCCTCCAGACCTCAGTAACTAAATTATACCTGTAAGCCACTGGTGTCTAACTAGGACTGTATCTTTATAAACCCATAAGTACTTCAATAATGGCCCCTCTTAACTGAGTGAGGGAATGTTCATCTTTTAGAATGCCAGTATTGGCTCATCCCCATACAGCACAAGCTGTTTACTTGGTTTCTGATTTTTCTTGAAACACAATAAGACTTCATTATATGAATTATCACTTAAGCATCAATCTTAGAAGCAAACTCTACAGGGCATTACTTATGAATGTTGAGGGCTTAATGATTCAAATTCAGCTTTGCTCACATCTGCAATAATTATCACTACTAAAGAGAACAGACTTTAGAGAACAAGATGTTAAAGTAATGTTCTGAAGAATTTTGAAAATTAAATGTGATGCTTTCTCCTACACATTTCTCAACAAATAATTAGACTCCTAATGACTTTATCAGGAAATCTGGAGTGGAGTGATGGGTAAATTTGGGGACAAATTATATAATATATGATATCTGTGGAAAATTCAGAACGCAGCTCTACTGTCTCATTCTAAAGGCATGCCTAATGTCAAAATATGTTTCAAATTATAATTTACATTTTTCTTTGAAAGTAGAGGAAAACAAATAGCTCCTTCTCAATTGTATGTACAGTTGAAGTTTCCTTTTATTTTATTTTGCAGGGTAATGATGAAATTAAAGGCCTCATATATCAAGCAAGTATGCCACTGCTGAGTTGTATCCTATTGATGTTTCCCCTTTAAATGTAGGTAGAAGCTACACTTCAGGAAAGAATGTGCATACAAATACATGGGAATCATGGATGGATAAGTACTGATAGAATATTGGCTAATGCATAGAAAGCAAAGCACAGTCTAGCAAGTGATGAACCAGTTATTTAAAAAGCATTTAGTTATTATTTCTTAGCTGCTTATCAGTATTCTCAGTGTGTTATATACATACCATTCGTGTTTCCCTTAATGTCCCTTTAAGTAACTAGGTTCAGCATTGATAACTCCATATGGTAAGGAAACTGAGGCAAAGGTCAACAAAGGTCAATGAAGTAACTGTTCCAAGGCCACATGCAGAAGAGACAAACTCTTCTATATGCTCAAACATCAAGCTGACCTGCAGTCATTCAATGCAGATACCATATTCACTTGGACCAGAGCCACAGTAGATACAGAACCAGGATGATAGACTAGAGATGCATCTATGCTTATTTCGTCTTCCAGAGCAAAAAGTGGGAAACAATGTTAAACCCCAGCATGAAAGGTTTGGACATAAGAAATTCTAGTAAATCAGCATTAAAAAGCTATTCAAAGTCTTCCTTTTCTAATCTTATTTTATAATAAGTATAAAAAGTGCCCTTTATTCTTGACTGAGAATACTGTGCTAAATGAAAAGAATGAAGATATAAAAATCTTTATCTTAAATGATTCCAATTTTGATAAATGTGTTTGGCTAGGCAGGTCTGTGCAACCTTAAAATATACTACAAAGTCACAAAAATTGACTAAGACTAGAGATATACCCCATGGAAATTGGGACTCTATATGTAAATTTATGGATTTTTTTTATCTTCTTTACTTTTCAGTTATTTCTGTAAGAGGAGGTATTGCTTCTGAAATGAGACCACAGTTGATTGGAAAAAATAAAAGAATATCCAAAAGACAGTTTAATTATGAACTACAAATGACAATGGAGCCTGCAGACTCAGGCAGACAGGGGTGATGCAAATACCTTAAAGCGCCAAGTTCCTTGTGTGAGCCCATCAGGCCTGGCCCAGGTACCAGGGGAAGCTGAGCCTGTAGAGTGGTAGTCTTCAGCACCTATACCCAGAGAACGCTGTAGAACCACATTACTCAGAACAGAGAGAACACAAATTGCACACACAAATAATCCCCATAAGGAACAGAGTAGTCTGTGCACTGAATGAATGAAATAGAGAGAACAAAGAGAGAAGGGAGCAAGAAAGGAAATGAGCTGAGGTAGAGCAGTTAGTCTTTTGCCATCTCTTCCTGTCCTAGGTGGGAAGTCTCTATGATATTTGCATTAAGATGCAGTATGCATTAGCAGCAGTCAAGATTGCCAGGATGAGCCAAATATGGAGATCCTTTGGAGTTATCAAAGACAAAGACTCCAAAGTTGGGAGATTTTTTAAAAATAGTTTTTACTAAAGCGGTCTTTCACTTTTGGTTAGATTTTTTTCCCTAAATTTTTTGTTCTTTTTAGGCTATTGCAAATGGAATTGTTTTCCTGATTTCTTCTCTATCTGCACATTGTTGGTATACAGTAAAGCTACTGGGTTTTGTGGGCCAAATTTGTATCCTGATACCTTGCCAAAGTTATTTATCAGCTCTAGAAGCTTGGAGTGGAGACTATAGGGTCCTTTAGATATGGGATCATGTCATCTGTAAATAGAGATAATTTGGCTTCTTCTATGTGAATCCCTTTTATGTATTCCTCTTGCCTTTTTGCTTTGGCTAGGAATTCCAGTATTATACTGAAGAGGACTGGAGGAAGTGAACATTGTTCTCTTGTTCCTGATTTTAGAGGACATGGTTTTAGTATTTCACTATTTAGTATGATGCTGGCTTAGGTTCATCATAGATAGCCTTTGTTACATGGAAGTATATTCCTCCTATTTCTAGTTTCTCCCAAGCTTTCCTCATGAGTAAAAAATTCTGGATTTTGTTGAAGGATTTTTCTGCATCTAATGAGAAAAAATTATGTAAAGTGAAGGGAGTCAGGCTCAGAGAGACAAGTGGCCTATGTTTCTCTCATGTGTGGAAGCTAGATCTAAAATACAAGCATAAATGATTGTACATTCAAAGGTTAATGTGTATAACATGAACAAACTGACTAAAGATGGTATATTTAGGGGAAGAGCCCAAAGGTATAACTCCTCTGAACAAATAATGAATTGTTTTTAAAAAATGAATACTAGGAAATGGAAATGTTTGGGGGGAAAAGTAATGGAGGGATGTATGAACAGAAGGAGGAAAGGTAAACAAATGCAGTCATATTCATTGTACATATGCGAAAATTGAACTATATAACTTGAGGGTAGGAATAGGGGCAGAAATCAGGAAGGAAGATCAAGATACATTGATCAAAATGCATTGTTCTCATAACCTGACACTTGTACAACAATTTAATAATAAAACTAATTTTTAAAGTTGGGAAAATACTAAAGGAAGGAGGCTTGATGGATGGGTTAGATCTACATCGGAAATGTGACCTGAAGAGGGAGCAATCTCTCACAGGGAAATTTGAAAATTAAAGTTCATGATGGAATCTTGAACAATCAAACTATTGATGTAGTAATTTTCTTATTCCAGGAACTTTTGCCTTTGAATGAATAGACACACATGGATGACTACATTAAGATATCATTCTCACTGAATGTTCACTTCTTCAAAGTTCTCTTTCCTTTATGCTTTTCCCCAAACTCTCTGTCCTCTGGTTGGAGATTGATATTTTGTAACTGGTGCCCAGGCCAGATACAGTTTATTGGTTTGTTTTTTTCAAGCAGAGTTAGAACTTCAATAATATACATGTGTGAAGACAGGTCTATCATTCCAGCACTGAAGGAGAAGGACAGTGAGCTTAAGGCCAGCTTGGGCTACATAGAGAGAACTTATTATAACCATACAAACACAAAACCAAGTTCTATGCAAAGGACTACTTCCCTAACTTGAGCTACACTGACACCAAAGTCATCCATCTCAACACTTGGTCAACCTATTCTGTCCAAGAAGTTGAGAAGAACAAATTTTTTGAAAAATACTTTTAGAATCTTGTTTGTCCATATTGTTTTTAATGATAGGGTCTCCCTATGTACTTCAGACTGGCCTGCCTTGAGCTTGGGATCCTCTTGATTCAGTCTCCCAAGTACTAGAATGCCAGGCATGCTGTCTCAGACAAAACGCTTGCTAATCATTTCAAAGGTGTTCTGCTGAGGCTATGTTCATTTCTTCTAAAGTAGGTTTGAGAACATTTTACTTTTCCTGGACAAATGCAAGGTCTAGTGCATTTACATGCTGTTATTCTTCCTCTTTCTGCAGAGCATTTTACTGCCAAACAAATTTCCATGATTTATTAGCCCATGCTCAGCCAACAACTGAAAAGTGCTTATTTCCTCCATGTTTATAGATGATTAAAAATAAAGCAGAGCTACAGATTCATTAAATGTCTTCTAAAGGTCATTCACCAGTTTGAAGGACAGAGCTGGGGTTAGAACTTGTGGTCTCTGACTCACTGCCTGAGAGGTGCACAGGGCTGCCCTGCCTCTCTGCAGGACAACGTAACATGCCATCAGGGGCAGATGCTGCCTGTCACCCCAACCATCCATCATGCCCCTAAGAAGGTGCAATTAAAATGAGTGATCTTTAAAAAAAAATAGCTCTTATCCAGGTGGGTAAAAATCACTATCTTGAAATAAAGGCTTAGAAAGGCATGCCTGAAAAGTGGTCACATTGTAATTCTCATCTAGCTTCTTTATTGCTAGCCACCCAGTATGACTTAGTGCCATCTACCCTGACATTAATGGTAGGAACTCAAAGAATGAAAAATCAGATCTTTAAAAAAAAATATTTTCCTTAGCAATTAGGAAAAGATAACATGGAGAGGAAAACAAGCCAGCTGCTGAATTGTAAATGCAAAGATTAAGTTGAAGGTATTAACCACAGTCACTTCCTGGTCCTGCTTCCTCTTCTCTGTCCCCGTTTTTAGTGAAAGAACCATTTATCACACGTGATTGCGAGATGACTTTAAATGTCACTATGAAAAATACATGTTAAAAGTAATCTAGAAGAGGACAGCTACTTAACCCCTTGTTATAGCCCTAAGGTAATCAGAAAGTTCAATAAGTTACTGGGGACTATAGAGCCAATTTCTGACAGCAACAGGATACTTTGTCGCTGAGGATCTGTTTGTTCATTCATTTAGCAAACTTCCATTAAAGACCATCCATCCATGGTTTAAAACAGCTTTTCCATTCAAAATGCTCATAATCTAAAGGATTGATAGCAATACATAACCTGATTCATAACTGATTAATCACATGATTATAATCTGGTTCATAATTATAATATATTTTAATTCCACTATAGAAAGTAGGACAAGGGGATAAAAATTACCTTTAGGATGGCTTAAGAGATATTGTCTATTTCTAATTCAAAATTAGGGAAAACATTTATATCTTGAGTATCTTGAGAACTTAGCAAGGTCTATAGGAAACCTGCACCCTAGCCTGTTTTTAATGCTGGCACATTTACATTTTAAGACACGTTCAGTTCCTAGACTAATTGTGATTAGAGCAGGAAAGCAAACTTCAGCTGCATTACAGTGCTAGTGCATGCTGAAATGTGAAATTGAAAACTAATATAATGAGTGAAAGCAGTATTATTCACATATTTCTCTTGAGAAGCTAAAGTCAAACAAACACATTTAGTTTTATCTTCTGTAGTTCTGTTTATGAACACTGGAAAGTAAAGATAATGTGGTAGAGAGGTGGGGGTGGGGAGCACAGGATGTAAAATCCATGTAGTGATCCAGGCAGGATGAGGTAAATGCATGCAGGTGTGCATGCAGGTGTACAGGTGACTCACAGTGGGAAAAGAAAGATTTGCTTCTCTCTTACCTTTCAACTGTAAAGTCCAGGGGGCGCAAAACTGGATGTTTGAGCTTCAGATGACACACTCTAGGAAATTTTTCCAAATGTTACACTTAGGTTGAAATTAACATAAAGATTATGTCCATCCATCTTTTTATGGAAACCTCTTGAAAGGACTGATATAGCAGGCATCCTCTTTCCACTGAGAAATGGAGAGCAGAGAAAAGAAAGACATATGTGTATGGACACGGAGAAAATCATCAGGGTCAATTTTAAGGCCACTAAGACATTGTTGACAAGATACAGTATCATATGTTACCATAAAAATTAAATGGCTTTCCTATTGGGGAATGCTGTGTAGGATGACCTAGTTAAACTGCAAAATTTCTCAGCAACAAGTCTAAAGAACCATCTAGAAGCAATAGACTTCATGACAATTGTGAAAATGATGGTTTCTTCAAAGAAACAAACTACACAAAGGTTTCTGGGGTTGAACAATAGTGACATTTCAAGGTCTGCAAACCTAAAATGAGGAAATGAGTAGAAATGTGGAAATTCAGCAGAGGAATCTAGTTACTGCAAGTGAAAACCTATCACGGTTTCTAATTTCATCTTATTTGTAGTGTAGTGCAATAGCAATGGCAGGGAGATGAACAGAAAAATTAAACTCCTCCATAATGCTTAACTAAGTGCTTGGCTTGGTCTTTGATTACCATCTTCATTTCTAGACTATACTTTTGAAAACTCTATGGAAAGCTTTAAGTTCAGTTCTGTAAATTTTGGGCATTGGTCCCTCACCCACCAGTCTATTCCATAGTTTACTGACTCCTAGTTTACTAATTCTTGATACCTCCTTTAAGGGGATTCTGACAAGCTTGACCAAACAAGCTTGATTCAACTTTTGTTCAGCTACAGCTGTGTTTTTGTTTGTGTTTGCAAAATATTTAAAGAATTTGGAAAAGAAAACCACTGTTCTTTTTTATCTCTTCTAAAGTAAAATAATAGATACTAGAGATACACATAATATTATTATAAACAGAATGTTAATGGTCCTCTAATATGTTTTGTTAAATGTGGTTAATACTGTTCCTTATCCCACTGAGAATAAAATTTTATATAAATTTAATAAATTCAGTGATAAATATCTCATCAGCAACAGAATGCTTTTCTTCTTCAAGGTGCTGTAATTATTGAAAGAATAATCTCTTTTAACCAACCAAAATCTACTTTCATTGTCACTTTAACCTAAGGTCTTTCCTTCACAATAACCAAGAATGATAGCTCTTTGGTCATTTGACTCTTCCTAGACTGTTTATGGATATAAGTCTGTGTGTGTGTGTGTGTGTGTGTGTGTGTGTGTGTGTGTGTGGTATTGGGATGTAAACTCAAGTTTTATGCTTGCTGGGAAGTTGTTCTTCCACTTAAGCCATTCCCCCTCAGCCATTCCTTTTGATTCCTTATGGACACTGTTTAAGTTTTCTTTGGCTTTTCTGCAGTTTGGCAACAGTCCCCAGTATGCTTCCCATTGTACATGGAATATCATGAGTGAGATGGTCAACCTCTTGGTTAAAATCAGCACACACTGGATACACTTTCAGAATTTGCAAATTAAAAGAGCAAAGTAAAACCATTTTTCTCTAGTTTGTTAGAGAAATAAAAGTTACTTCTAAAAGTGCATATCCTTTGATCTGCAAATTCCTTTTTTTAAAAAAGATTAGGGTCTACTCTATTGCTCAGGGTGGCATAGAACTGAAGACCCACCTCCTTCAGTTCCCAGAGCTAGGATTCTCAACATACACTACCACATTTGGCTTACAAATTCTGCTGAACAGCACTTAGTCTAAGGAATCAATTGAACAAGTAGGAGAAAGACCACTACCTAAAAACATCAACCCTAGCTTTTTGAAAAATACCAGAAATTAGGAAATAACCAAGAACTTCAACAATTGATTAAAGTACGGTTTACCTATGATGGGTCTGCCTTATAGTATTTTAAGATGCTGCTGTTGTACATATTTATGTGCAGATAAGTCGAGGAAAACATTTCTCCAAGAGAAATTTTGTGTTATTGTGTCCTTGTTGTTAAGCATGAATAGAAACAGTGGAATACAACAAAATTCAATAATAATGACCACTACCCTGTAACTATAATTACGGTTAGGCAGCTTTCTTTTTTGCTTATTTGTATTTCCAATTTTCTCCAGTGAATATGAATTATGTACAATAAAATCTGTTTTATTTTAAGAAACAGAAGACTCTATATGACAATGAGAAATTTCTTGTAGTGAAAAATAACCTAAATGATTGTCACAGAAACATTTAGATATGTGACAAAGGCTTTCTCCTACATGAGGAAAATGAAAATATTATCTATCAATCTATCATTATTTAGTTGTTTTTATTTAGGATACCAGATAAACCAATGAAGTCATTATGTTCCCTCCTGACCCATCTAAATGGAGTCACTGCTTGGGTAGGTTTTATATTCAAATCGGACATTTGTAAATAGGGACATTTCTAATGGCGTCTCCAAGGCTGCATCACAATGCCATTGCATTACAAAGGCTGAACTTATGAAATGCCTGTCAGCATACATCAGGCTGAGAAACAGGCCTGTGTCATTGGCTTATGAACATAATAGACTGTTCACAATGGTTGGCTCTTTGGGAGGTTTGAAGAGGAGAGGGCATCCTTCTGCTAAGCCTATGAGCCTACATGTCACTGAGTGTGGTTGTGGCTAGGGTGCCTGTGCTCAGGTGGTGAAGGAATGTGTAAGTAGAGAAATTAAAGACCACTGTCATTTCCCTACTCTTTCAAAGTATAAGAACTCTCCTACAGCCCTCAGTTGCATTGAGTAAGCAGAAGCATTGCTTTTAGCAGTTCTGGACCCACTAAGCAGTGTGAGAGTGTGGGTCAAATGTTAGAGCTCTTACAAGTGTGAAGGTTTCAGTTAAATTTGATTTTGGTGCCCTGGGTATCATATATATGTTTATCTGAATTAGGGAAGGGAAGAGGAACAACAAAATAGTGAGATAAAGGACAAAGGGTGGACCAATGCAACAGCAAATACTCACAAGATAATATGTTGGAAATGAACTTTACAACTTGGGAGGGGGTATCATTTTTTTAAAAATTATAAAAAGAAAGAGAGAAAGAAGGGAGGAGGAAGATGGGAGGGAGGAAGACAGAGAAAGAGGGAAAGAAGGAGAGAAAGAAATGAAAGAAAGAGGTAACATTTTCACACACCATTTTAAAACAGTGTATATATTTTAAAGAAAGTTCTTTCAGAAACAGCTTTGTCATATCTTTTGCCTTTGCCTTACTGGGGCCTGAACTTAAGGCTTCAC
Organism: Dipodomys ordii; assembly: GCF_000151885.1. Lineage (NCBI taxonomy): Eukaryota > Metazoa > Chordata > Mammalia > Rodentia > Heteromyidae > Dipodomys > Dipodomys ordii. The sequence continues at coordinate 28,645,126 of NW_012267225.1, forward strand.
ATATGCTAGGCAAGCACATTACCACTTGAGTGACACTTTATCAACTTTTCCTGGGCTGGCCTCAACTCCCTAGCCTCCTGCCCCTGACTTCTGAGAAGCTATGCCACCACCTCAGCACTCTGCAATATCTTAAAGCATTGCTTTATTGTTCACACCCCACCCATGTGGAAATTTTAGCCATCAGGATACAATGTGAAAGAATTTGGTAACAAAAAGGTAAATGATGATGTACTAGTCATAGAATTCTTGTTGAACTTTCACAATTCTCCATTTTCTCATCTATGGTCTAAGCTTAGTTATTGCCACACAGGAATGAGGAACATTTAAATGAGAAACATGTATAGTACTTAACATTATCACACAGAAAACAATCCTTTCTCCCACAACCTGGGCAACTGTAAAAAAAAAAAAGTGGGAGGTGCCCCAAACCTCCCTTGCTGATAGGTTTCCAATTTTTATGGAAATTGCGATGTCATCTCCAAGAGGCATGTAATAACTTGCTGCATGGAAGAGAAAGACTAAAGCACTGATTAATTAAAAGTGGCAGGTGCATGTTAAAATGCCTGTTGGATGTTCAAACAGCTAGTGACAGGATTTGTAAAAAAAAAAAAAAAAAGAATGATTTAAGGAATTCACTAGCCATGGCACAGCCATATTAAAATGCTGTCTACCTAGTAGACTTCATCAGAGTCTCCCTTGAAACTCAGCCTCCATCATGTCATTATTCCCTTCCAGCTCACTCTCCCCTTACAAAGTAAACAGAACTAAATGATTCAGGTGTTGTTTTGTGGAGTTGTTGTTGTTGTTTTTTTCTTTTTAATGCTCAGGCTTATGATGCTGCCTGACTTAAAAAGACAATTTTATCTAACTAAGTTATAGATCATTAAGCTGAAAAAAAAAGTTTGCCTGTTACTGCTGTTTTACCATCTTGCCCCATCTTGTCTCATTAGCAGGAACTGATTGAGCATGAAGGTGTTCTCTGGCTGTCAGTAGATAAAGTAGGTGCTCTTGGCTTTCATCTGTTCTGAATTCTCCTTGTCTCATTATCTTCCCAAGGTCAAATTCTCTGACACAGCGGCTGCTTGCTTAGCACTCCATCCTGGCAATTACTTGCAAGGTAACTTTAACAATGAGGTTTCTCAGCAACAGCCTCACAGTGGCATGGACCCCAGAACCCCTGATCTGATCCCCAGAACATCTTCCCAACAACTTCTCTCAAGTACCACAGTACCAAAGATCAGTGTGGCTCATTCAGGGAATCCATTCCCAGACACCATTCCTTTATTGTATTCTCATTATGCCACAGTCCCATGCAGACCAGACTCAGGCTACATGTTCTTATTTTATATTGAGTTAAGTCATTCTAGCATAGACCTCAAACTTGGGGTGGTGGGGGGGAGGGGTCTAACTAAAATCCTCAATGTTCTGCCTTCAAAAAAAAACACAGCGTGCAAAGCTATAGAACCTTAGTTCATGAATCCATCTTCCTTTCTACAAGAGTAATTCCTGACAGACTATCTGTGCCTTTGAGAGGCTCTCAAGAGCATCTGAGAAAAGGGGAGAATGTTCTAGGTTTACACCCTAGAACAACTATCCCTCTCAGAGTAGGTGGCAAGGTGAATTTTGGCATACTTAACTGTCTGAATTGAGTTTCTTCTTGCTCAGACAAAGCTCATCAGAGATTATATTTCTTTGTAAAGAATTTGTGGAAGGAAAATAAGGAGAGGTCTCTAATGTAGTCCACACAGAGGTGGAACCTAGTGAGGGGTCACATTTTTCTTGGCAAAACTTGGAAATGAATTGCCATCATTTGAATGATCTACAATGATACAAAGCTGCTAGGAAGTATTGTGAAATCAAGTTTCTCCTTAGCTTAGCAGTCCATGCATTGGTCGTTATTTTTCATACCAACAGGACACATGCAAGCACACGCTCATCTTCTTTGTGGAGGAGGAGTGACCACATCCGGTCAGCTGGGAGGCTTCCAGGACACCAGGCAGGAGGGCAACCAGGTGGGAGCCTGCTGCAGATAGAGCAATCTGCTCAGCAGGACACATCCAGCCATCTGCCCTCTTTCTAACACAACTTCCCGACCCCTTATGTGCAAACAGAATGCTGCTTGGCCCAAGAAGGGATTTACCATTTAATTGGCTACACTCCGTTTATAAACCCTTCCATTTAATAGTCACAAATGTCATGAAACAAAACATAACTGTCTTGTGTTGGGATATCAATGTTGTGCTAACCAGAACAAAAGAATTCAGCATTTTACCTGCTTTTCATCCAGTGATAAGCCCAAAAAGTTTAAGCCAATAATAAATAAATATCCTCTTACCGTCATCTCTCCTTCAGTAAATGTACCAGGTCTGATCAATAGCTCAGTTACGTACACAACACATAGCTTTCTAAAAGGTTTACAATGTTGTAATGAAGTTTTATTTTTTTTTGTTCACTGCCTTTTGCATCTCCATCATGTAGAGCTGTAGAAAATGTTCATAGCTCCTTGAATCAATATCCAACAAATCAAGAACTGTAATTTCAGTATAATAGTTCTCTTTAACCTATTCATAACTCAGTGTGTTCTCTGCCTTATCCTTAAAATTTGCCCAATAATGCTAAATGCTTCTCTGTGTCATTTTGTGATTAATAAAGAATCTTACTTGGAAACATATAATTTTTTTAAAATGTTGTTTTATGTGGTAGAAACAGTGTATGGGACAGAGTTATTAATCTTTTTTTTTCTTTTTTCTTTTTGTCATGGGGCCTGAACTCTGGGCCTGGGTGCTGTCCTTCAACTCTTCAGCTCAAGGCTAGCCCTCTACCATTTGAGCCACAGTGCCACTTCCGGCTTTTTTTCTGCTTATGTGGTGCTGAGAAATCAAACCCAGGGCCTCATGCATGGGAGGCAAGCACTCTACCACTGAGCCACCTTCCCAGCCCCAGAGGGGTTAATCTTTCATTGACCTTGGGCAGTGTTTGCTTTTGTTTATTTGAGCATGATTCTTTGGCATTTGGTTTTTTAGGGAAGTATATGGATGCTTAAAGCAGAGAACAAGCACCAGTGTAACTACATTAGCCTATCAAAAAGGAAAAGTCATCAGCTGGTGGATGGACATATTTGTTGTACTCACTGGAGTATGAAGAAATGAATATATTCTTCAGACTTGAAGTCACAGTTAAGTCCCCTAGAGGGATGGAGAATGTGGATTTTTTTTATAGCATTATCTTGGGAAATGACTAATTCTAAGGAGACCAGTTTTGTCTATCAAGTTATATAGTAATAGCTAGGCACAGATGGCTCATACCTATAATCCTAGCTACTCAGAAGGCTGAGATCCAAGGATCATCTTTTGAAGCTAGCCAGGTCAGGAAGGTTCACAAAATTCCAATAAACTACCTCCCTCCGGAGGGGCGGGGTATGCCCTGCTGCCAAAGGGCCCGGGCATGCTGCTGGAGGGCATGGGGCATAGAGCCCCACACCGTAACCTGTCAAGAAATTATTGGACAGTGGGCAGCTTGGGGAAGGGGCTTGATGGGAGGTTGGAAACTGTTAGGCTGGTGAAAACGTGGGTCCCATTGGAGTAGGGGAGGGACACAGCCAACATATAGGCTGCATGTTCTGAACATGGGCGAGTGGAGAGGGAGGAGGGGAAAGCCTACCGGAGCAGAGCAGGGCAGGCCTGTGGAGAGCAGAGAGGCCTGCAGAGGAGGAGGGAGGAAGGAAAGGAAAAGCCTTCCTCTTTGGAGGTTTGGAGCTTTGGAGGTCTGAGGTTTGCAGGTTTGCAGACCAACTAAAAAATAGGTCAGGGCTGCCCATCGGAAGCTTGGAGGTCTGGTGGTGGAGGCTGCTCTTGGTTCTGGCTATCTAGCCCAAGAGCTGCAGGCTCCCTTTCTGGTGTAAATAGTGTAAATTAAAAAAAAATGTCACCTTTAGCTTTGCCTCTATGGATTGTCTCTCTTTAGTGACAATGTTTAGCTCTGTTTATGTCTTTAGTGACAACATTTAGCTATCTTTATATATCAATGTGAGCCCTCAGTCATGAGAAGTTACTATGACAGGAGTCAAAAATCTTTGTAAGGCCCAACAGTTCTGATCATTGTAGTATTTCTTCATCTTCTTTGAAGATTAATTTTCTTTTTGTTTTCCTTTGAAACTTTTGTCTTTTATATTAGGTTAACAAAGCCATTGGAGGGCTGGGAAGGTGGCTCAATGGTAGAGTGCTTGCCTTGCATGCATGAGGTCCTGGGTTCGATTCCTCAGCACCACATAAGCAGGGAAAAAAAGCTGGAACTGGCACTGTGGCTCAAGTGGTAGAGCGCTAGCCTTGAGGTGAAGAGCTGAGGGACAATGCCCAGGCCTAGAGTTCAGGCCCACGACTGAACAAAAAAAAAAAGAAAGAAAGAAAAAGAAAAAAGAAACCATTGGAGTGACTACTATCACTTTAGTTCTAAGGCATTAGAATGAAAAGGTTCTTAAGAATGTACCCAGAGTGATTATGCTAAATAACCCTATGGGAAGATAAAATTCATAGGGGAGGCAAAACATAGCAGTACTTTTCCATAAGCCTTATACAATTTTATAATAGCACTACCTGGAGCTTCTATTTTCAACAATCTTGTCCCCAGTTTGTTTTAATAAAAAGTCATTGGTCATTTTGTGCTTGTTTTCTGGGAATGAAGTTACAAATGGAGACATACTTTCCCAAGTTTTCTACTGTGATTCCCTCACTTTCTGTTTGCCCTTTACAGGATGAGCCACCATCTCAAAGGAAGTTCAAAGAGAATCTATTACCATAAAACATCACCCAGCCATCTTATCATATCACTTGACAGTATCACTTTAAAGTTGAGTTAGTGTTAACGTTGAGTTAGTGTTTCTATTATAAACCCAATTTACTGAAGAGGGGAAGGTGTGCTCCCATGTCAACCTTGCAAATTCACAGGAGTCTGAAAGCAGGTGGCCAACCAGGGTAGAAGAGGAAAAGAATTCATTCATGCCCATACTTATTCAAAATAGGATGGCACCAACATTATTTAAAAGATTAATATAGTACCCGTAGGCATGCCTGTTACATTACACAACTAAAGGGAATAACAGTTTGAACAGGAAGTAATAGGGAAGGAAATAAACTAGCCAACAGAAAAGCTAAGTTCTAGTCATGTTTCCACCATTTATTAGCCACATGATACCCACTATGATTTACAATTCACATGAGTCATGGGTCTCTTCATTCTGTAAAAATAGAGCCAGTAGGACCATTGGTACTGGCTTTGTAAGCATCAAATGAGTTCAGGCTGACAGGGTGCATTGAAACTCAGGAGCCACAGTTCAAATGAGAGACACTGTCCCAGTCCTCTGAAGGTGAAAGTGATCTTGCCAATGGAGAGACCTGTTAAATTCCTGCTCTACTGTGTTCAATCCTCACCACCCTAAGCCTCAGCGCACTCATGGATCTACTCTGCAGTGGAAGAATTTTCCAGTGAAATATTTGAATATTCTGGATATTGATCCTGTATACATTGAATAGCTGGCAGATTTCTTCCCATTCTGTGGATTGTATCTTTTTTTATTTTTATTTTTTAAATTTTTATTGTGAGAATACCGTACGGAGTTACAATTACATGAGCAAGATAACGAGTACATTTCTTTTTTTTTTTTTTTTGTCGGTCGTGGGGCTTGAACTCTGGGCCTGGGCGCTGTGCCTCAGCTCTTCAGCTCAAGGTGAGCACTCTACCACTTGAGCTACAGCGCCACTTCTGGTTTTCTGGTGGTTTATTAGAGATAGAAGTCTCACAGTCTCTCCTGCCCGGGCTGGCTTTGAACCGCGATCCTCAGATCGCAGCCTCCTAAGTAGCTAGGATTACAGGCATGAGCCACCAGAGCCCGGCACGAGTACATTTCTTATCAAGCATTGTTGCCTCCTCTTTGTTTTCCCTTCCCATCCCTTCCCATACTCCCCCCTCCCCCCACCTGACCCTCCCCCCACCCCCCACCAAAGTTGTAAAGTTTGTTTTTCGACATAACGACTTGTACATCTCATTGTTGCAATGGGTCCACCTGTATCCCTATTTAAACGAGTTGCTTTTTCCCTTCCCCTCCACAAATTATACCAACATCAAATACAGTGAAAGCATGGGTTAGGTAATTGTGCCTTTTGACATGAAGACACTTTTTGCTTTTATACAGTTCTCCTTGTCAATTCTTGCTCTTATTTTCTGAGCAATTAGGGCCCTATTCAGAAAATAATTAAATGTACCTATAGCTTCCAGAGTTTTTATGTTTTCCTGTAGTAGTTTCATGGTTTAAGTTTTTATACTAAGACCTTTCATCCATTTGGAGCTTACTTTTGTACAGAGTGACAGACAGGGATCTACCTTTAGTCTCCTATGTATAGATACTTGTTTTTTCCTATCCTTTCTCTGGCATATTTTTTGGCTCCTTTATTCAAAATTACATGGCAATAGATGTAAAAGGTTTTTTAGGTTAAATGGCTATAAACAAGAAATCTAATAACAGCAGATGTTGGAGGGGATGTGGCCAAAAGGGAATGCTATTACACTATTAGTGGGAGTGTATTCTTGTTCAGCAACTCTGGAAAGCAGTATGAAGTTCCTCTGAAGATTAAACATAGAGCTCCCCTATGATCCAGCAATCCCACTTTTGGGCATTTACCCAAATGATCACAAGTCCATACTAAAGTTACCAGCACAAAAATGTTTATGGCAGCATTATTCACTGTAGCTAAGATATGGAACCCTCAGGTGCCCTTCAGTAGCTGAATGGATCAAGAAAATGTGATATATATATAGATAAATATAGATATAGATATATATGAATTCTATGCCTCCATCAGAAAGAATGACACCACCCATTTGTAAGGAGATTGAAGGACTTGGAAAAAATCATATTAAGTGAAGTAAGCCAGACTCAAAGAAACATAGGTCCCATGGTTTCCCTTATTTGTAATAAATAGTATATGTCTAGGATAATCTTAGCAGAATAGCTTAATAGCTATGTACAAATGACCATGTAAGATGATGCTAAGTGAAGTGAACTCCAAGACATGAACACGAGGTTTTCCTTTGTTGTTGTTTCTAATGTACTACATGATTTTTTTCTTTTGTATTTATTTCCCCCTATGGTTTATCCCCTGTTGTCACTATATTTGATTTTTGTACCCTGGATATTGTATATACATTTATCTGAATTAGGGAAGGGAAAGGAAACAAAAAATGGTGCGACAAAGGACAAAGGCCAAACCAATGCAATAGTGATAATCACAAGACAATATGTTAGAAATGATCTGTACACCGTGGGGGGAGGGAAAGTGAGAGAAAAATGAGGGAAACAAATCATTTAAATAGGGATACAGGTAGACCCATCGCAACAATAAGATGTACAAGTCGTTATGTCAAAAACAAAATTTACAACTTTGGTGGGCGGGGAGGAGGATTGGATGGGGGGCGGGGGGAGGATGGGAAGGGATGGGAAGGGGAAACAAAGGAGGAGGCTACAATGCTTGGTAAGAAATGTACTCACTATCTTGCCCATGTAATTGTAACCCCTCTGTACAATATTTTCACAATAAAAAAAATGAGGGAGATGGTAACAAGTTCAACAAGAAATGTACTCACTACCTTACTTATGTAACCATAACCCCATGTATATCACCTTGACAATAAAATTTAGATTTAAATTTTAAAAATGTAAAGTTTTTGTTTGTTTTGTTTAGTTGTTTATTATTTCTGGGTCTTCTGCTCCATTGGACTTCATTTCTGTTTTCTGTGCCAGTACTATGCTGTTTTCATTACCATGGCTCTGCAGTATATTTCGTAATACTCCTGTATTGTTCTTTTTACTCAGTATTACCTTTGCTATGTGGGGTCTTTTATGCTTTTTTTGAAAAAAAATTTTATTGTGATTAAGTGATTACATAATTTCACAAATTTTACAGTATTGTGGGATAGTGATACTTAGTTAAAGTCACAAACACATTCTAACCTTCCTAGGGCAAATTGTCTATAATAGTCTATAAAGTTTATGAGTTCTATGGGCTTTGACTACACAGTTGTTTCTTCCACATTGGGTGATATGTACATTCCTTTCCTTTTATGCTTTTATATGAATATTTGACTTGATATTTCTGTAAAGAATTACAGTGGGATTTTGATGAACACTGCATTTAATCTTTACATTGCTTTTGTTAGCATGGTCATATTCATGATTTTAATTTTGATAATCTAGTATAGAAAGTCTTTCCATCTTCTGGTGTCTTCTTCAGTTTCTTTCTTCAAGGCTTTAAAGTCTTCATTTGTTTCACCTCTTTGTTTCAGTTTATACCTATGTATTTTTTGAGACTATTGTAAGTGTGAAAGCATCCTTCCCAAAAGACCACACAGACACTTCCACATATAGAAAAAGAGATTGTCAGAGGGCTGACAAGGCCATCTCTCTCACAAGAGAGGGTGAAATGGTGCCCATCTTTTGTTCCGGGTCAAATTTATATTCAGGGGGACTAGGGACGGGAGGTATGGCAAGTCCTTTGCATGCATGTGCAGCTGGATGCTAAAGATCTCACATAGCTGAGGCACGGTTTTCTGATTGTAACAGTTACAGTTAGGTAGCATTCCACTACACCGCTGGGAGTTAGGGGTAAAGCAGAGCTCCTGGAAGTGAAGTGGGAGGAACAGCCAGGGCTGAAGGTCAGCTGCAGTTAGGCCTGGCCATATCAACTGGTTTTGTGGGAGGGGATGAGGACCTGAGGTGAAGGGCATGCTAACAAAGTGAAATTCCTTTTTTAAAATTTCTTTCTCAGCCTGTTAGTCTTGATATATGGAAAAGCTACTGACCTTTGAATGTTGCTCTTATAGACTGCTATGTTGACAAAAGTGTATCTTATCTAACAGGTTTTTAGTAAAATCTTTAGAGTCTTTTAAGTATATAGTATGTTATATGCAAATTGGAATACTTATCTTTTTTCTACCATATTTAAATTCCTTTTATTACTTGTTCTTGTCTTAACACTTAACCCTAGGAATTCCAATTGAGTAGAGTGGAGAGAGTTGGTACTCACGTATTATTTCTGATTCTAAAGGAAATGCTTCCAGATTTTTCCCCATTTAGTATGATGTAGGTTATATGTTGTTGTGCATAGCCTATTCTGTGCTAAGTGACTTTTTGTTTCAATTCCTAGTTTCTTCAGAACACTTATCATCAAAGCATATTGAGTCTTGTCAAAGGTTTATTTTTTGTTTTTTGTTTTTTCCTACACTGACTGAAATGATCATGTTGTTTTTAATTCTTGCTGGTGTTCATGTGCTATATTGCATTCCCTAATTTACACTGAATCATTGTAAGGGACATATTGCCTCCCTGGGATGAAACCAACAATAATAACATAGGACTGTATTAATATGTTGCACTCATTTTATTGGGAAAATTTGCACATACTTTATTTTAAAAACATTTTCCTATAATTCTCTCTCCTTTTTATTGTGGAATGAGTACAATACTAGCTTCATAAGTTTTTACTTTTCTTTCTATATCATGGAAAAAGTTGAAGCATATTGCTGTTAATTCTTAAAATGCCTGATGGAATTTGGCGGGAAATTTATTGGAACCTAGTCTCATATTTCTTATAGATCTGGTTAGGTGATTTATGTCCTCTTGGTTTAAATTTAATGAGTCAAATACATCTAGAAATTTATCATTTCTTCTAGATTCTCCTTTATTTGAATATAGAAGTTTGCAAAGTGTTGCTCATATTCCTTTGGATTGTATTGGTATTTGTTGTGCTATCTCCTTTTCTTCCATAATTTTATTAAACTAGATCATTTTTTCTCCTCCTTTCCATTTTATTCTTCTAGTGGGGTTTATTCTTTCCTGTATTTAGTTTTCCTCTGTCTTTACTTTTTGTGTATAGAATTTCTTTACCTCTTGGGTGTAGAACTCTTTTAATCATCTTCTGAATTCCTTTTGTATTCATTTAGCATGGAATATTTAATTTTTCTCTCAATTATTAAGGGTAGCTTTAATGGAGACACTAATTTAGGTTGGTGATTATTATCTTTCAGGGCTTAGATTATGTACTTCCATCCATTCCCTCTTCATATTGAGAGTTTTTGTTGAGAAATCTCTTTCTATTCTTTTGGGTTTACCTTTGTGTCATGTTGCTTTCAACATTCCTTTCAACATTGGTTTAATTTGTGTTTTAAATATAAATACATCCAGAGATGTTTCTTCTCTGATCGTGAGAGTTGGTGTTCTGTAAACTCTCTACATATAAATAATCCTCTCTTTCTCAAGGTTTGGGGGATTATTTACTAAATAGTTTATGTGGCTTCTTCTATATCCATGATTCATATTATTTAATCTTTTGATGGTATCCCAGAGGCCTTAAGTATTCCATGATATTTTCTTATTATTTTTAAAAATAAAAATTTAAAATTTCTCAGCTCAGTTAATGTGGAGACATTCTTATTCCCAGGTTATCATCAGTTGTATTTAAATTACTGAATGATTCACTGACAGTTTCCTTACCATTAGTTTTGGGAAGATATATCTCACACCAAAGCAAATATTACACCCAAACCAAAGTAAAATTTAATATGTTTAATTGAAGTGTAAGTTTTGAATTTTCCAAAAAGTGGAAAATTTGCTGGCTAAATATTAGTCACAAGAGCATTAAACAAGGTGACATCCAAAATTATATGTATGTATGTGATAGTCAGAGATGAGATGAAAAAGAGAACAGAACCTAGGACAGATGTCATCAATTAAGTTAGATAACATTTCAATGTGTGTGTGTGTGTGTGTGTGTGTGTGTGTGTGTGTGTGTGAGTGTGTGTGCATAAGTTTCCACAATCATGTAAGGTCAGTGCCGTAGCATAAAGTATCCTCATTTCATTGTGTTCACACACCTCTCAACAATCAGAAGTTTTAAAACTTTTAAAATGGCATTACAAAGTGTTAAATTGTAATGACATATAATGCAAAGATGCCAGTTTCTAAGATAATATAGTTACTAAGATAATACAGGAACACCTGTCCCAGAATATTCACAGTAGTCAATGTTAGGTCAATGGCAGAAGTTGCTATCTATCCTCTAATATCTCCTTTCCACTCTTTCCTCTGGTAAAATGATATTTGGCAGAACATGTTATTGCTTGGAAGGATATAAAAACTGCCTCTTCATGCCCCTCCCCAAAAATCTCCTCAGTTGAAGGTTTGATCTCTAATTCAATGTTCAGAAGTAGAGATTTAGGAAAGTGATTAGATCATGACATAAGTGGTCAATTAATGGATTCATAACTTGATAGCGTTAAGGGAAGCTGGTAGAAACTAGGATATGTGGCCCAGTAAGAAGGTATAGATCACTGAAAGGAACCATGACTTTGAATGGTGTACTTTATTCCTAGCCTCTCTCATCTCTCTCTCTCTTTCTCTGTCTCTCTCTCTCCTTCACCCTTCTTCCCTCCCTCCCTCCCTCCTTCTCTTCTCCCCCCTCTATACTTTCATGATGTGAGAATCTTTGTTTCACCACATGCTTCATTCAAATTATAAAGTTCTCTCTCATCACAGCCTGAACACAAATGGAATTAGCCATGTATTGAATCCTATGATACTTAATAAGTTTTCTTTCTTTAACTTGTTTTCTCTCAGGTATATTAGCACAGTAATGAAAAGCTGGGCAACACAGCAAGTGACTTCTCAGAAAAATATACTGTTCTAAAATTGTAAACCAATATATTAATTTTATCTGTCTAAAAGGTAAAACAGCATGCATTTTTCTTTTCTTTTTATTATTAACTTCAAATAGTTTTACTATGGGGGGGTCTTAATTTAACATATCCAATTAGGTATATATGCATCATGATCAGAGACACCCCTTCCATCATTCTCCCTGAGTTTACTTTTCTTTCATTTTCCTCTTAATCAGGGAAAAATCAAAGAATTCCTTTCATCATTTTATGAACTTATATTTGAAATACTTTTCTTATAAATCCAAATCCTGATTTTATTCTTCCTGTATTCAGTGAAAGTTCTCATAAACATATTTGGAAGTGTATGCAAGGTTTAGCAAAAATATAACTTTTTGGTTGGGCTTCTAGTAAAGATATAATTCTCATTAATAAGAGAATTTACTGAGTATAAAATGACAGAAAAATAGTGTAAAAGATATTCAATTCTAAAATGTTTACTCATTTTACTTTGTATTTTCATACAGTCAATTTACTGGTCTAACTCACCCATTATTTTAAGAGCCATTTTAAGAGCATTACTTTCACATAAGAGAAAGAGCATAATCTTCCTCTTGTCATATTTCCAATTAGATAATAAATGTACAGAAACTAATCTTCCTGTGGCATTGTGTTGTGTATGGTATGCTTCATGATAACAAATCTTTTTTAAAAATACAGTTCATAGAAAAGGATAATGCAAAAATAAAATTAACCAAATTTACTCCAGGAAACTTCACTGCTTTGAAACGTAGGGTTCTTGACAATTCTCTTCCTCTAAAGAAAAGCAGTTCTACAAATAAGCCATCAGTGGATGAATGGATCAAGAAAATGCAATATGTATAGTGTATATATATATATATATATATAGTATGTATATAATGTATACTTCTATGCCTCCATTAGAAAGAATGACTTTGCTCCATTCATAATGAAATACTTTGAAAAAATTATACTAAGCAAAGTAAGCCAGACTCTCCCCCCAAAAAATTGGTTGCAGGATTTACCTCATTTGTAATAACTAGACTTTTCCTATAAATCTACAAGTAAATCCAATGGATAATAAAAGACAAATAATTACACCTAGATATGATGAATTAGACAGCACTTTAAGCATTCACACAGTGAGAAGAAAGGAGGCTATTCTTAGGAGAGGATCACAAGGGCTCAATAGCTATGTCCATATGATCATATAAAATGATGCTTATTGAAATGAACTCCAAGAAATGGAAGCAAGAGGTTTGTTTTATTATACTGTTTGTGGGTATTTTTTCTATTATTTCCTTTTTTTTGGTTCATTCCCTTCTGTCATTGTTTTTCATTTCTGTACCCTTTGTCTTGTATGTAAGATCATCTGATTTGGGGAGGGGAAGGAGAAACACAGAAACAGTGGGACAAAGGGTGAACCAATTCAGCAGTGAAATCCACTAAACACTATGTTGGAAATGAACTATACAACTTTTAGGGTAAGGAAAGAAAGTCAGGAGGGGAAAAACTGGGAGAGAATGAGAGAGGGGTGACATTGTTTCAAAGGATATGTACTCATTACCTGACTCATGTAACTGTAAACCCTTTGTACATTTCTTTAAGTAAATTTCTTTAAAAAGAAAAACACTTCATGGTAGGGGACTTGTTCATAAAGAGAAGCATATGATAAGTACACTTCATGAAGTAGGGTCAGATGTCAAAGGTCAGTGTCACAAGGGCTCACACTGTAAGCCACAAGCAGTGTCTTTGGTATTGTATTATTTTCTGTTTTCTAGAACTAGAAGTGATGATCTAGTCATCATTTCATAAGCTATGCAGTTATACTACCATGTAGAATAAACTAGTGTACGATACATTTCACCAGCTCACAGACCCACTTGAAATCCCATTTATGCTTGTGCAGAAATTATAAACACTGGGAAGTGATCTACTTCCCAGTTAAGTGTTTAGCCACCTCAAAAGGCCTCAGGTCATCTTAACAGGATGCAGGTGTGTGTCCCAAATCCACATGGCTTCTGCAGATGGCTGCAATACTTCCTGTGGTCCTGTAATGCCTCGCGGGGCAGTGGCAGTGCTCTTTAGTAGGTTTGCCCAGCTTTTGTTCTCAACACCATCAACCTCCCCAGAGGTCCTATTCTGAAGAACTGACCTTCCTCAAAATATCACTAATAAGGGCTGGAAGAATATTGCCCTGCAGAAGTTTTCACTGAGTTTCCAGAAATGAGCTGCTTTAGCTTGTGGCTTGCAACACTTAGTCTACCTCCAACAAAACAGAATCTCCCTCCTCAGAAAGAAAAAAAAAGTTCCCTTAAGAACAAAGCAAAACATTTCTCTCAAGAGGAACAAACACAGCACAAATGCATTTCTTCTTACTGTATAGAAAATGCTAGTGAGAATCCTGCCCAAAGTGCAACCATATTGGATATTAACACCATTTTGTAAAAAGACTTTTACCAACATATGAGCTCAGGTTCCTGGAAAAACGGCATGATTGAAACCGTTCTGACTGGTAACAATCAACTGTCAGGGAAGTAAAGCTCCAGATATTTCTTAAGATAGCATAGCTAACATAGTTTGCTGCTTAGCCGCTTAGACACACATGCTAGCCAATAAGATTGTTCAAGATTCACTTACTAAATATTAATCCATCATGTACCACTAAATTGGAAACCCCCTACCCTTGCTGTAGCCACAGTAAAAACTCTGCTAAACTGGAGGTCGGAGCACTCAAATCTGACCCACTGTGTCAGTGATGGTTGTGAGTCCAGACTCAAGCTTGCAATAAATGACTCTGACGCTCATGTGCTTGCATTGAAATTGGCTCCTTGGTGGTCTTTGGGGATCCTTATCTGGGCACAACATCTTGGGGGCTCGTCCGGGATCTCCCCCCTCCCGCCCAGACCCCAGGACCACGAATTGGAGAGTCGACCCTGATCAGTGAGTCTTACCATCTGCATCCTTTTGTTTTGGTTGCTTTGTCTTTGGGGCCCCACCTTCGTATTTGTCAAGGTTGAAAAAGGACCTAGACAGATGTGCTAGAGGGTCTTCAACCAGGATCCCTGGAAGACGTTTAAAGGCCCATTTGGAGGGACATGGAAACCCCTTATTCCTTTGAAAATTTTTACTGGACAAAGCAGGTTGCTCCAGTGGTGCGGCATAAAGCTGACGTCCACCTTTGGTATTTGCCTCCAGTCGGCAGGAGGAATTCGTTGCTTGTCTTTTTGTGTGTCAGTTTTGCTTTTGTGTTTGTCAGTTGCTTCTTGTTTTTGTGTGACAGACGATATGGGACAGACATAAACCACACCCCCTTTCCTTTTAGACTGACAATTTCAAAGACCTTAAAGAGCTTATAATTTAAATGTTGAGATCAAAAAAGAAAACTAATTACTCTTTGTAGGTCAGAATGGCCTACCTTTGAAGTGGGGTGGCTAGCTGAAGGAACTTTTGATTTATCGATTATACTTGAAGTAAAAGGAAAAAAAAAGCTTTCCTTCCAGGACCAAATGGCCACCCAGACCAGATCCCACACATCTTGCTTTGGCAAGACTTAGTGGAAAATCCCCCTTCCTGGCTAAAACACATTTTGCCTCCACAGAAAGGGCTGCTGAAGAAAAAAATCCTTGCAGTCCAAGACCGACCCCCCCCAATCCAGCCAAAACCAAACCCTTAATGCACCTCTACCCCAATGTTTTGCATGGTGGTGCTGAGGAAGAACTGGTTTTTCCTCCCCCTTATCAGCCTCCATCAGTGCCAGGAAATGCCGCAGTTGAGCTACCACCATTACCTGAAGAAGGAGGGGTGGAAGCAGCTGTGGAAGGACCGGCAGCAAGAACTCAACTCGGGGAAGGGCAAATAGGGGGGATCCCCCTGACTCTCAGGGACCCACAGATGCTACTGTTTGTAGTTCCCTTGCAGGCCGCTGGACCCCAGTCCCTCTTCCATGAAGTATGGAAGGTTGATGGACTAGTTTGGTCCTCTTCAAGCCTCAGGCTGCATTTTCTCCTTGTGGAGGCTGCCAAAGGGGAGCGTGTAGAAGGCTGTGTGCCTGGTTTGGACTTTACAGCTGGTCTTAACAATGTAACATTTTGTAAAGTGCTCTTGTCTAAAATTGGGTAAAAACCAGGCCAGTTTAGTTTCAGGTTACCACCCCCCACACACACACACACAACTAGCCTTTCTCCAACTGAAGGTATTCAAAAAGATGAATTGGTGAAATGCCTTGTTAAACAAGCAAGTCCTAGAAAAATGAAGCTCAACAAAGGTACTTTGTTAAAATAAATAAATAATTTAAAAAAGAAGAAAGAAAAGAAAAAAAAGAAAATCTTGTCTTAAATCTTTGTTATCTAAAATTTTTAGAAAATGTATGTACAACTGATTTTCATTTTTGCACGCTTTAAGATTGGTGTGAGTATGTGTTTTGCATGTGTATGAACATATTAAAGATAAAAATTGTCAGCATGCTGTAAAATTGGGTGAGTTTAACTTTAGAATTCAAAAGGTTATGAGGTTTGGACATTACCAAAACTTTTTAAAGAACACATTGTTTTAAAAGGCTTTTTACGGAGTCTTTAACTTGAAAATTAGAAAAGCTGATATTTTAAAATCTGGTATTTTAAAATGTATAAGGCTGTTTGCACTGTAATCAAGTTATCTGGCTTAACAACAACAACAAAAAAGCATTGGCTCTTTGGGACTTAGTTCCCTTGGCTAAAATTTGGGGATGAATATTAGAAATTCAAATGTGAAGGTTTGTTTAACACTGTCAAAGACTTGCTCTGTCTGTCTAAAACTGCTTGGGTATTTCAGTCAAGAACCAAGGGGGGAAAAAGGGATAAACTTAGAAGCCAACAGTAGACCTATCTTTAGAGGTGAGGGGTAAAGAGGCACAAGTGCAGCTCAGCTGGTCATGCATGGTGTGACAGACCCTGGGCGGAGTCCAAGCATGGTGGAATATGGTAAGCTGGTACAAATGCAGTTCACCCTAAAGAATTGGATTGGATGTGTGCCCATTCCATAAGAGAGGCCAAGAGGCCCATCTTTGCCCTGTCCTTTTCCTTGCAGATAGACACTGGAAACATCATGGTAAAGATTAGTGATGTGATAATCTGATTGGTATTATTAAAACTGCCCCTTGCATGTATTAAAACTAAAAAGGCCTTAAAAAGAGGGTTAAAGAGTTTCTCTGTATAATGTGATTTTCTCTCAATGATATTCTGCAATTGGATATGTTTTTTAAAAGACATAAAGGAACCAGGCACAGGTGGCTCACGCCTGTAATCCTAGCTACTCAGGAGGCTGAGATCTGAGGATCGCAGTTCAAAGCCAGCCCGGGCAGGAAAGTCCGTGAATCTCCAATAAACTACTAGAAAACTGGAAGTGGCGCTGTGGCTCAAGTGGTAGAGTGCTCGCCTTGAGCTGAAGAGCGCAGGAACAGCACCAAAGCCCAGAGTTCAAGCCCCATGACCGACAAAAATAATAATAATAATAAAATAAAATAAAATAAAATAAAAGACATAAAGATATTAAGTCTAGCTTCTTGGTACAGTGTGGTGATTGTAATTATTGCATTAAGGAAAAATTGTCACTTGAGTTCAAAAGTTTTTAATGTGTATCTGTTTTTTTTTTTAATTTTATTTGTGAACATACTGTACAGAGGGGTTACAATTACATGGGCAGGATAATGTGTACATTTCTTACCAAGCATTGCAGCCTCCTCCTTTTGTTTACCCTTCACATCCCTTCCCAGCCTCCCCCCTCCCCC